>NC_080425.1:44888146-45209019 GCF_029873635.1 Malania oleifera
GCTCCTTAAAGTGGGACGGAGCTTCCCTTACAAAGCACTGCTTACAAGAGATACAGCTCCCTCCTTATCCACTGCTCACAAAAAGTACAGCTTCCTCCTCACACCTGGTTCACAACTCGAATCGTGTTTACAATGAAATCTAAAAATAACACTCAAAATGATGCTTCTAACAAAAACTTGTGAGTACAATTCAATTTGCTAGTACATTTACATATGATATAACTTGAAGCTCAAGAATGTATGAAAAACGATACAATCGTTTGATGTATGATATGTGTCAACACACAAATTCATATTTAATCAAAACTCCCAAGTTAAAATATATTTGGAATGCTTTGGAGTCTACGAGGGTTCTCAATTCACTTTGTAAGGATGCTCAAGTATATTTGAAGTGAGCTATTTAACAAAAATTTGACTTGAATACAACTCAATCAAAAATCACAAAGTTTTCCTTCAAGTTCCAATATTTTAATCAAAGTAGGTTTTTCAATAAGAAGCCCAGTGAACAATATATATGAATATGTGTTTATGTACTTCTTGAATTTCAAATCAATCAACCAAGCTAACAAGTTTTTCTCAAAACATGATCTTCCCGAAAATCAGTTTTTATACGTGAATACACACTTAAGATCAAAACCTCTTTCTAATAATAAACTCGTAAAGAGATGAGAGATTCTTGAAAAATAATAACTTGACAGATCAAACCTTAATATTGGATCAAAGTTTAGTTGGATGAATGAATGCCCTTTTGATTTCAGTAGAGATTTTCCCAAACGAAGATGGAAGAAGATTGAAGTGTAGAAAATCGGCTCTAGGGTTCAAGTCTTGCAATGAGAAGTATATCTTTCTTGTTGTGTCCCTTAGCTTATGTTCTAGGGTTTAGATATTCATAATATATATTATATTACCCTTAGAATTAATCTCAGCCGTTGGATCAATAAGATACTTTGCGTGTCTTTTTAATAAAGAGCTGATTTATAGGCTTTCCCGCGAGTTCAGGCAACCGAACTCTACTTCAGGCTCCTGAAGTGTCAACTTCGGGCGCCTGAGGTTCCAAGGTTAGGCGACCGAAGAGCCTCGGCCAGGTTCTGTCTTCTCAATTTAATTCTTCAGGCAACTGAACTTAATCTTCAGGCAACCGAAGAAATTCTTCAGGCTACTGAGGTTTGAGTTCAGGCGATCGAACTACCCATTCTCTCAAATTTTTATTTCTAATTAAAAAACTGCTTGGCTTCTTTTCTTGGATCTTTCATAAAATATATTTTTCATGATTTTGAAAACATTTCAAGGTCCATGAGAGTTTCCTAATGATGTACATGAAATGCATGAATCCTAAAACCATTCTAAGTTATAATGAGCCTCAAATTAATTCATATGAAAATGTTAGTAAATGAGTTCTAAATACCCTTTCCCAAGATATTCTTGAACTTTGCCTCTTGCATCATGATTCTCATACTCTTTGAGTTCCATGGATCTTGCCAAGATTTGTTAACTTTCCGTGCATGCTTAGTATGAGTCCTGTTCACAAACTCAATGCACAGATCAAATATCAAGTGATTTGTCATTATCAAAACAAGATTGGACTCGTAGAGTCAACAATCTCCCCCTTTTTGATGATGACAAATGCACGAGCAAAAATATATATAATGGGTTACACCTAAACAAGGCTTCCCCTCAATTAATGCATCAAATATTCAATGAATGACAATATGCTCATGTTCAGACACAAAGTGTTTATCCTGAATCCAAATGAAATAAGAAATATGCTCATAATGAATGTAATATGCTAGATTTCTCCCTTAGAATCTCTCACGCTTTGCAAATTAGTTTCACCCTTTGCAACTTAGTTTTACCAAGACTCTTTGCTTCCATTTTATTATTTTTGCTTGTCCAGATTTTCTCCCCCTTTCGACATCAACAAAAAGGTGTAAACAAATAAAACATGAGTAGATGCAACCTTATGTTCTTTTCCCTTTAAAGATCTTAAGGTTTTGAATGTATCCAAAAGTTGATACCAAATATTAATAATATTAATAATATGCGCGTTCAAGTGATTAAGTCGTAAGAGATTTTGATCCCCCGGAATTATATCATTTAATCATGATTCTAAGCAACCTCTCGACTATGCATGAGACCTAATTCACGTCTAATTTGTATAAATCTATCCTCTGCAAGTGGTTTTGTGAATATATCAGCCCATTGTTCATCTGTGCATACAAACTCAAGTCTTACATCCCCTTTTTGTACATGGTCACGAAGAAAGTGATGTCGTATTTCTATGTGCTTAGTTCGTGAATGTAATATGGGATTCTTTGAGATATTTATTGCACTCGTATTATCGCATCTTATGGGAATTGTTTCATAGCTTAATCCAAAATCCTTCAGTTGTTGCTTCATATAAAGCGTTTGAGCACAACAACTACCTGCCGCTATGTATTCAGCTTCAGCTGTGGAAAGAGCGACTGGATTTTGTTTCTTGGAAAACTAAGAGACCAAGGAGTGTCCTAAGAAGTGACGAGTACCACTAGTGCTCTTCCTATCCACTTTACTACCTGCATAATCAGCATCTGAATAACTAAGAATCTCAAATGATGTGTCCTTAGGATACCATAACCCAATGTCCACGGTTCCTATCAAATATCTAAGTATACGTTTAACAGCTAGCAAGTGAGACTCTTTTGGAGTAGACTGAAATCTTGCGCACAAACATACGCTAAACATTATATCTGGTCTACTGGCAGTTAGGTATAACAAGCTACCTATCATTCCATGATATAGTTTGACATCTACTGGTATACCTTGTTCATCTTTATCTAATTTCAATGAAGTGCTCATAGGTGTACCTAGTATTTTTCTGTCTTCCATGTTAAATTTTTTGAGTAGGTCTCTAATATACTTTGATTGATTTATGAAAATTCCATGATTTGCTTGTTTAATCTGAAGTCCTAGGAAGAAATTTAGTTCACCCATCATGCTCATCTCAAATTCATTTTGCATTATATTGGCAAATTCATTACACAATTCTTTATCGGTAGCGCCAAAGATGATGTCATCTACATATACTTGCACTAGGAGAATATCATCCTCCTTAGTCTTTATGAACAGAGTTGTATCTATCTTTCCTCTTATAAATCCATTTTCTAACAGAAATCCGCTTGGCCTTTCATACCAAGCTCTAGGAGCTTGCTTTAAACCGTACAAGGCCTTTGTTAGTTTATAAACATGATCTGAGTTCTTATGGTTTTCAAACCCATTGGGTTGTTCTACATACACTTCCTCATTTATGTAGTCATTTAAAAATGAGATTTTCACGTCCATTTGATATAGCTTAAAATCCTTAATAGCTGCGTATGCTAATAACATTCGTATGGCTTCCATCCTAGCTACAGGGGAAAATGTTTCTTCAAAATCAATACCTTCTTCTTGGTTATATCCCTGAGCTACTAGTCTAGCCTTATTTCTCACAACTATTCCATTTTCATCTTTCTTATTCTTATATATCCATTTGGTCCCTATGATTGACTTATCCTCTGGTCTGGGAACTAAAGTCCATACTCTATTTCTTTCAAATTGATTTAATTCCTCTTGCATGGATAGCACCCAAGATTAATCCTCTATAGCTTCACTCACATTCTTAGGTTCTTATTGTGATAAAAATGCACAATGACTCATCATGTTCCTAAGAGAGAAGCGAGTGGATACTCCTCATAGTGGTTCACCTATTATTTGATCTATGGGATGATTCTTTATGTATTTCCATTCTCTGGGTGGTGCATTTACCTCAGTTGTAGTTTCTTCAATTTCAATGGATGGTTCTCTAAGTTCAATTTTATTTTCTGAATCATTCTTAATTGATAGTTTTTTTTAGTTCCTTGTTTAATTCAGGTTCATCTTCATCAATTCTTTTGGAAAAGGGATTTGTCTCATCAAACACTACATAAATAGATTCTATGACCATCAATGTTCTATTATTATACACTCTTAAAGCTTTACTATCTAAGGCATACCCTAGAAAGATACCTTCATCAGATTTTACATCGAATTTTCCTAAATGCTCATTGTCTCGAAGCACAAAACACTTACAGCCAAAAACATGAAAGTATGATATGTTTGGTCTATGGCCTTTCCATAACTCATAAGGAGTCTTATTAAGTGATGGTATAATTAGAACTCTATTTAGTACATAGCAGGCGGTATTCACTGCCTCGGCCTAGAAGTATTTGGGTAATCTATGTTCGTTAAGCATAGTTCTGACCATTTCTTGTATAGATCTATTCTTTCTTTGAACTACGCCATTTTGTTGTGGTGTTCTAGGAGCTGAAAAATTATGGCCAATTCCTAATGAGTTGCAATAGTCTTCCATGCCTTGATTTTTAAACTCTCTACCCCTATCACTTCAAATTTTGGTAATTGTGTATCCCTTTTCATTTTGTACTCGCATAAATTAATAAAATTTTCACATGCTTCATCTTTATGACCTAAGAATAGTACCCATGTGTATCTTGAGAAGTCATCAACTATGAAAAAAGTGTATGATTTTCCTCCTAAACTCTGAATTTGGTTTGGTCCAAATAAGTTTAAGTGCAGCATTTGAAGTGGCCTAGTAGTGGAGATCTCTTTCTTCTTCTTAAAGCTTGTTCTTGCTTGTTTTCCTTGTTGGCATGCATCACAGATTTTATCTTTCACAAATTTTGTCTTGGGCAGTCCCTTAACTAATTCTTTCTTAACTAATTTTGAAATTAAATCCATGTTTGCGTGTCCTAGTCTCCTATGCCAAATCCAACTTATTTCATTCATAACTGATAAGCATGTTACACTTTGTGAAGTTAGGTTATCAAAACTTGTGGTGTATACGTTTTCATGTCGCTTAGCAATGAACAGTATCTTATTATCAGTTTTGTATTCAACTATGCACTTGTCATGTTCAAATGATACTTTGTACCCTTTATCACATAGTTGACTTATGCTCAATAAATTGTGCTTTAGACCTTCAACTAATAAAACATCATCAATAATGAGTGAGGAATCATTACCGACTTTCCTAACACCTGTGATCCTTCCCTTAGCATTATCTCCAAAAGTAACAAACCCTTCATCCTTGAGTGTGAAGGATGTGAATTTTGATTTGTCTCTGGGAGCATCCACTGTCCATATATTATCTATCTTTTGAAGAAGTGGTTCTTAAGAAAATCTCAAAGTCATCATGTGCCATTAGACACAGATTGGCAACCTCGTCGTTGCTGGATTCATATTCTGAACTGCTAGTGCGGTGTGTATCCCAGCCGACTTTAAGCGCCTTCTTCTTTTTTCTTAAAGCTTTCATGAGTTCGGGGCACTTGGGCTTGATGTGTCCAACTTCTCGGAAATTGTAGCATGTAGGTGGATCCTCCTTCTTTTTCTTCATGCTTTGCTCTCATCTTTCTGATTTAGAGTTCCGAAATTTTCTGTTGAACTTTTTGTTCTTCTTTAAGAACTTTTCGAACTTCTTTATTGGCAAGGCCATGTCATCATCCGTTTTGGAATCGCTTTCTTCACTTGAGTAACTTGATGATGCCTTAAGTGCAGTGACATTCATAGCTTTGCTTTGTTCATTTTTCCTCTCGTTTATCGCCAGCTCATAGGTGATAAGTGAGCCAATGAGTTCGTCCACCAACATCTACTTGAGGTTTCTCCCTTCTGCTATTGCTGTAGCTTTAGCTTCCCACACTGGAGGTAATCCCCTGAGTATTTTCCTGATCAACTCATAAGAAGGGTAAGTTTTTCCAAGAGCATTTAAAGAGTTAATGATGTGTGTGAATCTAGTGTACATGGATTGTATGGATTCATCAACCATTATTTTAAATGCTTCATATTCACTAGTGAGCATGTCTATCCTACTATCCTTTACTTCCTTAGTACCTTCATATGTAACTTCTAATTTTTCCCAAATTTCTTTAGTTGAGTTACATGCCATTACCTTATTAAATTCATTGACATCTAGTGCACAGAAAAGTATATTCATGGCTGTGACATTACTTTGAACTAACTTCCAATCCTCTTCAGTATATTCATCTTTAGTTTTAGGTACATTAATATTATCAATTACTTTCATGGGAATGTGATTTCCCTTAGTCACAATTTTCCAAACTTTCCAATCTACGTTCAGTAAATATATGCCCATCCTACGTTTCCAATAGGTGTAATTTACACCACAGAAAATGGGGGGTCTAGTGGATGAGTGTCCCTCACCAAATGGAGTTACACCAATGTGTGTCATGTGATCGTTTTACAAATTAACTATCAAGTCTAAGTAAATCCGCTCTGATAGCAAATGTTGATTAAGGTGTAATCCCAAGAGGGGGGGGGGGTGAATTGGATATTTAAAAAAAATTCATTTAATTTTCTTTCACACACTTTTTATAAGTTTACCAACTACTTCTAGTTGCTCAATTATGTGTGAGTGTGGCAATCCTATCTATGCATGCAATATACTCAATTTAAATATAACGTGGAAAATAAAGAGTAAAAGGAAGAGAGAAGACAAACGCGATTTTACGAGGTTCAGCCGACTTGGCCTATGTCCTCGCCTTGAGCAACCACTCAAGGATTCACTAAAAACCCTGCTCCTTAAAGTGGGACGGAACTTCCCTTATAAACTGCTACTTACAAGAGGTACAACTCTCTCCTTATCCACTGCTCACAAGAGGTACAGCTTCCTCCTCACACTCGGTTCACAACCTGAGCCATGTTAACAATGAAATCTAAAAATAACACTCAAAATAATGCTTCAAACAAAAGCTTGTGAGTACAATTCAATTTACTAGTACATTAACATATGATATAACTTGAAGCTCAAGAATGTATGAAAAACAATACAATCGTTTGATGTATGATATGTGTCAACACAAAAATTCGTATTTAATTAAAACTCCCAAGTGAAAATATATTTGGAATGCTTTGGAGTCAACTAGGGTTCTCAATTCACTTTGTAAAGATGCTCAAGTATATTTGAAGTGAGCTATTTAACAAAAATTTGACTTGAATACAACTCAATCAAAAATCACAAAGTTTTCCTTCAAGTTCCAATATTTTAATCAAAGTAGGTTTTTCAATAAGAAGCCCAGTGAACAATATATATGAATATGTGTTTATGTACTTCTTGAATTTCAAATCAATCAACCAAGCTAACAAGTTTTTCTCAAAACATGATCTTCCCGAAAATCAGTTTTTATATGTGAATACACACTCAAGATCAAAACCTCTTTCTAATGATAAACTCGTAAAGAGATGAGAGATTCTTGAAAAATAATAACTTGACAGATCAAACCTTAATACTGGATCAAAGTTTAGTTGGATGAGTGAATGCCCTTTTGATTTCAGTAGAGATTTTTCCAAACGAAGATGGAAGAAGATTGAAGTGCAGAAAATCGGCTCTAGGGTTCAAGTCTTGCAATGAGAAGTATATCTTTCTTGTTGTGTCCCTTAGCTTATGTTCTAGGGTTTAGATATTCATAATATATATTATATTACCCTTAGAATTAATCTCAGCCGTTGGATCAATAAGAAACTTCGCGTGTCTTTTTAATAAAGAGCTGATTTTTAGGCTTTCCCGTGAGTTCAGGCGACCGAAGAGCCTCGGCCAGGTTCTGTCTTCTCCATTTAATTCTTCAGGTGACTGACCTTAATCTTTAGGCAACCGAATAAATTCTTCAGGCTACTGAGGTTTGAGTTCAGGCGACCGAACTACCCATTCTCTCAAATTTTTATTTCTAATTAAAAATCTGTTTGGCTTCTTTTCTTAGATCTTTCATAAAATATATTTTTCATGATTTTGAAAACATTTCAAGGTCCATGAGAGTTTCCTAATGATGTACATGAAATGCATGAATCCTAAAACCATTCTATGTTATAATGAGCCTCAAATTAAATCATATGAAAATGTTAATACATGAGTTCTAAACACCCTTTCCCAAGATATTCATGAACTTTGCCTCTTGCATCTTGATTCCCATACTCTTTGAGTTCCATGGATCTTGCCAAGATTTGTTAACTTTCCATGCATGCTTAGTGTAAGTCCTATTCACAAACTCAATGCACAGATCAAATATCAAGTGATTTGTCATTATCAAAACAAGATTGGACTCGTAGAGTCAACAATATGCTCTGCTAAGGATATATATAATCAAATAGTTTAGATGTATTCAAAATATCAGCCTTAAACTAAGAACACACTTGAGTGATTACTCTTTAAACAATGGCCAAATAAAAACTTTCTCAAGTATTCAATTTGTCAAAAAAAAAAAAAAAACAATCTTTATGTGAATATGAAGAAACTCAATTTTACACTCCAAAGAAAATATTCAATGACAGATATTGATATGAGAATCACTTGGAAAAACTAAATGGATCAACTACACCTCAATACCAAGAGGGAATAGAGTTGTGCTAATGAAACCCCTTTGATTTCCGGAGTTGATTTGCCCAAAGACGATGTGTAGAAGTTAGAGTGCAGGCAATCGTATATCAATCGACTAAAGTTTCTCAGTTCTCTTTTCAACAAGATGTGTTCTTCGATTTTTTTTTATCTTTTTGTGTTTGGCTCATATACTAGGATTTAGATAATCAGTATTTATAGTGTCTTGCCCTTTGAATTGATCTCAACCGTTGGATCATAAGATAGTTCGCATGTTTAATTAATAAAAATTAGATTTTTAATCTTTCTAGCAAGTTCATATGACTGAGGTCATGGGCCTAGAGGACTGAAGTGCTTTTTAACCTTCGTTAAAATAGCCTGGACATAGGGTCAGATGAACGAGGTCAAGGTTCAAACGACCGAAGTGTCAAGTTCAGAAGACTGAGGTCAAGGTTTAGTCATTTGAGGTGCTTCTGCTAGTTTCTATTTTTCACCCAAAAATCTTCATATGATTGAGCTTATTCTTCAGACGTCTGAGGACATTCTTCAGATGACTGAGGTTGAGTTCAGTTAACCGAAGTCCCCAAATTTTGAATTTTTCTTTTCTAATTTAAAATTCTGCTTTGCTCTCCTTCTTGGGTCTTTTATAAAACATATTTTCCATGATTTTAAAAGTATTTCTACCTCCATGAAAATCCCCTAATGATATACATGAAATGCATGAATCCTAAAATCATTCCAAGTTATGTTGAGTCTCAAATTAAATCAAACAAAAATGTAAATACATGAGGTCTAAGTACTTATTCCCAAGATGTTCTTGAACTTTGCCACTTGCATATTGATTCTCGTACTCTTTGAGTTCCATAAGGCTTCCATGACTCGTTATCTTTCCGTGCATGCTTAATATAGTTCCTATTCACAAACTCAATGCACAAATCAAATACCAAGTAATTTGTTATTATCAAAACCGGATTGGACTTGTAGAGTCAACATGACTGAATTTAATCTTCGGTCTTCTGAAGTAATTCTTTAGACAACTGAGCTTAAACTTCAGTGTTTTGAAGTTGACTCTTCAGTCTTCTAGGCAGTGATTTCGGTCTTCTGAACTTTCCATTTTCTATTTTTTTTTTATTTTTTTTTAAGTTTCAAAAATCTGTTTTGCTCTCTTTCTTTACTCTTTTATAAAACATTTTCTTTGGTTTTAAAATAGGTCTCTAAGTCCACGTATTTCCCCTAAAGAGCTTCAAATGATATTTCAATAGATATTCAACTTTGAAGTACTTACATTGCTCATCCTAAAACCTTATACTCTAAGCTTAAAATCTTCCATGGCATGGTCACTTTGAAATCCCTTAGACTTTAGCTTGAGGTGGTTTTAGTTTCCTCATGCATTGATCAATATGGTGTTGCATTGAGCTTCTTTTGGATCACTTGTTGGTGAATATAGCTTGATGGTCCATAATGATCCTTATTGTCAAACCTGAAACATCATTACTCAACCATTCCAAGTTAGATTATCTTTTGTTTGTTATCATCAAAACTGATTGAAAAACCTAGTTAGGCCAACAATCTCCCCCTTTTTGATAATGACAAAAAAAGAGCAAAGATGAGAATTCCTTTGAAAAAAGACTCCTCCTTACAATAAGCATCCTTTTAACAATTAATAAGAGTAATGATAAAAATTTCAAGTAAACAAATAGCATATCATCCAACATGTAGTAAAATTTAAAAAGTATGTCACACTTTATTCAATATGAATCTTTTAGTTCATAAAGTATGATTTCTTACTTGCATATTTGTATAACTTAATCACTTTTACTTGCATCTTTACAAGTTATGTGCCATATTTCACTTTAGCATATTACGTTTTAGCTAATTTTTGTATTATCTTTGCTAACAATTTTCTCCCCCTTTGTCATTATTCAAATAGATGCAAGGGATAGGAAATAGAGTCATATTATAATAGAAAATATGTATTTACACATAGAGGGAATTACATTCAAAAAGTGTCAAAAAACAAACAACTCATAAAACAACTTTAGCGAATCAAAAAACTCAACAGTGTCATACAATGCAAACAACTTATAAATACAACATCAGCTAGTCATCTACTCTAGTTTCTTCATCTTCTTGTTCTTATTCTTCTTCTTGACTTTATTCTTGACCTTCTTCTTCTTCCTGACCTCCTTCTTCCTCAAATCCTTCAGAACTATTAGCTTCACTGCGATGAGCTAAGCTGATGTCCATGGGATCCCCGCCCCTAGAGGATTTTCCCTAATGTTCCTCAATCCGAGTTATGCATTGATCAAGTGAGGTGACTTTCTCCTTGATACACTAAATCTTGAATCGCAAATCAGATGAGAAAGTGGAGAAGTCTTGCTAAATGGAAAAAAAACCACGAGGGTGCATCTTGTGAAGATCCCTGATCATGTGTAGGAGGAGGAGGAGCTGCTGCTGCTAGAGTACGCTGAGGTCTACCAGTCTTAAAGTACCAACCCTCATTACCTTTGTCATACCCCATTTGTTTTTAGGTCGTAACATTGAAAAGATCATATCGGGTTCTTTTAACAAAGAATTCAGGAGCACTAGAGATATGAAGATGAGCAAAGAGAAGGGTGAGAACACCACCGTAGGGGAGAACAACCCTGGTGGTTTCTAGTTTGGCCCACATCCATTTTATAATCAAGCTAGCCAAATATAGTTTTTTTACCCTTAAGAAGATACCAAAGAACAAAACAGTCTATGTATGAAAGATGGTCGAACGAACTTTGTTGAGGGAGAATATTATAGGAAACAATCTTATGTAGAATTTGAGCTTTTAAATTGAGCTGCTTATATGACGGAGGATGCCAAAAGTATACAGGTTTGTTTTCCATAATTAATGGAATATAGGTTTCAAGAGTAAAACCTTGTTCCAAAATCTAGGATTAAGTGAGATTAGGACATTCAAATTCTCCTGGAGTGATTTTGAAGATAGGAGATAGTATTTTAGAATTTAAAAGAATTTTCCTCCCTTTAACTTTAGATGAAAAAAATTCCATTTTCATAAATCAAGTTTGCATAGAATATTTTGACAAGATAAGGAAAGATGCCTTTGGCTTGCTAAACAATGAAATCATACCATCCTATATTTTTAAATAATGGGATAATTTCAAGAAATTCATCAGTGAAGAAGGAGATATCTAACACCTTACCCAGAATAGGATCAACGTGCCAAGAGAGGCATGATAACGGAGTTTGTCTTGTGGTGCAACAAACCATTTTTCAATATTTTGTTCATCCCTTCCTGAAGAAGATCCACGATTTGCCGTTTGTTTGGTGCAAGGCATGATTGGAGTAGGTGAAAGAGCTTGATTGGAAAACCCTATACTATGTGAGATTGACTTTCGAAGAGTGAATGGAGCTTCAGATTGAAGGATTTTTGGTTGAGAGTTGAGAGAGATAAAGAGAGGTGAGTTCGGAGGAGTGATGGAACAAACTTCAGATGTCCAAAATTAGGGTTTTGAAGGAGTTGTTATATTTAAACTTCGCGACTTTAGAAGACTGAAGATTATCTTCAGTCATTTGAAGATTTCCAAATCCTGAATTTTCATTTGAAGATTTCCAAATCCTGAATTTTAAAAGTCAGTAGCCTCCCAGATGTTTGAAGTTCCAGATTTAGTCTTCTGAACCTGCAGTATACAGTGTTAAGTCATTTGAGGATTTAGGTTCATAAGACCGAAGTTCAGAAAAATGTTATAATTAATTTTTTTTTTAAATAATTCTCTTCTATGTATTAATCCAAGTTCTCTCCTTATGGTTATAAATCTTTCTTCACTAAGAGGTTTTGTAAATATATCTACCCATTGATCACTTATATTGATAAATTCAAGTATTATATCTTCTTTTTGAACATGATCTCTTAGAAAGTGATGTTTTATATCAATGTGCTTAGTCCTTGAGTGTGAAATAGGATTTTTAGAAATTTTTATTGCACTTGTGTTGTCACACTTAATTGATATTTTTTGGTATTTAAGATTGAAGTCTTTTAGTTGTTGTTTCATATATAGTGTTTGTACACAACAGCTCCCTATAGCTACGTATTCGGCTTCAACTGTGGATAAAGCTACGAAATTTTGCTTCTTTCAAAACCAAGATACTAGTGAGCATCCTAGAACGTGACAAGTGCCACTAGTACTTTTTCTATCTATTTTACAACCAACATAATTTGCATCCGAATAGATAATCATTTCAAAATCAGTCTCCTTGAGATACCACAATCCTAAATCAAGAGTACCTACCAATTACCTTAGTATTCTTTTAACAGTGACTTGATGAGATTCCTTAGGTGCTGATTGAAATCTAGCACATATGCATACACTAAACATGATATTGGGTCTACTACATGTCAGATACAATAGGCTTCCTATCATTCCTTGATAATGTTTTGTGTCTACTTGTTTTCCTTTTTCATCTCTATCAAGGCTTGTTGATGTACTCATGGGGGTTCCTATGGGTTTACTTTGTTCCATATCAAACTTTTTAAGCATATCTTTATATTATTTAGTTTGATTTATAAATGTTCCATTTTTGGCTTGTTTAATTTGTAACCCTAGGAAATAATTTAACTCCCCCATCATACTCATTTCAAATTCTTTTTGCATGAAATTTTCAAATTCTTTGCATAATTCTTCATTTGTAGCTCCAAAAATGATGTCATCCACATATATTTGTACTATTAGCATGTGTTTGTTTTTATTCTTTATAAATAAGGTGCTGTCAACTTTTCCTCTTGAAAAATCATTATTAAGTAGAAATTTGCTTAGTCTTTCATACCAAGCTCTAGGAGCTTGTTTTAAACTATACAAGGCTTTGGTTAATTTAAATACATGATTGGGATGTTTTGTGTCTTCAAAACTTGGTGGTTGTTTTACATAAACTTCTTCATTTATATACCCATTTAAGAAAGCACTTTTTACATCCATTTGATATAACTTAAATTCCTTATGGGCTGCATAGGCTAGAAGCATTCTAATTGCTTCCATTCTAACTATAGGGGCAAAGGTTTCATCATAATTAATACCTTCTTCTTGGTTATATCCTTGTGCTACTAGCCTAACTTTGTTTCTAACAACTACCCCATTTTCATCTTTCTTGTTTTTAAAAACCAGTTTCTATGATTGAATGATCTGTAGGTTTGGACACTAATTTCCCTACTTGACTTCTTTCAAATTGATTGAGCTCTTCTTTCATAGCCATGATCCATGAATCATCATTTAATGCTTCTTCTATATTTTTTGGTTCATCTTGAGATAGAAATGCATAATAGTTGTATATGTTCTTCAATGATGATCTAGTGGTTACTCCTTTTGATGGGTCTCCAATAATTTGATCTTTTGGATGACTTTTAACATAATTCCACTCTTTTGGTAGTTCTTGGTTTTCTTTGGAGTTTTCATTTGAAGTTTCATCATTGTTTTCTTCTTTTATTTCAAGATTTTCTTCTTTTTGTGAGATATCTTCTCTTTCATCATTCTTAATTTCTTTGACATAGTGATTTGATTCATCAAAAGTTATATGTATGGATTCAATGATAGTAAGTGTTCTTTTATTATAAACCCTATAGGCTTTACTGTTTGTGGAATATCCTAAGAAGATACCTTCATCTGATTTTGCATCAAATTTACCTAAATCATCTTTATTATTGAGAACCAAGCACTTGCATCCAAATACATGGAAGTAGGATATATTGGGTCTTTTACCTTTCCATAGTTCATAAGGTGTTTTATCTAGACTTGATCTAATTGATAGCCTATTTATAACATAACAAGCTGTGTTTACGGCTTCTGCCCAAAAGTACTTAGGTAAATTATTTTCATTTATCATGTTTCTTGCCATTTCTTAAAGGGTTATATTTTTTCTTTCAACTACTCCATTTTTGTTGTGGAGTCCTAGGTGCTAAAAAGTTATGGTTTATACCATGACCATCACAAAATTTATCAACATCTTTGTTTTTGAACTCTCTACCTTGATCACTTCTAAAGTTAATTACGTTATAGCCTTTTTCATTTTGTAGTTTCTTGCATGGGGTGATTAACATGTTACAAGCTTCATCTTTATTTGCTAAGAACAATACCCAAGTATATCTGGAATAATCATCCACAATCACAAAGGAATATTGTTTGCCTCCTAAGCTTTGGGTTCTAGTAGGACCAAATAAGTTTAGGTGCAAGAGTTCTAAGGGTCTACTAGTTGATATATATTTCTTCTTTTTGAAACTTGTTTTGACTTGTTTTCCCTTTTGGCATGCATCGCAAATCTTATCTTTTATAAATTTTGTATTTAGCAATCCTTTTACTAAAATTTTCTTGGATAGTTTAGATAATAGGTCCATGCTTCCATGTCCTAGTTTCCTATGCCAAAGCCAACTAGTTTCATTCATGGCAGCCAAACAAGTCACATTTTGGTTAACTAGGTTATCAAGGTTTATACAATATACATTATTTACCCTATAAGTTGTGAATAAGGTTTCATAATTTTTAGGATTTTGAATAATGCATTTGTCTTTCTTTAAGATTATTTCAAAACTTTTGTCACTTAATAGACTAATTCTCAAAATATTATGTTTTAAACCTTCTACCAACAACACATCTTCAATTGTAAGAGAAGGTTCTTTACCTATTTTACCAATGCCAACAATTTTACCTTTGACATTGTCACCGAAGGTCACATATCCCCCATCCTTTTGTTTTAGTGTGGTGAACTTGGTCCTATGTTCGGTCATGTATCTTGAACACCTGCTATCCAAGTACCACTTTTCCCTTGATGGTGTTGTCCTAAAGCACACCTACAATGAAGGATTCATAGTGTTAGTTTTTGGAACCCAAATTTTCTTAACTTTCTTCGAATTATTTCTAGTTCCATTATTTACTTTCCATTCATCTTGAACTTTAACATATTTTCTTTTGAGTGGGCAATTAAACATCACATGTCCTTTATTCTTGCTCATGTAGCAAGTAGTATGTTCATGTATATTGGTTGAGGAAGTACTAGCATAGTACTTCGCTTCTTTAACAAAATACACCATGAATAATTTCTTACTTCTTTTATTTGTTTTTCCATTATATCCAATCCCTTTATTATTTCCATGTAATCTTTGTTGTCCAATCATCTTTTCAAAATTTTCTTTACCTTTGGTAAAGCTATAAATTCTTTATCCTCTATTTACTACAAAAAAAATAGGTTTTTAGTAACGAAAGTATTAGTGACGGTTTTAAAACCGTCACTAATAGTGTTGTATTAGTCACAATTTTTCAAAATTATCATTAATAGTGTAAGCATTAGTCACGGTTTTAGCAGCCGTCACTAGTACAAAGAACCGTCACTAAAAACTGTGCGACAAACAATTTTCGCGCGAAAATTTTTTCGGAAAAATATTAGTGACGATTTTATGGAATTAGTGACGAATTTAGTGACAGATTAAATTCGTCACTAAAAGTCACTTATTAGTGATGATTAACAAACCCTTACTACTAATAGTTATGAATATATTAAAAAAAATTAGTTAATGGTATTAGTGATGGATTGGGATATCCGTCACTAATAATGGAGTATTGTGACGGTTTTGGTTTTGAAACCGTCACTACTAGTGTTTTTATTTAAAAAAATATAAAAAAAAATTAAGGGTATTAGTGATGGATTGGGAGATCCGTCACTAATAATAGCATATTAGTGAGGGTTTGAAACCGTCACTACTAGTTTTTTATTTAAAAAAAATAAACTAAATTTGGTTAAGGGTATTATTGATAGTTTGGGAGAACTGTCACTACTAATAGGGCATTGGTGACGAATTTGACAACCGTCATTACTAAAAAAATTTAAGTTCAGACTATTAATAACGAATTTGTAGATTCGTCACTATTGGCGATTATTAAAGACGGTTGACAACTGTCACTAATACTACCTATTTTAAAAAAATTTAAAATATTAGGTTAAGAGTATTAGTGATGAATTTATGATTTCTTCACTATTTATCCCTTATTAGTGATAGATTTGAAAACTGTCACTAATAATTCCTTTTTTTTAAGCAAATTAAAAAAATTTCAATTTAGAGTATTACTGACGATGTTGTACATTCGTCACGAATAAGAGACTAATAGTGACGAATTTTTGGATTTGTCACTTATACTTCCTTTTAAAAGAAAATATAAAAAAATATAAATTCAGAATATTAGTGACGAATTTATAAATTCGTCGCCATTGGTGTCTTATTAGTGACGAATTTGGACCGTCACTAATGCTGTGTTATTTATAAAAAAAAATAAACGAAGAGTAGTAGTGACGGTTTTGAAACCGTCACTAATGTCGAGAATATTAGTGAAAAATTTATAAATTCATCACCATTGGTGTCTTATTAGTGATGAATTTCTATATTAGTGGTGAATTTGGACCGTCACTAATGCTTTGTTATTTATTAAAAAAATTAACAGAAAGTAGTAGTGACGGTTTTGAAACCGTTACTAATGCCCAAAAAACCTTATTGTTATCCGTGAGATATTTCCCTCCTTCCCTTGGCTTCTTCCCCTTCCCCTCCGCCTGCTCCTGCGAACAGAGATCCCAGTTGATCTCTCACTGCTCTCCACTGCAAGCCACCGCGCTAGCTCCTCCTCTTCCCCTCCTGCTCCGGCGAACGTCTCTCCCAGTCTCCCCCTACTCTCGATCGACCGCAAGTCTGCTCCAGCTCCTCCTCTTCCCCTCTCATCCTGCTCCAGCGATCCTCTAGATCTCTCCCTGTCTCCCTCTGGTCTCGGCCTCAAACCACCCCTCATACTCTAGCGATTCTCTCTCCTTGTCTCCCCCTGCTCTCGGCTGCAAGGCCAGGTTCTTCTTTCCCTTTATATTTTTACTTTCAAGCATATATTTACATATTGTAAGAATGAGCATGTTATGGGCTGATTGAATGGAAGTACAAGAATTCATCGCATGACATCCTATAACCTCGTTCAGCTTGTTTCTTGTCTTTGAGTCTCTTAAACTGATTTTTTAAGATGTGTGAGCTGATGTTGTGCATCAAAAACTGATTTTGAAGCTTCAAATCAAGATTTTGAAGGACTGGGGGTCTTCAAGTCAGGATTTGTTTGCAGGGTTAAAATGTGGCCTTCCCTTGCTTTTTTGCTTTGATTCTTCATGGTATAGGGTATATATCGGATCATTCTAACTTAGAGATATTGTCTCTAGATATATTATCTCTACTTGTCTTTAAATGTTTTCTAATTTTTCTAGTTGTAAATCAGTGAAGTATTTATTTTATATAAATATAATGGTTACTTAATTACAAATTTACAATTTAGAGGTAGACTATAGACTACGGAGTTTAGATTTAGAATATAGATTACAAATTTATGTACATTTGATTTGTAGTGATTCATTATAATCTCCTAAATAAATTTATAGTGGAACTTTCAAAAGTAGTTTAATTGTTTTTTTTTTAATTTTCTGTTTTCTTCAATTTATTTATATGAAAAATAATATTTTTGTTATCCATTTTATAAACTGACTAGTTACTATACTGTGTACATTGGTTAAATCCAATCCAATATATGGCTTTTTGCACCAACAGTGACTTGAAAGCCAGGTTACTTTTAGTAGTTGCAATATATGTTGCATGGAGATTGAACAAAAAGATCTAAACTTCATTTAAAACATTAACTTTGAAGGTTTTGGGGTCCAAACATTTGAATATGTGTGTTCTCTACAAGTTTGAATTCCACCCCATGATGTTACTTCCTCATTCAGTCCCTAGCAAGCTTGGTCTTTAAGGTTTGCAAATGTACTTTTAATGATAATTGAATTTTTTTTATATGATTTGGGCACCTTTTATCTGTTGGCTTTCTGCGCCAACAACGACTTGAAAGCCAGGTTACTTTTAGTAGTTGCAATATATGTTGCATGGAGATTGGAAAAAAAGATCTAAACTTCATTTAAAACATTTACTTTGAAGGTTCTGGGGTCCAAACATTTGAATATGTGTGTGCTCTTCAAGTTTGAATTCCACCCCATGATGTTACTTCCTCGTCTAGTCCTTTGCAAGCTTGGTTTCCAAGGTTTGAAAATGTGCTTTTAATGATAATTGAATTATTTTGATATGATTTGGGCACCTTTTATCTGTTGGTTTTTTGCGCCAAACCGTCTATTTTTGTCAACGTAGGAAAGATTTTTATCATGATTTATGTTTGATAACGATTCAGAGATGGAATAGTTGTCTAACACATCCAACTTATTTCCAAACTTTTCCCTTGTAAAAACTGTTTCTTTTTGGGGAAGTCTGTAGGGTTCATTTGAGAGAGTACTAATTCCACTAAATGCACCCTATTTTTTTGTGAAAACTTAACAGGATCATCTCCTCAACTCCTATTGCATGGAACAGATATTTCTATGATTTTTCTCGCTCTCACTTGACAATAATGTAATTTTCCAGTATCTCTCACTCCCATTTTTCTGAAGCATTATTCCTCATTTTGTTATGTTTGCTGCTCCTTTCCTTCAATATTCACCAATTAGAACCCAAAAGCATATTTGAACAACTGCTGTTGTAGCTATCATCCAAAAGTAAATTGTGCATTTTTGTGTTTTCCTGTTGAGGAGAAATTTCTTCTGTATTTTAGTTATTTTGGTGGAAACTTAGTCTAAGAACCTGCACATTTGTATTTGACCACCATATGCATTGTAGTGTGACTATAATTCCAATAGCAACAGAACCACAGTTTCCTCTTTTAGGGTGCATTTGGAAATGCTTTGTTTGTTTGTTTTATTTTTATTATTATTATGATTAATTTTTCTGAATTTAAAATACGATCGCTTTATACACCGTATGGTTCACCCTTGGTTCCAAAATGTGGGAATATATTTTTGCTGTGGAAGAAAAATATATATAGTTTAGATGAACTTCAATATTTGTTGCCAACATATTTCTGCTGGCTGATCCTAAAACTTTTGCTCAGTGCATAGGGCAGCTCATAGCGACCCTTGAGGAGAATAGGGTAATCTCTTTTGCTTCTATAGCTCCATTTGATGATAACAAAGTTCAGAAACATTACTTGGCTCTGTGGAAGAATTATGGGAACCTCATAGACTATGTTAATTTTTAGTTTTACGCATATGATAATAGAACTTCCGTGTCTCAATTCATTAGCTACTTCAATACCCATATGTTTAAGTCATTTAAAATATTTTCAACGAGCATATTATCGGATGACTTGAGATAATAATTTTTATTTAAATTATGAATTTAAGATATGGTTACATGGATTACTGTTGTGAACATGCTACATGATTTTATGCTAGTCTAGAATGCCTCTTACATGGCAGATGCAGTCATGTGTATTGCATGCTGGTAGTGGATATAGGTTCTCGTGTGCCTTCAACTTCTTATAAATGATTTATTTCAACCTATCAGGTGCAGGTTTTATGGGAAAACGTCCAATTTACAAACAGCATGCTGCCGAAATTGCGTTAAAATTTTCCAAAGTCCTAAACAAAAGATAGGCTTAGTTTAATGTTAAACCATTTTAAAAAAGGATGAGTGAAACTTAGGAATTATAATAAATAAGGTAATGTAGACTTAGTTCATTTAGAACGGACATTCATTTACATGTTTTTCATCCGGTAAGCTTAAAGCATTCATTGCCTTGCCGAAATCATTGAAAATATTATATACACTTGGCTAAGGATTTGAAAATTTTAAAAACGCATAAGTTAAATATATACATAATTCACAGGGAGCATCACTTTCATAATCTTTTAAATTAAATGCTCTCATCATCTCATAACATTCATGTCCAAATGGCTGAATGAATAACAATACCACACTGAACTCAATACTATCCACTGTTTTCTACTATTCGTATTATGCAATACCACACTGAACTCATGCTAGTCTAGAATGCCTCCTACATGGTCGACGCAGTTGATGTGTATTGCATGCTGGTAGTGGATATAGGTTCTCGTGTGCCTTCAACTTCTTATAAATGATCTATTTCAACCTATCAGGTGCAGGTTTTATAGGAAAATGTCCAATTTACAGACGGCATGTTGTCGAAATTGCGTTAAAATTTTTCAAAGTCCTAAACAAAAGATAGGCTTAGTTTAATGTTAAACTATTTTTGAAAGGATGAGTGAAACTTAGGAATCATAATAAATAAGGCAATGTAGACTTAGTTCATTTAGAATGGACATTCATTTACATGCTTTTCATCTAGTAAGCTTAAAGCATTCATTGCCGTGCCGAAATCATTGAAAATATTATATACACTTGACTGAGGATTTGAAAATTTTAAAAACGCATAAGTTGAATATATACATAACTCATAGGGAGCATCACTTTCATAATCATTTGAAAAAGACATAATTATGGATTCGTCTGGACATATGAGTTGCAATGTCACTGTAGAAAAGAACCAAAAAAAGTTGAATAATGCTTGTCTACGAAATAGTAAAGCATGCTAATTGGACACGTGTCCCCAGCTGGATTTATTCGCTGCATCCCCTTCCTCACGCAATGCTAATACCTCATTGAGTCTTTGTGCAAATCCCCCATAAACTAATCTCATGCTGCGTTCCAGAGCATGCATTTTACATCTTAAGTTTAGATTTAATTAGACTTTAATAAATTTCAACATAATTTTATGCTCCTCGTGTTTCGAGACACTTTGGACTGAATTTACATTGAATTTAAATAAAATGTAATATTGAATTGTATTAAAATTTGTCCAAATCCATTCAAATGTTCGAAATCTATGCTCTCGAACGCAACATTACATTTTTCATTATTGATATTACTACCGTACAAATGATATAATATGTATGATTATGAAATCTTTGCCAATTTGTTATATCATATAATTATTTTTCCTGATTATACTTAGCATCAGCTCTACTCGACTTGGTATACTAAATTTTTTTTAATGACTCTTAATTTGTAAGATTCGCGGCTATCATAACATTAGCATGATGCAATGCATGCATGCACTACAGTCGTCAGATGCAACTTTTGACTATTTCTTTATAATTTTTATTGTTATTTGAACAAATGGAGTTTTTGTATTTTAATTTGAATTTGTATTAGTATTTGTATTTGAATTTTGAATATTTTTAAATAATTTTTGTTATCTCAACATATGTTATTTTAATTGAATTTGTATTTAAATTCAAAATTTTGAATGATTTACGAATTTTGTAGTAATTATGGTTTCAGTTTATATATTCGAAAATGTAATTATAGATTTTTATATAAGAATTCATGATTAAATCAAATTAGTATAAAATGTTGTTTAATTTTTCTAATTATTAGTGAAGGATTCAAATTTGTCACTAATTACTATTAGTGACGAATTTCTAATTTGTCACTAATGCCGCTCCTATTAGTGACGAATTTATAATTTCGCCAATAATACCACACTAGAAATTCGTCACTAATACCACACTAGTAGTCACAAAAATTATATTCGTCACTAAAAGTTACTAGTAACGACACATATAGCAACTATTTGAAAACCGTCACTAATACTCATAAATTCGTCACTAATAATTCGTCACTAATACTATTAGTGACGAATTTATGAGTATTAGTGACGGATTTTATTCGTCACTAATACCTTGATTTTTGTAGTGTTTCTTAAGTTCAATTATTTCTAAATCCTTCTTATTTTGATCATCTACTTGTATGTTGCCTATTTCTTGAGTCATATTTTTATTTTTTCTTCTAACTTCTCAATACGAGATTCTTTCTCCTTTTCAAAGGATTTAGAAGATTCAAGTTGTTTCATTAGTGTTTCATTTTGTTCTTTCAAAGTTATGTTTCTTTTGGAGACTTTGATAAAACTTTTATGTAAGGCAAATAACTCAGCTTGTAGTTCTTTATACGAGGTCATACTATCGCAAGATTCATCACAAGATTCATTACAAGATTTCGTTGAGTAGTAAGAATTTACCTCTTCATCATTTTCCATGAAGCACATATTAGCTATCTATTGTCCGCTTGACTCGTTCTCCGTTTCGCTTGAGCTTGAATCATCCCATGTAGCTTTCATGGCTTCCTTCTTCTTCTTTTTATCCTTCTTGAGTAAAGGGTAGTCCGGCTTGATGTATCCTAGTTTCTTGCTATGATAACATATAGGAGGGTCATTTTTACTTTTGTTTTCTTTCCTACTTATTTCCCCTTTTTCAGATTTCTTTTTACTAAACTTTCTAGGGAACCTTTTATTTCTCCTATAGAACTTGCCAAGTCTTTTAGTGATGAATGCTGATTCATCTTGGTCTAGGTCACTTGATTCACTTTCATCTTCACTTGAGCTTTTACTAGTTGCTTTTAAGGCAATGGATTTCTTATGCTTAGGTTCAGGGTTTCTTTATTTTAGTGCCATTTCATAGGTGAGTAGGGAACCTATAAGTTCATCTAGTGAAGAAGTCTTAAGGTTCCTACCTTCAATTATTGCAGTAGTCTTTGCTTCCTATATGGAGGAAAGGCCTCTTAGTATTTTTCGAATCATTTCATAGGTAGTGTAGGTCTTTCCGAAGGCACTTAAAGAATTTATTATGTGAGTAAATCTAGTATACATACTAGTGATTGTTTCATCTGAATTCATTTTGAATGCTTCATACTCACTGGTTAGCATGTCAATCCTATTGTCTCTAACATCTACCGTTCCTTCATACGTTACTTCTAACTTGTCCCAAATTTCTTTGGCCATTTTGCAGGCCATGACTCTATTGAATTCATTAGCATCTAAAGCACAATACAATACATTTATGGCACTTGAATTTATTTGAAGCATTTTGTAGTCTATATCGGTCATATCCTTTTCTCTTTAGGAATTTGTTTTCCATCCACTATTTTAGTAGGAATTAGATCTCCATCCATAACTACTTCCCAAGCTTTCCAGTCCATATGTTGAAGATAGATTTGCATTCATTTTTTCAAAAAAAGTATAGTTATGTCCACAAAAGATTGGTGGACGGGTTGAGGATTGGCCCTCTCTGAAGGGAGCTACTCTTATATGTGTCATTAGATCTTTTTATAACTTCTTGTTAAGATTTACTATAACTAAGTTCTGATGCCAATTGAAATTAGAATAATTTTCCCAAGAGTGGGGTGAATTGGATTATTTAAAAATTTAACCTCTTTTCAACTTCTTACTTGTTTTAATGCAACAACAAGAAAGTAAATCAATCAGTTTATGATCACAACCAAATCACACCAGAAACTATTGAAAAATTTAAAACACAATCCAACCAACCAAAATATGAAAATCAATCAATCATTCAAGAATGTTATGCTTTTTGGCAAGAGCCTTGTAGTTTTTTGCAAACCCTGCTTTGAATGGAATTTTATTGTGTTTCTCTTAATCAAGATTTGCTCAAATTAACCAACGTACTCCCTTGTGGGTTTCCATAAATGGTTAATTAAAATGTACTTTCTAAAAATCAAGAGTCTTCTTTGACTTTTGATTCTAAGCCCTGCAACCTGCACTTAGCATACACGGTGCAGAAAGTAAAAAGAGTAAGGAAGAGAGAAGAACATCGAGATTTTACGAGGTTCAACTTATCCACAGCCTACATCCTCGCCTTTGGCAAACCACCAAAGGATTCCACTAGCTTAGTTCCTTTACTGGGCGGAACAACACCTTTTACAACAACTCCTTCTAGTAGGCTAGAGCCCGCCTCTCCAAACGATATTCCCTTGTTCGGTCAATGATCCAACAAGCCTGGAATCATCCAATAACTATAAGAGAAACAACAAGTAGATGTGTACAAAGAGTTCTCACACACAGAGCTGATTAGTACAATTCAAATCTATATACTTCAGAATTTAAATATCAAAGATTGAAATATAACTCGAAGCTCAAGATTATAATTCACCAAGTCCCCTTTTCTCTAGATGAGAAGTCAGTATGTAGAACTTAGGAATTGATGATCAACACTTCCAGAATATCAGCACTTTCAGATTGCAAGTGGTTGAGCAAGTGGTGACTTTGAATACAAGAGAGCTTAGAGGAAAATTTTCAATTCTTGGTGTTATTCAATTTGTAAAACCATGTATTTATAGGCCAATAAAGTTAGTTTCGTGCTACACAAGATTACTTAGAGTGTTTGCCAAGTTTTAGGAAAATTTGGAGCACAAGAAACCAATTTTAAAATATTTAAAAAATTTTACTATTAACAGTGTTCAGACAACTGAACCTTTGGGGTCAGTCTTCTGAAATTCCTTAAAGCTTTGAAAATCTTGAACTAGACACAGGGTCAGACATCTGAAGTTGGGATTCAAACTTCTGAAGTTTCGAGTTCAGAAGATTGAAGTCAAGGTTCAGTCTTCTGATGTGCTTCTGCCTGTTTCTGTATTTCACCAATAAATCTTCAAACGACTAAACTTAATCTTCGGTCTTCTAAAGTAATTTTTCAGACGATTGAGCTTAAACTTCATTCTTCTGAAGTTGACTCTTTAGTCATTTGGCCAGTGACTTCGGTCCTCTAAACTTTCCATTTTCCTTTTTTTTTTTTTTAATTGTAGTTTCAAAAATCTATTTTACTCTCTTTCTTTACTCTTTTATAAAATTTTTTTTTTTGGGTTTTAAATTAGGTCTCTAAGTCCACGTATTTCCCCTAAAGAGCTTCAAATGATATTTCAATAGATATTCAACTTTGAAATACTTACATTGCTCATCCTAAAACCTTATACTCTAAGCTTAAAATCTTCTATGACATGATCATTTTGAAATTCCTTGGACTTTAGCTTGAGCTGGTTTTAGATTCCTCATGCATTGATCAATCTAGTGTTGCTTTGAGCTTCTCTTGGATCACTTGTTAGTGAATATAGCTTGATGGTTCAAAATGATCCTTATTTTCAAACCTGAAACACCATTACTGAACCATTCCAAGTTAGATTATCTTTTGTTTGTTATCATCAAAACTAATTGAAAAACCCAGTTAGGCCTACATACCCCTTTCATAACCATAATTAAGCAGAAGATTAGCCCAAAAATTCTCTCTATTTTTTAGTGCTTTAATTTCATACTCTCTTTGTTTTTTCTTTGAAAAATCATTTCTAAGAGAGCTTTAATATTCTCTTTCACTTATTTCATTTGCATATTGATTGCATTTGAGGGTTGATTGAAAGAAAGATTCATTGGGCATTTATTTGGGTTATATCAAAAGTACTTACTCTCACTCAATTTTTATTTTTGAAAATAATTCTTGAGAGTAAGCTTAAGTTTCTCCCATAAAATTTTCTTGATAAATATTTTTGGGGAAACTTCATATAACTTGTGGATCTTTGCACATCTATTGTAAGATTCAAAAGCTCATATAGTATTTATTGGAAAAACATTTTTGAGCATAAATCCTAACTTCTTCAAACACATTTTATTGCTAAATCTTTGTTGGAGAAAATATTACTGACATTTAGATCTTTGAAGTTCTTTTTACATATTTCACCTCACATATAATATCATTTTTGCAAAATCTTTTTGAAAGTAACAACCCTAGGTTCTCCTACACTTTTCATTGAAAAATATATTGGAGAAATATTTATTAGGGTTTGAATTTTTGAGTATTCATTATATATATATATATATATATTATTCAAATATTGTAAAATTATATTTGGAAAAATACCTACTCTACTAAGTATTATTTCATATCATACGAGAGTACATTGAGCTTCAATTTGTACATCTCTGCTTTTGTAGAAGCATTTTGTTTGTATGAAAAATTTAATATCTTTGTACTCCTAGCATGGCCTAAAAAGGAATACACCATCCTGTAAGGTATACTAGTTTGGCTCAACCCCGTTAGGTGAGCCAAGGAGACTCTGCCTCGTAAGGAGAATTTTTTTGGTTCCACCCGATAAGTGAATTAAGGAGGCTCTACCTCGTAAGGGGAATTTAGTTTGGCCCAGCATGGTGAATTAAGCTAAGGTGACTCTGCCTCGTAAGGAGAACTGGTTTGGCTTCACTCGTAAGTGAACTAAGGAGACTCCGCCTCATAAAGAGTATTGTAAACGACGTCGCTTTGTCCGGTTAAGTGAGCAAATAGTGGAATCCTTGAGTTAAGGCCTGAGGCAGGGACGTAAGAAGTATTTGTTGAACCTCGATGAAAATATTGTGTCTGACTTCTCTTTCCCTACACTTTTTATTATCTGCAATTTGCATGCTTATATTTTAAATATTTTGAATGATTGGGAAATTTGATAGGTGCATAACTGAGGTTTTAAACCCAACCAAAAAGTCTTTTATCACTTAAAATATAATTGGAAAAAAGTATATAAAATATATGAAGTCTAATGAAGATTAAAACTTGTCCAAGTGAGCTTTTCGTCAAATATAAGATATCTTGATTTATGAAAACTCAATTGAAAGATCATTTGATATCTTATATACTTTGAATGTCATTTTACAAAAATATTCTTAACTTTCTAAAAGTTTAAGGAAATTAACCATGCTTTAACAAAACCGTGACCAAGTATAAAAATGTTCTTAAAATTAGGATGTTAAAAACTTGTCCCTTTGAAAAACATATTTTGAGTTTAGGATTGTTTTTGACAAAATCTTTGAATTTAACTTTGAAAACCATGAATGTGAGTTTGTGACTTCAATGCAATCCTATAGATTCAAGTGTCCTAGTATAAATATGCAATGCTCAACTCTTGCTTAGAAATCATGCAGGAAACATGTCCGAAAGAGTTACAACATAGACTACCTCAAACACTCCCCCAATACATATATGTCTACATTAAGCTTCCTTTGGTCATGCTTGGGCCCTTTCGAGTACATGTCCATTTCATCTATCCTTCTTGATGCCTACTCGGTCCCATTTTTGCCTTCAATATAGTGCTTCATGCATGAGTACCTGTACTAAACATTGTTGGCCTAACATGACTTTCGAATCTCGTTTTGATGATAACAAATAAAGGTTGATTTAACATGTGTTGTTAAGTGATGATGTTTCAGGAATGCTTAAATGACAGAGTTCAAAATATCAAAGGAAATGCAAGTTCAAAGATCACCAAGGACCACAAAGTCATACTCATTCTCAAAGTGATCCAAAAGAAGCTCTGTTAGCCTAATAAGGCTTTCACCTCTTGTTTTGATGGTAACAAATGAAGGAAAGGTTTAATGAGTTGTGTGTTCAAGTAATGATGTTTTTTAGGATAACAAAAAAAGCCAAAATAAACAAAGCTTCGAAGGAATTATCAAAAGATCTCCAACAAGCTTAAAGGTGTATGATGTGTCATGAAGTGATAAAAAAGGAAGCTCAAAGACAGCTGAAGATGGAATGAACTCAAAGCTGAAAGGTTATTATGAAGTTTTCAAAGAACAAGAAGTGTTTAAATTGTTAAGAAATCTTCATGTAAGTACTTCAAAGGTAAAAGTATCATTGTGAATGAAAAGAAGCTCATTAGGGGATTGATATGAACTTTAGGACTTTATTTTAAAAACCTCAAAAAATATTTTTCAAAAGCAAGAAAGCAAGGAAGTCAAATATTTTGAAAAGGAAAGAAAAATCAGAGAAAGACAACTTCAAGCGACCGACCTGAACACCTCAGGCGACCAAAGATTTTGCTGAATCAATTTAAAAAAGGGAGTGTGTCTTCAGGCACCTGACCCTGTATCTTCAAGCTCCTGAACCCACTTCAGGCGACTGAGGTTGCACTTCAGGCAACCAAAGTACGGTACCGAGCAGATTTTTCAAACTTCTTATTTTCAAATTTAATTAACTTGCGCCCTAATCTTTTTAGAAACTTGGGGGGCACTCCAAGTAAACTTGGGTAGCACGAATGTGAATTTTTCTAAAGCATATATATACATGGTTTATGAAAATCAAACCTTCCAAGCATTGAACATTCTTTGAAAATCTCGTTCACTCAAAGCTATCTTGCTATCTATTCTAAGTTTTGAATTGCTGCGAATTTCTTAAGAAATCTCTGAGCTTTTTACATCTTCTTTGAAGCATATGATTAGAGTTCTTGATCCTTATCAAGAGAAGTATAACCAGTGAAATTTACATTGAGCTTCTTGCTTCATCCCTATGGTATTTTTAAATTGAAGTATATTAGTTTTTCAAAGTGTACTAATCACCTCTTTGTGAGAGCATTCTTTGTACATCTATTTGATTTGTATCATGTAGATTGACAATTCCAAAGATTGTTTGGATCATTGGCTAAGCAAGGGGATATTGCTTAGAGAGGTGGGTTCTAGCCTAATTGAAGGAGTGACTGAATGAGGGTACATCGTTTGGAGAGGCAGGCTCTAGCCTACTGAAGGAGTTTAAACGGTGTTGTTCTGCATAGCAAAGGAACTGGTTTTAGTAAATCCTTTGGGTTTTTTCCAAAGGCGAGGACGTAGGTTGTGCATAAGCCAAACCTCGTAAAAATACTGATCTCACTTTCTCCTTTCCTTGCTCTTTAGTTTCAACACATATAAATTGCGTGGATGGTTTAATTGGTAATCATATATACTACGTATATTTGGAAATCAAGTAAACTTAAAGTCTAATTTTGATTTGGGTTGTGGAAACTGAAAGGGAGTACGTTGGTTAAACCATATTTTGCGGAAACCATAAAGGAGTACGTTACTTGGTTAAACACCCAAAGATAAATTAACTTGGAATTTATTTGAATTATGAATATTTGGAAGAGTGTGAATGTTGTGTTGATTGATTGATTACTTGTTTGGTTAAGCAATAGTTTTGTGGATTAAAAGAAATAAGTTCTTGTGTGATTGGTAAATTAAACAAACAAGTCAAGAATTGGTTAAAAGAAATAAAAATAAGTCTTCAAAGGAATTAAAGGAAAATTTTAAAATCCAATTCACCCCCTCTTGGGACTACACCTTGCTTTTCAATTGGTATCAGAGCCGGGTTATAGCAAATCTTAATTAGTAGTTATAAAAGGATCTTAATGGCTCATTTAGGCGTACCTCCATTTGGAGAGGGATAATCCTCAACTAGGCCTCCTATCTTTTGTGGACATAACTACACTTTTTGGAAAAAACTAATACAAATCTATCTTCAAACTATGAATTGGAAAGCTTGGGAGGTGGTCATTGATGGTGACCTAATTCCCCTTAAACTAATAGATGGAAAACAAGTTCCTAAGGAGAAAAATGATATGACAGACTTAGATCATAAGATGTTGCAAGTTAATTCTAGTGCTATGAATGTTTTTTATTGTGCATTAGATGCTAATGAATTTAATAGAGTAATGGCTTGCAAAAAGGCTAAGGAAATATGGGATAAGCTAGAAGTCACTTACGAAGGCACTATAGATGTTAGGGATAATAGGATTGATATGCTTACAAGCGAATATGAAGCTTTTAAGATGAACCTAGATGAATCTATAACTAGGATGTACACTAGGTTCACTCACATAATAAATTCCCTAAATGCCTTAGGAAAAACCTACACTACCTATGAGATGATAAGAAAAATTCTTAGAGGGCTGCCACCTATATGGGAATCAGAAGCCACTGCCATAACGGAAGGAAAAAAATTGAAAAACACCTCCTTAGATGATCTAATAGGTTCTCTCCTCACATACAAAATGGCAATGAATGAAAGGAGTGGAAAAATCAAAACCCAAGAATCAATAGCCTTTAAAACCTCAAAAGAAAACTCTAGTAGTGAAGAAGAAATGGATGAAGATGAACTAGCCTTCATATCTAAGAAACTTGCAAAGATACTAAGAAGGAAAAGTAAATTCAAGAGAAGAAACCAAGACTCCGAATCAGAAGAAGAAGAAATTAGCAAAAAGAAATCAAAGAATAAAACTCCTACATGTTATAATTGCAACAAAGCTGGACATATAAAACTAGAATGTCCATTACTAAAGAAAGAGTCTAAGAAGAAAAACAAAAAGGCCATGAAAGCCACTACTTGGGATAACATGAGTACAAGTAGTTTAGAATATGAATCAAGTGACCAAGAGGTTGCTTATACTTGCTTTATGGCTTGGGACGATGAGGAAACCTTCTCATCCAAATCCTTAAATAATTCTTGTAGTGATTCATCAAATGAATCCAATGATGAGTGTATGCCATCTTATGATGAATTACAAAATGATTTATTCAAAGTACATAAAATGCTAATCAAAGTAACTAAACAAAACACATAAATGAAAAACAAGAACAATGGAATAATGAAAGAACAAGAGTCAAGTAAGATTGCTGAAAATGATAAAGATTCAAAACTTAAGAAAATAGAAATAAGTATGAAGCTGCAATAAAAGAATTAGAAGCAAAAAATCTTGCTGAAAAAGAAAAAGACTTGAAAATTAAGAAATTAGAAAGCAAGAAGGAACAAATGATAGAAGACTTCGATCCCTATCCTCTACTGAATATGAGAAAGATATATATATTTTTGAATTAAAGGATAAAATAAGAAAATTATCTCAAGAATTAGAAAAATCACTAAAGAAGGCTGACGACAAGAAAGAGATAGAGATAAATGATCTCAAAAATCAAATTGAAGATAAAGAAATGATCATTTATAACTTCACAAAAGGAAAGGCAAACTTTGACAAAATGATCGGCTCACAAAGGATGACTTTAAACAAAGAAGGTATTGGATTTAATGGAGTTGAAAAAAAAAAAGAAAAAGAATCTTTACATGGGTTATTTTTTGAAAGTGTTGACTTTACGAGTCCAATCCGATTTTGATAATGAAAAATCACTTGGTATTTGATTTGTGCATTGAGTCTGTGATCAGAAACTATTTTAAGCATGCACTGAAAGATAACATGTCATGGAAGCCATAAAGTAAAGCTAACATATCATGGCAAGATCCATGGAACTCAAAGAGTACAAGAATAAAAATGCAAGCGGCAAAGTTCAAGAACATCTTGGGAACGGGTACTTAGACCTCATGTATTTAAATTTTCATATGATTTAATTTAAGGCTTAACATATACCTTAGAATGATTTTAGCACTCATGCATTTCATGAACATCATTAGGGGACATTCATGGACTTGGAAATAATGTCAAAACCCTAGAAAATGGATTTTTTAAAAGAGCCAAGAAAGAAAGCAAAATAGATTTTTGAATAGGAAAAAAAATATGCAAAAATTGGGAACTTCAAATGACTGAACTTTAAGTTCAGTTGACTGAAGAATTTCCTTAGATGTCTGAAGAATAAGCTCAGTCATCTGAAGATTTACGGGTGAAAAAAATAAACTGGCAGAAGCACCTCAAATAACTGAACTTTGACCTCGGTCATCTGGCCTTGTGTCCAGGCTATTTTTTTCGAAGGGTAAAATGACTTCAGTCATCTAGGCTCTTGACCTCAGTAGTCTGAACTTGCAGGAAAGATTAAAAGTGTAATTTTTATTGATCAAACACACGAATTATCTTATGATCCAATAGTTGAGATCAATTCTAAGGGTAGGACACTATTTATACTTCATATCTAAACCCTAATACGCAAGGCTAAAGACACATAAGAAAAGAAGAACACATCTTATTGAAAGAGAATAGAGAAACTTGAGTTGATTGATATACGATTGCCTACACTTCATTCTACTCATCGAGCTTGGGCAAATCAACTCAGAATCTCGAAGGGAATTCGTTTACTCACCTTATTTTTCATTCTAGTATTGAGGTTTGATCATTCAAGTTAATATTTTCAAGAGTTTCTCATCCCATCACTTGTTATTGAATACCATTAGAAAGTTTGATCTTGAGTGTGCATAAATAGATAAAGATTGCTCTTGACAAGATCATTACTTGAGAAAGTTTTTAGCTATTGGTTGAATAATTTTTTATTCAAGAATATATATATTTTTCATAGAGCTTATTATTGCAAAATCTATTTTTGATTAAGTATTAAAAGGTTGATCTTGAGTGTGCATATATATATATATATTAATTAAATCGCTTTGATAAGATTACCACTTGAAAAGAGCTTTACCTACTGATTAAATATTTTAGGTTCAAGTGATTTTTTCCATTCAAAGACTCGATACTTTTAATATTACAAATTCACTTGATTAGATATCCTTGGAGTTCTTAAATACATATATTGTTGAAGGATATTTTATGAACTAGATTATATTGGTTTTTGATCTTTGGAATACATATCTATATATCTATATATATTTGCATATTGCAAAGGTCGTGTTGTGATTGAATATTTGAAAGAAAGTTTTGTGATTTTGATTGATTTAATATTCAAGACAAAGTTTTTATTAATAAGTTCACATCAAATATATTTCTGAATTTTTGCAAAGGGAACTAAGAACCCTAAAATTCTCCAAAGTGTTTTAAATATGTCATTACTTGGGAGTTTTGGTTAAAGAGAGAAATTATGTATTGAAGCATTTCATTCATAAAACGATGTTAATGTTTCATTCATATTGAGCTTCAAGTTTTATCATATGATTATGTACTAGGACTTTGAATTGTACTTGTTGGCCTTATAAGGCTTAACATCTTATTTTGATGCTAACAAACAAGTGGATCTTAACATGCTATGTTAAGTGATGTATTTTCAAGACTAAATGAAGAATGTAAGGTTAAAGAGTTCATGAAAGCTTGTACCTCAGATAAGGACGATTATATCAAGCTTGAAGCATGGATTTAAAGTTTAGAGTTTGAAGATCATGAGAGCATTGATATTAAAGAAACATCTTCAAAGAATGAAAGTCAAAGTGATCAACATGGAAAGCTCAAAGAAAGATGAAACAAGCATAAAGACCTCAAGGAATTCAAGGATTGAAAATTTGAAAGAGTCTAGGAAATTTCATGTAAGTATTTCAAAGAATTTCAATATGGATGCATGAAGCTCTTAAGTTAATTTATTCGACCAAGATAACATTGAACATACTTGGAAAATATTTTTATAAGGTCAAAAATTGTTTTAAAAAGGTTAGAATCATTTTTGGAATGAAAAGCACCAAAAAGAGGATTTTTCAAATGCTGTCAATTTTTCTACATCTGCATTGAGGTGCATTTTTCTCTATCAAAAACTCCTTATTTTAAAAAGTGTTCAACATTAAAGTTGTAGTATTTTCTCTTAGCTTTCTTTTGACACCAAGATAGTAAAATTGGAAGTTACACAGAAAACTTTATGATCAAAATACAGAAGGGTACTTGAAGTTGACAGCTTGACAGACGACTGTCAAGAATTGGACAGTCGACTGCCAGTGCACTTTGAGGCATCTGTGTGGGTTTGGACAGCTGACTGCCACCTTTCTACCTGTTTAATTTAGTTGGATAGATGATTGCCACAAATGGACAGTCTACTGCCACGCGGCTGTTTTGATTTTTTTTTCATAACGGTCAAATTTTTAAAAGAGGTTGCTTGGTGCTCAAAATTTATAAAAACTTGGGGAACAAGTTATACACTTTTTTAAGTCTATAAATAAGCCTCAAATATCATTGAATCAAGGCACCAAGAATTCAAATTTTGAAAAAATTCAAAGTCTCTCTCAAATTGCTCTCAAATTCTAAAGGCTCTCTCTTGCTCTCAAGCTCACATATTGTGCATGAATTCAACTGAGTTGTTGTTGATCTTCTTCCACTAGAATTGTGCTACAAATTCTAAATCTTTCAATCATTGAAAGAATTAATCAGTGATATACTTCATTGAGCTTCAAGTTAAATTTCATATTGTTATTTACTTTGAAGTATATTAGTTGTGTTGTAGTTGGTGTATTAACCAGCTCTTTGAGGAGCAAGTTCTTTGCATGCATTTATTTGATTTGTATCTTGTAGATTGATGGTTCTAAGGGTTGTTTGGATTGTTGGATAAGCAAGGGGATATTGCTTAAAGAGGCGGGCTCTAGCCTAGTTAAGGAGTGACCGGACGAGGGGATATCGTTTGGAGAAGGCGGGCTCTAGCCTTAACCAAGGAGTGTTGTAAAGGTTTTTTTTTCCAGTTAAAGGAACAGGTTTAGTGAATCCTTTGGTGGTTTGCCAAAGGCGAGGACGTAGGCTGGGTATAAGCCGAACCTCGTAAAAATCTCTATCTCACTCTTTCTTTCCCTATTCTTTATTTTCAGTACATATTTAAATTGCATTGATGGTTTAAATTTAAAATCATATAAACTGCGTATATTTGGAAAACAAGTAAACCTTAAAGTTTGATTTTGATTTGGGTTGCGAAAACCGAAAGGGAGTACTTTGGTTGAACCATTCTTTGCAAAAACCATACGGGAGTACGTTACTTGGCTAAACATCTCAAGGACAAATTAACTTAAGAGTTTATTTGAATTCTGAAGTTTGGAAAGAGTAATTGGATTTTATATTGAACATCATATTGAAGAAGAAATTTCATATATACAGGGCTTTGTTCAAAACTCACATTCACCACAGGGCTGAAAACATCAAAAGCTGAAAGTTACATATATTATATTGATTATGAGTGGATGGTATAAAGATTTGTTTTATATTCCAAGAGTCTTAAATCTTGAATGATTTCATCAATCTAATAGTGCTGCAGTGAACTTATATTTGGTAAATAAATTGTGGTTGTGTTGGTTTGAAAATTGTGATTAATTGTTTGATTGTTTTTTTACTTTCAAAGTGTGGTTGAAGATTGATTGTTTAATTGAGTTTAATTGATTGGTTGATTGATTGATTCAAAAGAAACCAAGTTCTTGTTTGATTGAAAAAATAAATAAACAAGTCAAAGAATTGGTTAAATATTAAAAGAAGTTTTGCACTTTAAAAGAACTAAAGAGAAAGTTTTCAAAAGCCAATTCACCCCCCCTCTTGGGAAGCCATTCCTAATTTCAGTACTCACTAGCTTTGTTAGAAGCAACATTGAGTGTTTTGCAGATTAAATTGTATTCAAGGTTTGTTTACGAACCGGGGTTGAGGAGAGAGTTGTATCTCTTGTAAGCAGCGGATTAGGAGGGAGTTGTACCTCTTTTAAGCAATGGATTGTAAGGGAGGTTTCGTCCCAATTTAAGGAGCAGGGATTATAGTGGAATCCTTGAGTGGGCTGCTCAAGGTGAGGATGTAGGCCGAGTTGGCTGAACCTCATAAAATCATGGTTGCATTCTCTTTTCCCTTATCCTTTTTATTTTTTGCATCGTATTTCAATTTCCTGCTTGCTTGTGTATGTTGAATAACTTTACACACATTTAATTGGGTAAAAGGGAATTCATTAATTTAGTAATTCAAATCAACATAAAATTCCAACCATTAATTAGTTAAACACAAAAATAGGGATTGATTGGCAAATAAGTTTTAAAGAATTTTTTAAAATACCCAATTCACCCCCCTCTTGGGATTACACCTTAATTAACAAAAATCATCCAAAGATTATGCTAGCACATCCTCTAATACCTACACTAACACTATATGCTATCAATGTAAGAAAAAAATGGGCATATAAAGTTTGAATGTCCATTTAAGAGGAAATGTGTGAAAACAAAACAAATATGGAGAATAAAAGAAACATCTCTTATGAAACCTACCGGATCCAAGAAAATATGGGTATCTAAATGAAATACCTAAATCAAGGATATGAAAGATAAAAAAAGCCATTCTCCTTTTAGAGAAACAAGAAAGTTATGGTATCTAAATGAAATACCTAAATCAAGGATATTAAAGATAAAAAAAGCCATTCTCCTTTTAAAGAAACAAGAAAGTTATATAAATACTAAAAAGAGAAACTTGAACCATTATACAATTAAGGAAGTAAGTTAAAAAGGTTTCAAAAACAAGAAAATAAGGAAAGGTTTCAAAAACAAGAAAATAAGGAAATTTCAGAAATTATTGAACTTCAGTTGACTGAACTGATAAATTCTGGCTCCTACATGTACTTCAAGCACCTAAGCTCCAGACCTCAGGCGACTGAACAACTATTGCCCACTGAGTTTTGTCCCAAAAAATCCTCAGGTGCCTGTACTTATTCTTTAGGTGCCTGAAGTCGTGGATTCTTTATATTTTAAACGCAAGAAATCCTATTCTTTTCTAAACTCCAAGCTCCTGAACCATATTCTATCACTCACCCAAAGTTCCAACACCAGATTTTCTTCAATCTCCTGTGTTAAAACCTTCGAATCCAAGCCTTTTAGCACGATCATACCTATTCTAGGGTTTGAAAGAGACCATCAGTTTGCTCCAAGAACCTTCACAATGCCTTCAACAAAGCAAACATCAAATCATGGTTCATCCTCTGGTAGAGATGATCCAAATATCGAGTGATGGCTGGTATCCTCTCAATCTAAGAATCTTTATTGGACTCGACTCCTCACAAGTGAACCAATATTTGGTAAGGTACTTGATATCCAATTCTTAAATACCGAATTTCTTGAGATTTTACCCTTGTTCAAAAACATTGGATAGAAAATTTTCGTTGAGTATCAAGCCAAAGGGATCTTTCCAAACTTGATAAAAATATTCTATGCAAATATGACCCTTGGGGAAAATTCCTTATCAACTGATGTAAAGAGAAAGAAAATAGTTCTTTCACCTCAAACCTTAGCATCCATCTTGAATATCTCCCCTGAAAATTTTGAATGCCCTACATTAGGACAAACATGGATACTCCAACAAGACTTTACACCTGAATAATTTTTGCCATTAGTCATGGAGTATCAACCAACTTACTTTGGGCATCCACCACTATATAAGCAACTTAACCTGAAAGCTCAAATCCTCCAAAAGATTATCACCAATAACATTCTACCACAAGATGGATCCTATGACCATATTTCATATACCGATTGTTTCATTATGTGATGTTTGTTAAAGGAGGAGAAAATTGAATTAGCTAGCCTTATTATTATATGGATGTGGGCTAAGCTTGATGCATCTCGAATTACTCTTCCTTAAGGTGGAGCTCTTAGTCTTATTTTTTTCAAAACTAAGCATTGCCTCACCAACAGACTTATTCATCAAGAGGACTAGGTATGAACACTTTACCTCAACTACCGTCAAACGAATGGGGTATGAAAAACAAGATCAAAGTTGGTGTTCCAAAAGAGCTAGTCAACGAAAAGTGGCAACTGCACCTCCTCCTCCACCTCAGGCCCAGTCATGAGAATCAGCAACTGACACTCCTTCATGGTTCATACCATTCTATAATGAATTCAGATCCTTCTCCTGAGATATGCGCGATGGTCTTAAATCTTTACAAGATAACTACTCTTCCTTAGATCAGCATCTTACGTGCATTGAGAAGATACGGGGTAGTCCCTCACATGGTGATCCTATGGACACTAGCTCCATACCCCGTAATGATAGAAGCATCTGAAGAAGATAAGGAGGGAGATGAAGAAGAAGAAGAAGTGGATGCTGGTAATGAAGAAACTGAAGATGATGGTGATGACAAGAATGAAGGTGAAGAAGAAGAAGAAGAGGAAGAAGAAGATGATGCCTCTGATGGTGCTGAAGGACATGATGATTAAGTTTTCTTAACTTTTAAGATGTAAACTTAAAAAACATCTCTTTTTGTGATGCATTGTATTGTTGTAGGTCACATCATAGTGATGTGTTTTGGTTTGTAGTACTTTTGACTCTTTTACCTTGATACATATCTATATGGTTCTTTGCTGTATTAAAATTTTGTATCCCTTTTTGTATGATGTCAAAGGGGAAGAGATGGTTTAGAGAGCAAAAATATGCTATAAATATTTGAGCTGAATTGCATATTTAAGCTGAATGTAGAAAATGCTATATGTTGACTATATAAAATGCAATTGAATATTGAAAATGCAATATGAATGTAGCTGAATGTTGAAAATGCAATATGAATGTTGACTATATATATATGAGCTATGCAAATGCCTTGATAAATATATTGATAAATATACGATATTGTGAAATATTATAAGGATTTACCTTATTGAGTTTAGGATTACTTTATAAAACATTACTTGAATCTATGCTTATTGTAAGGGGAAGCGTTCTACAAGTTTTCTTAATTTTTGTACTTTATTTGTCATCATAAAAAAAAGGGAGATTGTTAGCCTAACAAGGCTTTCACCTCTTGTTTTGATGGTAACAAATGAAGAAAAGGTTTAATAAGTTGTGTGTTCAAGTAACGAGGTTTTTCAGGATAACTAAAAAAGCCAAAATCAACAAAGCTTCAAAGGAATTATCAAAAGATCACCAATAAGCTCAAAGGTGTATGATGTTTCATGAAGTGATAAAAACGAAAGCTCAAAGACAGCTGAAGATGGAATGAACTCAAAGCTCAAAGATTACCATGAAGTTTTCAAAGAACAAGAAGTATTTAAATTGTTAGGAAATCTTCATGTAAGTACTTCAAAGGTAAAAATATCATTGTGAATGAAAAAAAGCTCATTAGGGGATTGATACGAACTTTAAGACTTTATTTTAAAAATCCCATAAAATATTTTTCAAAAGTAAGAAAGCAAGGAAGTCAAATATTTTTTAAAAAAGGAAATAAAAATCAGAGAAAGACAACTTCAGGCGACCGAGGTGGACACCTCAGGCGACTGAAGATTTAGCTAAATCAACTTAAAACAGGCAGTGTCTTCAGGCGCCCAACCCTGTATCTTCAAGCTCCTGAACCCACTTAAAGGGACTGAGGTTGCACTTCAGGCAACTGAAGTACAGCAATAGGAAGATTTTTCAAACTTCTTATTTTAAAATTTAATTGACTTACGCCCTAGTCTTTCCATAAACTTGGGGGGCACTCCAAGTAAACTTGGGCTGCACGAATGTGAATTTTTTTAAAGCATATATATACATGGTTTATGAAAATCAAACCTACCAAGCATTGAACATTCTTTCAAAATCTCTTTCACTCAAAGCTATCTTGCTATCTATTCTAAGCTCTGAATTGTTGTGAATTTCTTGAGAAATCTCTTAGCTTTCTACATCTTTTATTAAGCATATGATTAGAGTTCTTGATCCTTATCAAGAGAAGTATAACCGGTGATATTTACATTGAGCTTCTTGCTTCATTCCTTCAATATTTTTAAATTGAAGTATATTAGTTTTTCAAAATGTACTAATCATCTCTTTGTAAGAGCATTCTTCGTACATCTATTTGATTTGTATCTTGTAGATTGACGATTCCAAGGATTGTTTGGATCATTGGTTAAGCAAGGGGATATTTCTTAGAGAGGTGTGCTCTAGCTTAATTGAAGGAGTGACCGAACGAGGGTACGTCATTTGGAGAGGCGGGCTCTAGCCTACTGAAGGAGTGTGTAAATAGTGTTGTTCCGCCCGACAAAGGTACTGGTTTTAGTGAATCCTTTGGTGGTTTACCAAAGGCAAGGACATAGGCTGGGTATAAGCCAAACCTCGTAAAAATCCCGATCTTACTTTCTCTTTCCCTTACTCTTTATTTTCAGCACATATAAATTGTGTGGATGGTTTAATTGGTAATCATATATACTATGTATATTTGGAAATCAAGTAAACTTAAAGTCTAATTTTGATTTGGGTTGCAGAAACTGAAAGGGAGTATTTTGGTTAAACCATATTTTTTGGAAATCATAAGGGAGTATGTTACTTAGTTAAACACCCAAAGATAAATTAACTGAGAGTTTATTTGAATTCTGAATATTAGGAAGAGTGTGAATGTTGTGTTGATTGATTGATTACTTGTTTGGTTAAGCAATAGTGTCGTGGATTAAAAGAACTAAGTTCTTGTGTGATTGGTAAATTAAACAAACAAGTTAAGAATTGGTTAAAAGAAATAAAAAGAAGTCTTCAAAGGAATTAAAAGAAATTTTAAAATCCAATTCACCCCCGCCCCCTCTTTTGGGACTACAGCTTACTTTTCAAACTCAAGTGGACTAAAAAGATTCAAAGCATTTGGAAACCTAAAGTTGACTCAAACTTCATGTCAAAGGGACTCAAAGCAAAGACCTCTATAAAGACTTCAAGTTTAGAGTACTTAAGGTTTTAGGATGAATCAATGTAAGTACTTCATATTCAAATATCATGTGAAATGGTTTAAAGCTCATTAGGGTTTATCTTAGACTTAATGACATTGTTTTTAAAATAGTGGAAAATGATTTTGTAAAGTAACAAAGCAAGAGTGCTAAGTATTTTTGAAAACTGAATAGAAAAATAGGAAATTTGCCTATTCAGGTGACTGAAGGCAAAGCTCAGGCAACTAAAGAATTTCCTTAGGTGACTGAAGAATAAGTTCAGGTGCCTGAAGAATTTCCTGATGAATTCCTAAAGAGGCAGTGTACCCTCAGGCGATTGACCCTTGTCACCTCAGGCACCTGACCCGGTTTTTAGTTAAAAATTTTCAATTTTAATGAACCTTAGGCAACTGACCTCAACTCCTCAGGTGATTGAATACTATTAACGGCTATATTTTAAAAGATATTAATGACTATATTTTTAAAAAATTTTAAAATTCAAAATTAAGTTTCTTGTGCCCCAAATTTTGTAAAAACTTAGGAAATACTCCAAGTAAACCTGGGTAGCACAAATTAAGCTTTATGAGCCTATAAATACATGCTTTCATGAATTAAGCAAACACCAAGCAATTGAAAAAATTTGCTCTTAAGCTGAAAGATCACTTACTCTCTCAAAGCTCTCTCTTGCTTAGTTAATCATTCTGAATTATTGAGATTTTTTGAAGCATTGATCACTCTACTATGATCTATACAATATGAAATACTGATTTCCATCTAGAGAAGTATTCTAGTGATACTATTCTTGAGCTTCAACTCTATTTCATTTGGTATTTGTTATTGAAGTATATAGATTTCAATTGTACTAACCAGCTCTATCTAAGAGCATTCTTTGTACAAAAGAATTTGTTTTCTTGTTCTTGTTTCTTTGACAATTCAGGTATTTAAATCATTGTAACCAAGCATGAGGTATCGCTTGTAGAGGGTGCTCTACCCTAAAGGAGGATTGTAATTGGTTTGTTCTGCTTGAAAAGGAACAAGTTAGTGGAATCCTTAGGTGGTCTTGCCAAAGGCAAGGACGTAGGCTGGGGATAAGCTGAACCTCGTAAAAAATCGTGGTCTCACTCTCTCTACCATTTTCTATTTAAATTTCAGCATATATACAAATTGTGTTTCAAAGTGCAGGGTTGCTAAAACTGAGATTGAAGAATACCTTTTAAATCTAAGAAAGTACATTGGTTAATATTTTTCGAAAACCTTTAAGAAGTACGTTGATTAACCACTTGTGGAAATCTTGTTTAAAAGGAGCACATAAAAATCATACATACAGGGCTATAAGCTGAAAATTTGCAAACCTGAAAATAAAGAAAGTGCATCAAGCTTTCTCAAATCTTGGTTAAGTATTATGGTTGATTGATTTGTTACTATTTGTGTTTGTGATTAATATTTGGTTTATGTTCGGATTGTGGTCGATTTAAAATTAAGTCATTCTTGTGTGTTTGCTTAAATATACAAAAAGCTGAAAATTTGTAATAACACATAAAAGAATTTTTATAAACCTAATTCACCCCCACCCTCTTGGGATAACACCTTAACTTTCAATTGGTATCAAGGCCAGGTTATAGTAAATCCTAATTAGAAGCGCTATATAAAGGTCTAAATGGCACACCTAAGTGTTTCCCCTTTTGCTGAAGGCCAATCATCTACTAGACCACCTATCTTTTGTAGTTTAAATTAAACATTTTGGAAACAAAGAATGAGGATATATATTCAAACCATGGATTGGAAAGCATGGAAGGTTGTCACACATGGTGACTACATTCCTACTAAACTAGTAGATGGCAAAGAAGTTCCTAAAGAAGAAAGAGACTTGACCAACAATGATTATAAAATGATGCAAGTAAACTCTAGTGCCATAAATGCACTATATTATGTTTTACATGTTAATGAGTTTAATAGGGCCATGAGATGTAATTTCGATAAAGAAATTTGGGACAAATTAGAAGTAACCTATGAAGGAACTATAGATGTTAGAGATAATAGAATTGACATGCTCACAAGCGAGTATGAGGCTTTTAAGATGAACCAAGATGAAACCATCACTAATATGTACACTAGGTTCACTCACATAATAAACTCCCTTAATACCTTAAGGAAAAATTACTCAACTTATGAAATGATCCGAAAAATTCTTAGAGGTCTGCCACCAATTTGGGAACCTAAGGCCACTGCCATTACAGAAGGAAGAAACTTGAAAAACACCTCCCTAGATGAATTAATAGGATCTCTACATACATATGAAATGACTATGAATGAAAGAAATTTAGATAATAATAATAAAAACAAGAAATCAATAGCCCATAAGGCTAGTAAATAAAGCTCTAGTGATGAGGATGAAGACAATGAATTGGATGATGAAAAATTAGCTTTTATCACTAAAAGACTTGGAAAATTTTTCAGGAAGAATAGAAAATTCCCTCAAAAGTTTAGAGGATAAAAAACAAACAAAGAAGAAACAAACATAAAGCAAACTAAGAATGATCCACCCACATGTTATAATTATAAGAAGGTTGGACACATTAAACTTGATTGTCCGCAGCTGAAAAAGAACACGAAGAAGACGAAGAAGGTAATGAAAGCTATGTGGGATGACACAAGCTTAAACAAATCAGAGGATGACTCAAGTGAACAAGAAGTTGCCAACATGTGTTTTATGGCACACAATGTTGAGGTAAATTCTTATTATAGTTTTTCGGAAGAATCTAATGAAGAATCTAGTAATAATTCACGTGAAAGTATTCCTTCTTACAAGGAAAAAAAAAAATCAAGCTGAACTATTCAATTTATACAATAGGTTCATCAAAGTATCTAAGAGAAACATAGCCTTAAAAGAACAAAATGAAAATCTTAAGAATCAACTAGAAAGTTCAAAAAATGGCTGAAAAATAAAACGATTCTCATATTGATGATCTAATAAAGAAAATTAACAATATGTCTCAAGAATTAATAAAACTACAAGTAAATGGTGAAAGCAAGAAAGACCAAGAAGTAAGTGAACTTAAAGCAAAATTGAAGATAAAAATAAAATCATTTACAACTTTACTAGAGGAAAGAAAATTTTGAAAAGATGGTTGGTCAACAAAGGATGATAAGTAATAAAGAAGGAATAGGCTACAATGGAATAGAAAAGAAAAGGAAGAAAAATTTATTTATGGAATATTTTGTAAAAGAGGCTAAATACTATGCAATCACAGCTTTTACAAATATACATGAAAATACCACTTGCTACTGGTGTAGAAAAAAGGGACACATAAAGTTCAATTGTCCACTTAAAAAGAAACATGTCAAAATCAAGAATGAATGGAAAGTAAACACTAAAATTAGGCATGACTTAAAAAAGAATTAAAATGGCTTGGGTTCTAAAAGTAACACCATGAATCCTTCCTTGTAGGTATGCTTTAGGACTACTCCATCAAAAGAAAAATGGTTCCTAGACAGCGGGTGTTCAAGACACATAACAGGAGATAAAACAAAGTTCACGTCCCTAGTTCAAAAAAATGGAGGGTATGTGACCTTCAGTGACAATGCCAAAGGTAAAATCTTTGGTATAGGTAAAATTGGTAAAGAACCCTCACTTACTATTCATGATGTTTTGTTAGTTGATGGACTAAAGCATAATCTTTTAAGTATAAGTCAACTTAGTGACAAAGGTCATGACATAATCTTTAAGCAAGATAAGTGTATAGTTCAAAATCCTAGAAATCATGAAATTCTATTCACAACCTATAGAGTAAACAATGTATATTGTATAAACCTTGAAAACATAATCTCTCAAGAAGTAACATGCTTGGCTGCCATAAATGAAGCTAGTTGGCTTTGGCATAGAAGATTAGGGCATGCAAGCATAGACCTATTATCAAACCTATCTAGAAAGAACTTAGTTAAATGTTTACCAAACACAAAGTTCATAAAAGATAAAATTTGTGATGCTTGCCAACTTGGAAAACAAATCAAAACAAGTTTTAAAAAGAAAAAACATATATCAACTTGTAGACCCTTAGAACTTATACATTTGGATTTGTTTGGTCTTACTAGAACTCAAAGCTTAGGAGGTGAGCAATATGTCTTTGTAATAGTTGATGACTATTCTACGTTTATTTGGATATTGTTTTTAGCCTCTAAAGATGAAGCTTGTAATATGTTGATAAATCTATGCAAGAAATTTCAAAATGAAAAATGATATAATGTTTCAAACATAAGAAGTGATCAAGGAAGAGAGTTCAACAACAAAGATGTTGATAAATTCTGCAATGAACATGAAATCAATCATAATTTTTCAGCGCCTAGAACTCCACAACAAAATGGAGTTGTTGAAAGAAAGAATAGAACACTTCAAGAAATGGCAAGAACAATGTTAAATGAACATAATCTACCAAAATAATTTTGGGCTGAAGCTGTAAACACTACATGTTATGTAATAAATAGAGTTTTTATAAGAACAAATTTGAATAACACTCCCTATGAACTTTGGAAAGGAAGAAAGCCTAACATGTCTTATTTTCATGTTTTTGGATGTAAATGCTATACATTGAATGATAAAGATGAATTAGGCAAATTTGATGCAAAAGCTGATAAAGGGATATTCCTAGGATATTCATTAAAAAGCAAAGCCTATAGAATATACAATAAAAGAACTCTTACAATCTTGGAATCAGTTCGTGTAACCTTTGATGAAGAAAGCCCATTCAATAAACCAATAAAAATTGAAGAAGTACAAGCTACTCAAAAACAAGATGAGTTTGTAGAAGCAAAAGAAGAAGAAAATGAAGAAAAACCAAATGATGTTGTTGAAAATATTGAACTACCAAAAGAATGGAAATATATAAGAAATCACTCAAAAGATCAAACAATAGGAGAACCATCAAGAGGAATAACTACAAGATCCTCTTTGAAAAATTTTTGCAATCACTATGCCTTCTTATCTCAAGATGAACCAAAGAATGTAGAAGAAGCTTTAAGTGATGATTCATGGATAATTGCCATGCAAGAAGAGTTTAATTAATTTGAAAGAAGTAAACTATTGACATTAGTTCTCAAACCGAAAAATCATTCAATTATAGGAACTAAATGGGTATTTAGAAACAAAAAGGGTAAAAATGGAGTTGTAGTTAAAAATAAAGTTATACTTGTAGCTAAAGGATATAACCAAGAAGAAGGGATAGACTATGAAGAAACATTTGCTCCTATAGCTAGAATGAAAGCAATTAGGATGCTCTTAGCTTATGCATCTCATAAGGAATTTAAATTATATCAAATGGATGTAAAGAGTGCATTTTTAAATGGTTATATTAATGAAGAAGTATATGTAGAATAACCACCGGACTTTGAAGACATACAAAAACCTGAATATGTGTAAAAACTAAGGCCCTATATGGTTTGAAACAAGCATCTAGGGCTTGGTATGAAAGACTTAATGGATTCCTACTGGATAAAGGATTTCTAAAGGTAAGGTTGATTGTACTTTGTTCATAAAATCTAAGAAAGATGACATGCTCATAGGTACTCCCATGAGTACTTTAATAAGCCTTGATAAAGATGAAAAAGGGATACCGGTAGATATGAAATACTATAGAGGCATGATTGGAAGTTTGATATACTTAACAGCTAGTAGGTTAGATATAATGTTTAGTGTTTGCATGTGTGCACGTTTCCAATCAACCCCTAAAGAATCACATCAAATTGCTGTAAAAAGAATCCTAAGGTACTTGATAGGAACAATGGATTTAGGACTTTGGTATCCTAAGGACATCGGATTCAAAATGATTAGCTATTCGGATGTCGATTATGCAAGGTGTAAAATAGATAGAAAAAGTACAAATGGGACTTGTCATTTTCTAGGATGATATCTAGTGTCTAAGTTTTCTAAGAAAAAAAACTTCGTAACCTTATCCACAGCTGAAGTTGAGTATGTAAAAGTTGGGAGTTGTTGTACACAAACCTTATACATGAAACAACAATTAAAAGACCACAATTTAGAATACTCCACCATTCTAATTAAGTGTGATAACACCAGTGCTATAAACATCTCTAAAAATCCTATATCACACTCAAGAAAAAAAAAAATTGACATAAGACACCACTTTCTAAGGGATCATGTTCAAAAAGAAGGTATCATACTTGAATTTATAACACAAATGACCAATGGGTGAATATCTTTACAAAACCTCTCTCCGAAGAAAGATTTATATCCATAAGAAGAGAACTTAGGCTGCTACATAGCAGGGAAGTAATTTAGGTAGGTTTCATATTGAACAAAATGAGAAAATTAAGAAATTAGGGACTCCAGGCGATTAAGCTTGGAAGCTCAGGTGATTGAGCACTATAGACTAGAGGTTTAGGTGCTTGAGCCAGAAGACCTCAGGCGAATGAGGTGCTACTGCCTATTGAGATTCTAATTCTGTAAATCTTCAGGCGACTGAACTTAATCTTTAGGTGCCTGAAGTTACGAGATCTATGTATTTTAAACATGAAACCCTAACTTTAGGCTACTGGCTCTTGTTCCAACACTCACCCGAAGTTCCACTGAAAGTGTAGTTATCACAAGAGGGGGTGTGAATTGGATTATTAAAGATTTTAGTTCTTTTTATGGATTCTTGACTTACATGTTCAATACACAACAAAGCTTTTAATAATTCAATCAATTCATAACCAACACTAAACACACTACAAGTTAAAAAAAACTTAACCGACCAATCAATCAATTAATAACTCAAAATAACCAATCAAAAATACCTAATCAACCACAATTTGCAGTACTTTATGGAATTTCAGCTTTTGAATATATTTTTCTTTGATAGCAGCCCTGTGAGTAATTACAAGCCCTGTGTTTGGATGAAATTATTTGCTTTTCTCTTAATGAATATTTTTGCAAACAATTTACCAACATACTCTCTTGTGGGTTTCCGCAAAAGATTAATTAAAATGTACTTTCTTTTTATTAAGAGTCTTCTTTTTAATTTAGTTTTGATCTTTGTAGCTGGCACTTAGCATACACACAATAATATATAACGTGCTGAAATTTAAAAGAGTAGGAAAAGAAGAACACCAATATTTTTACTAGGTTTGGCATATCCCCAACCTACGTTCTCGCCTTTGACCAATACCACCAAAGGATTCCACTATTTGCACTCCTTTTCGGGTAAAGTGAACCTTTTAAAAATCCCTCTTTTTCAGGTAGAGATACCTCTCCAAGTGATTCCCCACGCTTGGTCCAATGATCCAAATCAACATTGAACCGTCAAAAAACTACAAAATAGGAACAAGAATGGGTGTACAAAGACACTCTCACAATAGAACAAGTTAGTACAAATCAGAGCACTAATATACTTGAAAACTAAGGTGTAGTCCTAAGAAGGGGGGTGAATTAGATTTTAAAATTTTCTTTTAATTCCTTTGAAGACTTATTTTTATTTATTTTAATCAATTCTTGACTTGTTTGCTTAATTTACCAATCACACAAGAACTTAGTTTTTTTAATCCACAACACTATTGCTTAATTAAACAAGTAATCAATCAATCAACCAAACTAATTAACCAATCAAGCATAATATTCAAACCAAGATATATAAGATACAAAATTTTAGCTTTTGTTTGCAGCCCTGTTTTTTAATACAATCCCTTTGATAATGAATTAGCTTTCTCAATCAACACAACATTCACACTTTTCCGAATATTCAGAATTCAAATAAACTCTCAGTTAATTTATCTTTCGGTGTTTGACCAAGTAACATACTCCCTTTCAGTTTCTGCAATCTCAAATCAAAATTAGGCTTTAAGTTTACTTGCTTTCCAAATATACGTAGTATATATGATTTAGGAATTCAAATCATCCACGCAATTTATATGTGCTGAAAAATAAAGAGTAAGGGAAAGAAAGAGTGAGACCGGGATTTTTATGAAGTTCGGCTTATACCCAACCTACGTCCTCGCCTTTGGAAAACCACCAAAGGATTACTAAAATCAATTCCTTTGCCGGGCGGAACAATACCGTTTACACACTCCTTCAGTAGGCTAGAGCTCGCCTCTCCAAATGACTTACCCTCTTTCGGTCACTCCTTCAAATAGGCTAGAGTCTACCTCTCTAAGCAATATCTCTTTGCTTAGCCAATGATCCAAACAATCCTTGGAATCATCAATTTACAAGATATAAATCATATAGTTGTACAAAGAATTGCTCCTCAAAGAGCTGATTAGTACACTTTGAAAAACTAATATACTTTAATTCAAAAAATACCAAAAGAATGATGCAAGAAGCTCAATGTAAATATCACCAGTTATACTTCTCTTGATAAGGATCAAGAACTCTAATCATATGCTTTAAAGAAGATGTAAAAAGCTCAGAGATTTCTCAAGAAATTCGCTGCAATTCAAAGCTTAGAACAAATAGCAAGATAGCTTTGAGTGAAAGAGATTTTGAAAGAATGTTCAATGCTTGGTAGGTTTTATTTTCATAAACCATGTATATATATAGGCTTTAAAAACATTCACATTCGTGCTACCCAAGTTTACTTGGAGTGCCCCCCAAGTTTCTAAAAAGATTAGGGTGCAAGTCAATTAAATTTGAAAAGAAGAAGTTTGAAAAATCTACCCATTGCCGTACTTCTGTTGCCTGAAGTGCAACCTCAGTCGCCTGAAGTGGGTTCAGGAGCCTGAAGATACAGGGCCAGGCACCTGAAGATACACTGCCTGTTTTAAATTGATTTAGTAAAATCTTCGGTCGCCTGAGGATTCCACCTAGATCGCCTGAAGTTGTCTTTCTCTAATTTTTCTTTCCTTTTTCAAAAATATTTGACTTCCTTACTTTCTTGCTTTTAAAAAATATTTTCTGGGGTTTTAAAATAAAGTCTTAACGTTCATTTAAATCCCCTAATGAGCTTATTCTCATTCACAATGATATTTTAACCTTTGAAGTACTTACATGAAGATTTCCTGACAATATAAACACGTCTTTGTTCATTCCATCTTCAGCTGTCTTTGAGCTTCCCTTTTTGATCACTTCATGACATATCATACACCTTTGAGCTTGCTGGTGATCTTTCAAAGGTTTTTTGATTTTGGCTTTTTAAGTTTCTTGAAAATATTATTACTTCAACACACAACTCATTAAACTTTTCCTTCATTTGTTACCATCAAAACAAGAGGTCAAAGCCTTGTTAGGCTAACAATACTTCAAATCCAATACTAAATAGACAATATGAAGCTCAAGTTTAGATACCACCAAAGGTTCTTTCTTAGGTTTTGAGAAATCTCAATAGAAAAATTAGAGCCATAGGCTTTTGATTAGTAGGAAATCAGTGGTATTCTTTCAGAAATAATTTAAGCAAGAGTGAGCTTTAGAAGAGTTTAAAAGTAGAGTGCTTAAATGCTGATTGTTTGCTTGGTCCTCTAATTCATTGGATTAAAGGAGTATTTATAGAGTTTTAAGAGTGAGTTCCCTTATTTCCCTAGTTGCTTAGAGTGTCCCCCAACATTTAAATTTAAAAACCTAATTTTTCAGAATTTTCCCGTTGAAGTTGGAATTTTAAAATCTCCGTAGGTCTGTCGGTTGAATCACTTGACTAGACCTATTTTTGTATAGGTCAGTTGGCTGGACAGTTGGTTGAGACCATTCTGTCTCTCCAGGAATTTTAGGAATTAATTATCAATCGGCTGAGTGAACACAGTTCAAATTGGTCAGTCAGCTGGACATTCCAATTTGTCAGTCGGCTGAGTAAACATAGTTCATTCAGGTTAGTTGGCTGGACAATTTAATTGACAGTTTTAATTGTTAGTCGGCTAAGAAAGTACAACTTTAGGTCAATCGGTTGAACTGTTTCAACTTTTCAAAAACTTTTATTTTTAATACTTTGAACCCTTTTTGTTTGAAAAAATCAAATGTGACTTTTAAAAAACATTTTCTAGGATTTTCAAAAATTTGGTCTCTAAGTCTATATATCATCCTAAAGAGCTTCATATATCTATATAATATTGAATTGAAGTACTTACATATGACTTTCTAATTATGAACACATTAAGCACTAAGTCTTCAAGTTTTTGCCATCTTTTGAGATCCAGCTTGACTTCAAGTCCCAATGAGCTTTAAGCTTTTGATTGTTTTCTTCCATTCAATGCTTATATTCCAGTAAGCTTTCATTTGATTAACTTTAATTGTAAGATTTCTCCCATGATAACAAAGTTAGCATTTTGATCCTGAAACATTGTTACTTAACAACACATGTTAAGGTATCCTTCATTTGTTATCATCAAAATGAGATTGAAAAACCATGTTAGGCCAACATCCACCCCTTCGTCTTCCTTGCTCCCTCACTCAAAACCCTTCGAATCAAAGTTTCAATCCCATTCTCCTACTCTCTTTCTCTCAGATTCTAGGGTTCTTCTTAGCTTGTTTCCTCAAATCAAGAATACAACAATGCCTCACACTAAGACCACAACAAACCTAGGATCCTCCTTCGGAAAGGACGATACCAATATCGAGCAATGGCTAGTCACTCCCCACTCAAAGCATCGTTATCATTCTACTCTCCGTTCTATGGACCGCATATTTGGTAAGGTGATTGATGCCACATTTTTCAATTCCAAATTCCTTGAAACACTACCTATGTTTAGAAACATCGGTTGGAAAATTTTCATAGTTTATCAAGCCAAAGGCATGTATCCCAATCTCATTAAAAATTTTTTTGCAAATATGATTTCTGGGGAAAGTGTTCTCACTACTGAGGTTAGAGGAAAGAAAATTGTTTTAACTCCTCAAATTCTAGCCCCCATTTTGCATATCACTCCGAGAGAATTCGAATGTCCCGCCTTTGATCTATTATGGATTCTTGAGCAAGGCTTCACACCTGAAGAGTTTCTGCCTCTGATCATGGTAAATGAACCCATATATTTTGGCCATCCACCCATGTATAAGCAATTGAACCTCCAGGCCCAAATTATTTATAACATCATCTCCAATAACATCCTTCTTAAGGCCATATCTTATGATCATCTTTCCTACATCGACTGCTTCGTTCTTTGGTTTTTCCTAAACGGAAAGAAACTTGATCTCTCCAACCTTATCTTGAAATGGATGTGGGCTACGTTGGAAGCCACACTTCCTTATGGAGGTGTATTAAATCTTATCTTTTCTCAACTTGACATTACCACACCTTCTAAGTTATTCATAAAACGAACCTGATATGACCTCTTCACCTCCACAACCCTCAAAGAGCACCAGCAACTGTACCTCCCCCTCCTCTTATGGCTCAAGACCAAGGACCTCCTGCTAATATGCCTTCAAGGTTCATTCCCTTTCATCATGAATTTTCCACCTTCAGCAGAGATATAAGATCGAGACTTCAATCCCTTCAAGAGGTTGTATCTTCACTTCACTCTACCTATTCTTTACTTGATCAGTGCCTCACTTGTATTGAAAAAAATATCAAGCTAGCTCATCCCCCGGTGTTGATTGTATGGGCACTTGTTCTGCTCCTCAGAGTGATGATGAAGAATCAGAGGAAGAAGATGAAGAAGAAGATAAATAGGAAGCTGATGAGGAGGTAGGAGATGACGGAGACACTGAAGAGGAAGATGATGATGCTGATAATTAACATACCTTATCATTTTGGAATGTATTAAGCACTTTCTGTGGATTTGTTTATGCTGCTCTTGTTTTTGGTTAGGCTTGTAATCTCTATTTATGACCTTGTGTAATATGAATTTGCTCTAAATATCCCTATGCTTTTAATTTTATAAACCACTTTGTGTCTATGCTTCTCAATACTTTTCGAATGATGTCAAAGGGGGAGAAATTTTGAGAGCAAACATGAGTATGCAATGCATGAGCAATGATTATGCACTTAAACTGCGTAATTAGGTGTTTTAGTTTGTGCATTAGAGCTTATATTTTTCATTAAATGCCTATATACTCTCAATATTTCAAAAAGGTGTCCTATTTATAATATATCGATTTTATTGATCAATTTATAAATTTTTGGCATTTTTTTATCGCAGGAAAATTTTCAAGACCTAAAACCGGTATCAGTTCGTAATTCACATATAACTTTTCCATCTGAGCTCTGATCGAGACAATTCGAAATCTTGGAGAAGGATGAGAAGATTATATACAATTTCCTTGTTTTAAGTTTCGAGAGAAACGGGCTCCAAAAGGGTCAAAATTGGCCTCGTTCATGGAGAGAAAATGAGAAAAAAAAAAAAAAGGAAAAGAAAACAAATAAAATAAAAATGTAAACCTAATGTGACCCGGCCATGCAGCCGGGTCGGGTGACCTTGTGCGTGGGTAGGTCTTCCTCCCCCTCCCCTTATATTTTCTCCTTTCTCACACAGCTCCCACGAATCCCTTCCCTCTCCCACTCTCTCATTCTCTCGGTCTCAACTCTCTTTTCCCTCTCTTCTCACTCTATGATCGTCTCCCCTAACTCTCCCTTTCCTTCTTATTTTCTCCCTCCCCTTCTCTCCCTCTTCCTCCAGCTCTCTCTCTCTCTCTGCTGCAACTTTGGCCACTCTATTTGCTGCTGTTCCACAGTCGAGGAGGTCCCCTGCTGCTACTTCAGCCAGCGACCTTATGATTCTCCTCTGCTGTTGCTACTCAACGTCCTTCACGGCTGCCACAAAACACATCTACTGCTACTCCATGAACCTACTGCTGAATCCTTAAGCCCCTCTTTCCTCCAGCCGGTTGTTCCCACTACTACACAGCCACCCACCAGCCAGCAAAGCCACCTACAGTACAGCCACCACGGACACTAGCTGCTGCACTGCTGCCTTCAGCCACCCCGAGAACTCCAATTTTGTTGCTAGCCACCCTCACCCACAACTCTCTCTCTCTCTCTCTCTCTCTCTCTCTCTCTCTCTCTCTCTCTCTCTCTCTCTCTCTCTCTCTCTCTCTCTCTCTCTCTCTCCTCTCTTTTTATTGTTAGCTAAATATTGTTATTTTTTTTATTAAGGTTTTTTTGAAAATTTTAGATTTTGAATAATTGTTTAGGGGATGTTATTATTATTGAAGTTGTTTATTTAGTTGAATATTGATAAATCTTAGTTTTTTAGGTTTATTTGAAATTTTAGATTTTGAATATTGTTTAGGGAATGTTATTATTTTCGAGTTATTTAATTAATTAAGTAGGGTCTGGTTTGGTTCTAAAAGAAAAAAATAATAAAATAAAAAAATAAAAAAAATTGTTTTTGTTTTTAGAAAATAATTTAGTTGTCCTTTTAAAAATTTAATTTTTGTTGAAGCTCGATTAGCTTAGGGTTAGTCTTATTAAAGTTCATATTTTTATCGTGTCTAGTTATTATTTACGTCATTAAAGATTTAATTTTTGTTCTAGTTCATGGTTGCCTTTAAATTTTGATTTTGGTTCAAGTTCTTGATTTTGTTAAAGGTTTGGTTTTTTATCGTTCGCGTATCTGTTTGATTGAGTTTCCATTATTGCATGTTTTAATTACGTGTTAAAGTTACCATATTTTCTATTCCGAAGTTTAACACGTGTATCAATGTCTACCTAATTAGACGTAGGATTTTTGTTCTTGTTATTTAATTCAGTGCATGCTTGGATTAGGGTTTAATTTGCGTGTTTGTTTAATTTGTCAAAAGAAATCTCAAACAATCCAGAGAACCTGAATCCGAACTGAGTTCAGTAACCTTTTATTTTTTTATTGGAAACACACAAAATTTGAGATTAAATCGCATTCCCTGAGGAGACGATCTGGCCTTTGGATTGAATATTACACGACAAAACTCCTATACTTGGGATAACTTCCGAACTGCTCATTTTTCGAGTGAGTCAAGTTTTTGGCACCATTGTCGAGGAATGTCGGTCTTAGTCTCAAATTAGCATTTTTCCCATCATTTTAATTAGTCTCATGAAAAAGAAAAAGAAAAAAAAAAGAAGAAAAAAAATTGAGTTTTGAAAAAAAATAAACAAATAAATATGGTTGCACTTGCACCACGCACGCTTATGGATTTTTTTGCAGCTTTAATACACCACTGCACCATCTTACACTGTTTTACCTAATGAAGAACTTTATTTCATGATGCAGCATGGGAGCAAGTCATTACTACCTCAGTTCTATGGGACGGAATTTGAGTGCCCTTATCAGTACTTGTTAGAGTTCGAATTTACTTGCAATATTTTTTTCTCTCGTGCTAGAACTGATGAATATACTAGATTGCATTTATTTCTTGCCTTTTTGAAGGATAGGGCGTAGATGTGGTTTAATTCCTTGAGACCTCACTCTATCACTAATTGGGCTGATATGGAGCATGAATTTCTACATAAGTTTTGTCCCTTATAGAGAACTCAATTTTTGTAGGAACAGATCATTCATTTTGTGCAGCAGGGTGACAAGACTTTTCAGGCTTGCTGGGAGAGATTCAAGGATCTGCTAAGTACTTGTCCACATCATGGGTTTGAATCATTGAGGTTAGTTAATTTTTTCTATACAACTCTCACTTCTGATTGCAAGCACTTTGTCCAGACCATGTGCAACAGAGAACTCTTCAGCAAGGAACCAAATTAGGCACTATTATTCTTTGATTACCTAGCTGAAAGTGTCCCACAGTGGAATACACGATACAATCAGGCACCCATGACAGTACAACCCATTATCACAATAAGCGGTGGAGATACATATGAGCCAACATATTACCCAGACACCCTTCCACCTCAGTATCAGCCACAACAGATCCCTTAGAGCTGTGTGCCGTTAGGATTTCCTGAAGATAGCATGACATAGATGGTGAATATGCTCCAGAAGTTCATGCAGATTCAAGTCAATCAGTATACTTAGGACATAATGAATTGAGGGACGTCATTAATGCGATAAGCACATAGTTGGATAACTTCAAAAAAGAGGAATTTTCAGTGGAACCACAGCCTAGTCCTCAAGAATAGTAGCAACAACAACAAATACATAATGTTTCTCTTGAGACAGCGGAGGCCGCCATTACTTTGAGAAGTGGGAAAGAAGTTCCCCAACCTAAAATGCTCATCACCGAACAACTAGTTGTCCTGGAATCTGAAGTTACGGTTGAAACAGAAGAAGTCAAAGAAAAGCTAGAGGAAGCGGGCCTAGAAGTGGAGTAGTCAATTAATTAGTAGGCTGATACTAATAAGGAATACCAACCTGCGGTACCTTATCCTCAGAGCTTGGAAGCCATGGAACCGTCACTCCCGACTGGAATAAATGTGAAGGAGCCCAATGCTGAAGCAAATCCCTGCAATCTTAAGATGATTGGTACACCCGATAAAAAGGGTGAGCAGAATGGTGAATGTTTAACTTTCAAGGAATTAGGTAAAACTTTTAATGCTAATACTTCTGAAGAAATAAAGGTAACTATTCCAGCAACATTTCCTCAAACACCAGTTCATAAAGAAGTAAATTTCTTGGAAAATATACTGAATATAGACCCTTTCTTGTTAAAACAAGAAAGTCAATCTGCACACATATTGACTAGTATTTTGAAGAGTATTAATTCATTTGAGACTAACTTTCGGGTAGGTATGAAGATTGATTCATTGTGGCGGCTCAAATTTGGAGACCCACTAGTTCAATTTATCAACATGCACCCACCAAAAGAAATTCCTCCAGAGCTTTCGCCAGACAACTGTGATGTTTTTCTTTCCTACCTTTTTATTTTATTTTACCTTATTTTATTTTTAGTTAATTTTTTGGTACATTTTCTTGTAGTTCAGTTTTTTTTTCCATTATTTCTCCACCCAAGTACGCCCTACTTTTCCCGTGTATAGTTTTTCTATTTCCCTTATGCTTTCACATTGAGGACAATGTTCCACTTTAGTTTGGGGGAGGGGGGCTGAGCATTTGCATGTGACACTGTGCACGTATATTTGCTGGGTTTTATATATTAAGTTGAAAAAAAAAACAAGAAAGAAAGAAAGAGCATTGAGGAATTATACGACCATGCCATGATTAACACTGACTTATACCCTTGACATACTTGCATATAACCTAAGAATTACACACTTGATTCATTTATGTGTAGCTTCTCTTTATATGACTTTGTAATTCCATGAAGAATTGATTGGCAATACACTCGTGTTAATTTGACTATATAATTTCTTATATTTACATGGCATCTCATGAGGCTGAATAGACATATTCACGTGATTCATTATACTTAAGGTTCCTTGTGAGCACTGAGAAAACACTTGTGGCGACTATGACACCTTATGGGATATCCTTGAGTTATTTATCATCCTTTTGAGTGTTAACATCAAATCATAGTTCACAAAACTCAGTTCTCTTTTCTTCTGGACGATTCCTTGTACACTAGTCTCTATTTTTGAATTACTAGCCTAGAGGTGACATCTAGTAGGGAGATAGAAACCTAAGTCTTGTAGCCTACTCAAGATGTGAACGTTGAGCCACCCCTAGAAATAGACTTAGTTCATGGACCACTATTCGAGCTTAATTCCCATTGATGGTATGAAAACAACAAAAGAAGTGTAATGACTGTCCTAATTGACCAAGAAAAGACAGAAAATGAAGAATGAGCAAAAGAAAGAATAAGAAATAGAAATGCATATGAAATGAAATGCTAATGCCTGCTCCACATAAATACCAAAAAAAAAAGTCAAGGACGCGACACATGTTTTCCACGTATAAAGATTCTTAAACCATTTAATGCCTCAGATGTATTCACATCAATTTTGTGAATGAGTTGATCTAGGGTAGTCTCAGTTGGATATGACGAGGAGGTGAGAAGATGTTAGGGTGAAAGACCCGACACCTTACAAATAAGCTAGATCCTTTTCAGACTAGTCAACTCCAAAGACTTAGCATTTGTTCCTTTCAATATATGAGATGTTTGATCACGACACTTCTCCTCACATATGATGAGTGAACCCATTCATTTTGAGTGTTCTTGAGGGTATATCAGTTAGGCCGAGTCAAAATGACCGTTCTGTAGGTATCCATTGGTATCTTAGGTGTAATGAGTCACACACATCGCACACACCTCGAGATTTTACCTGTTTATACTTGAACTTATATGATCGCATTAACTCTAAATTGTACTGTTGGTTAACTTTATGTGAGTATACTATTCGTAAATGCTATATAAACGATGAAACTTGCATGAGTGACATGCTTCGGAGTTGTGTGTATTGAATATGAACAAGCTTGTGTGAAATTTAGTTATGTTCTTGTGTGTGAAACGATATGGTTGTGTTCATGGACATTAATTTTACGTTTGCTAGAGTTAGTAATTGTGTATACCAACCTGAAATTCATTCACGTTATTTACTATGACTAGTAAAACGTTAGTTGGGGGGTATGATTACGCGCTTAAAGAGCGTAATTAGGCATTTTAATTCGGGATTATGGCTTATATTTTTCATTAAATTTCTAATTACTCTCAATATTTTAACACAGTGTCCTATTTATAATTATCGGCCTTACAAGGCTTAACATCCTGTTTTGGTGCTAACAAAAAAATAAAACTTAACATGCTTTGTTTAGTGATGTATTTTCAGGACTCAATGATGAATGTAAGGTTAAAGAATTCATGAAAGCTTGTACTTAAAATAAGAATGATTATATCAAGCTTGAGGCATGGATTAGAACTTGAAGATCATGGGAACATTGATATTAAGGAAAAAGCTTCAAGAATGAAAGCCCAAGTGATCAACATGGAAAGCTCAAAGACCAATGAAACTCAAAATCTAAAGCAATATTGAAAGATCAAGAGGGATAAATCTTGAAAGCTCACATAAAATTTAGGATCATTGAAACTCAGCAATAAAGAGAACTCAAAGCAAAGAAGAGTCAAAAGAGTCTTTAGGACAAGCTTTGTAAGTACTTTAAATAATTTCAATATGGATGCATGAAGCTCTTAGATTAATTTTTTGGACCTAGATACCTTTTAACATACTTGGAAAATATTTTTATAAGGTCAAAAATTATTTTAGAAAGGTTAGAGTCATTTTTGGAATGAAAAACGCCAAAAAGAGGATTTCCCAATTGTTGTCATTTTTTCTACATCTGCATTGATGTAGATTTTTTTATATCAAAGAATCTTTATTTTAAAATGTGTTCAAATGAAAATTTTAGGATTTTATCTTAGATTTCTTTTTACACCACACTTGTCAAATTTGGAGTTATACAGAAAAGTTATGACCAAATAATTGAAAGGTGCTCAAAGTTGATAGCTTGATAGGCTCCTGTCAATGTTTGGATAGAAGTCTGTCTGTGCTCTTTGAGACGCCTATCCATGTTCAATCAGGTGATTGCCACCTTGCTATCCCTTTAATTTAACTAGACAGCTGACTATCAAAAAGGGACAGTCAACTGTCATGCAGCAGATTTTGAATTTTCATAACGTACAAATTTTTTAAATGAGGTTGCTTGGGGCTCAAACTTTGTGAAAATTTGGGGAATATTCCAAGTCACTTGGGGATCAAGTTACATACCTTTTCAATTCTATAAATATTCATAAAAAATCATTGAAATAATTAACAGAGAACCAAGAATTCAAATCAACATTCAAAAAATTCTCTTAATTGCTCTCAACACTCAAAGGCTTTTTCACTCTCATCTTGTCTATGAAGTTTGCTGAGATCTTGCTAATTCTCACTCACCAATCTTGTGCTACAAATTCTAAATCTTTCAATCATTGAAAGAATTAATCGGTGATATACTTCCTTGAGCTTCAAGTTAAATTCCATATTATTATTTAATTTGAAGTATATTATAGTGATGAATTGTTGTACTAATCAGCTCTTTGTGTGAGCAATTCTTTGTACACAAATATTTGATTTGCATCTTGTAGATTGACGATTTCAAGGATTGTTTGGATCATTGGCTAAGCAAGGGAATATTGCTTAGAGAGGTGGGCTCTAGCATAATTGAAGGAGTGATAGAACGAAGGTACATCGTTTGGAGGGGCGGGCTCTAGCCTACTAAAGGAGTGTTGTAACCAGTGTTGTTCCGCTCGGAAAAGGAACTGATTTTAGTAATCCTTTGGATGTTTTCCAAAGGTTGGGACATAGGCTGGGTATAAGTCAAACCCCGTAAAAATCCCGGTCTCATTCTCTCTTTCCTTTACTGTAACGACCTGCTTAACTTATCATATATTAAAGCATAAAAAATAAAATAATCAACACGAACCCGTGGGTAACGGGGACACCTGTCATACACATCGGAACCTAGGCAGCAGTAAATGTAAATCATCCTTCTTATAACCACAAAATACATAATACTAGAGTCAACTAGATCTTAAAATACTGTGTTTATATACAAACTCCCAAAAATACAAAAATATCTCTAGGATCTTACATCAAAATTTCCTGATCCTAGTTCAAATTTACCCTTCTAGCGGGGTAACACCACTAACTCAATGGTGACCTCGATCTGCTAGTCTTTCTGGGTTTCCTAAAAAATATTTAATGTTCGGGGGTGAGACACTTCTTAGTAAGGGAAAATAAACTAAATATAACTGTGTGGCAACATGAATATTTAATACAATTATACTTATACAATACATTTCATATACTTGAAAACCTTCATCATAACATAGTGAATAATCATTACTTTCATAATTTCTAATAATTTATACTGATCATGAAATGTCTGATATAACTGATAATATTGAAATTTACCCAGGATGTATAACTAGATGATGTCATGTATTACCCCCCCCCCCCATGACGGGTTATGCAGCCCAAAGGCGAAACTCGACAATGGCTGGCCGACCACTGCCGAGTCAAAAATGTCTATAAGAACAATGGGCTCACCACACCTTAGCCCGAACTATCAAGTGGACGCTTAAAACTCTATACTGAAAGACACATCCGCTATCCATCTCCCACCCCCTTATGGGGCGGTTAGCACAAGTCCGAACATAATATCTGATTTGTATAGTTACGGTATCATGCTCCTTTAACTGAACTGAACTACCATCCGAGTTTTGATAACATATAATAGATGATAATATACTAGTCTAATATAAATAGATTGATAGCATTTTCTGAAATAACATATATACATATGACCTTGTGCCAGTTTCTTTTATATCTGCGGCCTTGAGCCGAACATTCATAAATACGACCTTACGCCGAAATCATACATATAAAACGGTCTTGCGTCGGCTATCAATCACAACCTTGCACCAAATATTTCATTCATGTCATTATGAATAAATAATTCGTTTATCATGTATTTTAAAAACCATCATGTATTGCATTATTTCATAATCTCTAAAAACATTCTTTATTCGTAAAATTGCCATAACATAATACTTTTTCTTGTAAAATAAACCACGCACTCCATTCTAAAATCATAATTTCTGGCATTTCATACTAATATATATATATTTCAACATAATAGCAGTATTTTCCCAAATATGCATTTTCTTAGTAATGTACAAAAATAATACATACTTTTATGAACATAATTCTTCTAATTAATAATAATTTTTCATGGAAAAATTACTGTTTTAGTTTATTCCCTTACCTGAGTCCTGAGAAGAAACCCCCCTAAAATACACTCGTCTTGCACCCGCAAGGTTCCCCGTTCAACACCCTGAAAATGACAACTCCTAGAACTAAACATCAGTATTTCTCCATGTACATCATTTCCTATAACTATGGAAAGACCAAATTTTGAATAAAAAGCCTTACCTTAAACAAGGAATAAATTTCAACTCTACCCTACCAACGATCTGCTCCGGCAGACTTGGAGAGAACTTCCCCAATGCGTTGTGGTGGCCTCAGATCATCGATCCAACGACTAACAGGGTCGAAATCAAAGAGAGAGAAGGGGAGGAACCATAGAGGAGAGAGAGAGAGAGAGAGAACATTTTGCTGAATTTTCTGCGTAAAAATCTGAGGTTTAGGCTATTTATACTATGGGCTTCATCGACGATCCATGTCACCTTGTTGACGAGGTCAAGAGGCAATTTTTCAACGAACTCTCCCCTTCGTCGACGAAATTTAGAATCGCCCAAAACATCATCTCAGTATCTTCTTGTCGACGAAGCATGCCTTCGTTGACGAGCTTATACTGCCATGTCGTCGACGAACCCAAAAGCGTTCGTTGAAGAGGACCTGTTGTACCCCCTTTTAATTTCTTTTTGCTCTCTCTTTAAATACCATTATTCTTTGGGTCATTACACTTACTCTTTATTTTCAAAAAATTTAAATTGCATAGATGGTTTAATTGGTAATCATACAAACTACGTAATTTGGAAGTTAAATAAATTTAAGTTTTAATTTTTGATTTGGGATTGCCGAAACCAAAAAGGAGTACGTTGGTTAAACCATTCTTTGCGTAAACCATATGGGAGTACGTTACTTGGTTAAACACCCAAAGAAAAATTAACTAAAGAGTTTATTTAAATTCTAAGTTGTTTGGAAATTAAGTTGAGGTTTGCATTGAAGGAACGATTTCATATTCACTACAGGGATTGGTTCAAATTCATATCCACAGGGCTTATATAAACAAACAAACCATCTCAAGTTCTTACATTATCAACGTGTTGTATATTTTAATCTTGGTTTGGTTGTTTGCTTTCAAATTGTGGTTGATTGATTACTTGGATGATTGAATAATTGTGTGGTTGTGGATTAAATTAAGAAATAAGCTTTTGCTAAAAGTTTGAAGAATCAATGATAAGTTAAGAATTCCTAAAAAGATTTAAAATAAAATTTTAAAAACCCAATTCACCCCTCTCTTGGAACTACACCTTTGTTTTCAATTGGTATCAGAGAGGGGCTATAGCAAATCTTAATTAGTAGCTATTAAAAGATCCTAATGGCTCACTTAGGCATAGCTCCCTTTGGAGAGGGATAATCTTCAATTAGGCCACCAATCTTTTGTGGACACAACTATACCTTTTAAAAAAAGAGAATGCAAATATATCTCCAACACATGGATTGGAAAGCTTGGGAAGTAGTTATAGATGGAGACCTAATTCCCACTAAGAGAGTAGATGGAAAACAAATTCCTAAAGAGAAAAAGAATATGACCAATATAGACTATAAGATGCTGCAAGTAAATTCTAGTGCCATGAATGCCTTATATTGTGCTTTAGATGCCAATGAATTTAATAGAGTAATGGCTTGCAAATCAGTTAAGGAAATATGGGACGAACTAGAAGTCACTTACGAAGGCACTATAGATTTTAGGGATAATAGGATCGATATGCTTACAAGTGAATATGATGCTTTTAAGATGAACTCAGATGAATCTATAACTAGCATGTTCACTAGGTTCACTCACATAATAAATTCCCTAAATGCCTTAGGAAAAACGTACACTACTTAAGAGATGATAAGGAAAATTCTTAGAGGGCTGCCACCTATATGGGAATCAAAAGCCACTGCGATAAGTGAAGGAAGAAACCTTAAAAACACTTCTTTAGATGAGCTAATAGGTTCTCTCCTCACATACGAAATGGCAAAGAATGAAAAGAGTGGAAAAACCAAAGTCCAAGAATCAATAGCCTTTAAAACCTCAAAAGAAAACTCTAGTAGTTAAGAAGAAATGGATGAGATGAACTAGCCTTCATATCTAAGAAACTTGTAAAAATCCTTATAAGGGAAAAAAAAATTAAAAGAAGAAACCAAGACTTCGAATAAGAAGAAGAAGATTTTAGCACCAAGAAATCAAAGAATAAAACTCTTGCGTGTTATAATTGTAACAAAGTTGGACATATAAAACCTGAATGTCCATTACTAAAGAAAGAGTCTAAGAAGAAAAATAAAAGGCCATGAAAGCCACTACTTGGGACAACATGAGTACAAATAGTTCGAAAAATGAATCAAATGACCAAGAAGTTGCTTATACGTGCTTTATGGCTTGGAATGATGAGGAAAGCTCCTCATCTAAATCTTTAAATAATTCTTGTAGTGATGAATCCAATGATGAGTCTATGCCATCTTATGATGAATTACAAAATGATTTATTCAAAGTTCATAAGTTGCTAATTAAAGTAACTAAACAAAACACATCATTGAAAAATAAGAATGAAGGTATAATGAAAGAGTTAGAATCCCTTAGAACTGCTGAAAAAGAAAAGGATTCAAAACTTCTAAAATAGAAAATAAGTATGATGCTGCAATAAAAGAATTAGAAGCTAAAAATCTTGCTGAAAAAGGAAAAGACTTGAAAATCAAAGAATTAGAATGCAAGAATGAAAAAATGATAGAAGACCTTCAATCCCTATCCTCTACGGTATGTGAGAAAGATATATATATTTTTGAATTAGATGATAAAATAAGAAAATTATCTCAAGAATTAGAAAAATCACTAAAGAAGGTTGACGACAAGAAAGAGATAGAGATAAATGATCTCAAAAATCAAATTGAGGATAAAGAAAAGATCATTTATAACTTCACAAAAAGGAAAGACAAACTTTGACAAAATGATAGGCTCACAAAGGATGACCTTAAACAAAGAAGGTATTGGATTTAATAGGATTGAAAATAAAAAGAAAAAGAATCTTTACATGGGTTATTTTTCGAAAACATCCAAAGATTATGCTAGCACATCCTCTAATGCCTACACTAACACTATATGCTATCAATGTAAGAAAAAAAGACATATAAAGTTTGAATGTCCATTTAAAAGAAAGGGTGTGAAGACTAAACAAGTTTGGAGAATTAAGGAAACATCCTTTATTAAACCAACCGGATCTAAGAAAGTATGGGTACCAAGATGAACGACTAGTTCATAAATGAAAAACTCTATGGATTAAGTCATTCCCCTTTAAAATTGAGAAAGTAACTTAATTCATGATCAACAAACGAACTAGTTGAAATAGAAAAACTTAAAGATGAGTTTAAGAGCTTATTATAACAAATTCAAAATGGCATAGTTGGCAAATATCATAGGATGATTTTTACAAGGCTTAACTTAAGAAAATATTGAGAAAATATCAAATTGAGCTTATTACATAAGTACCTTGATTAAGAAAAAGATATTTGAGAATGAAAGCCTATATGTTACATGCTTACATGTCTATATGATATGCTATATGCTACATGTGTATGACTTGACTTGACCTGACTTATATTGAAAATTTATGACTTATAATGTTGAAATTTTGAGCATGAGATTATTGAGCATAAGCATGAATTTTGATATGAGATTAATTCTTGACCATGCATGCTATTGATGCATCACATGGATAAACTTACTACTCTTTATATTGATATCTATGAGCTATGAAAGATATAATAGTTATATTGGTATCCATGAACTATGCATGATGTGATAATGACTTTGGTATCTATAAAGTACTTTGGTATCCATGAATATTTTTATTGATATCAAAATATAAAACCTCACTTGGTATCACAATCTAAAAGTTCAATTGGTTTTTGAGCATGTCAAGTATGATTATATCTATGAGCATGGTATGACATAGATGATATTAGCATTATATTGTTATTTGATACATGATGTGAACAAATGTTTTGAAACATGGGATGATAAAAGCATAATTGGTAATAAAACTAAATGTATTGAATTTAGGGGGAGTGTTATGACTTATTGCTTATATTATGATCGTTTCCCTATTAATCAATTGGTATCATGAATAAATAAAATTTTAAATTGATATCATGAATTAAATTTTAAATTGGTATCATAAAGTCAACAATTGGTATCTTGAATAATGTCAAAGGGGGGAAAAGCTGTTAGTAAAGATGTTACAACTCATATACATGACTATTAAAACACACTACACATGCTATATTGAAAAATAATAAATTTAGTGCGTTCATATGTTTGATACGCATGTTTGATGATATGCTCAAAATCTTATTTTATTTTAACTTAATAAATTTTTTTTTTCTCTTTTTTATTGATATCAAAAGGGGGAGAAGTTTTAAGTAAAAATTGAGCATGAACATAATATATATCAAAAGGAGCAGAAGTACTTGATATTGATTGATAAACTTGAACTTGAATAAAGTGATGAGCATGACTATATAATGAAGTGATGAGCATGATTGTAAAAGAGTTTTAAAATTAATATTGATCTTGCGAATATTGTTAAGATGATGCTTATTGAAAGGGGGAGCCTTTTTAAGGCTCACTCCAATTTTTGCTTCTTGTTTGTCATCATCAAAAAGGGGGAGATTGTTGGTCTTACAAGGCTTAATATCCTATTTTGATGCTAACAAACAAGTAGAACTTAACATGCTTTGTTTAGTGATGTATTTTCAGGACTCAATGATGAATGCAAGGTTAAAGAATTCATGAAAGCTTGTACTTCAAATAAGGATGATTATATCAAGCTTGAGGCATGGATTAGAACTTGAAGATCACGAGAGCATTGATATTAAAGATAAAACTTCAAGAATGAAAGCCCAAGTGATCAACATGGAAAGCTCAAAGATCAATGAAACTCAAAATCTAAAGCAATATTGAAAGATCAAGAGGAATAAATCTTGAAAGATCACATCAAATTTAGGATCATTGAAACTCAGCCATAAAGAGAACTCAAAGCAAAGAAGAGTCAAAAGAGTCTTTAGGACAAGTTTTGTAAGTACTTCAAATAATTTCAATATGAATGTAGGAAGCTCTTAAGTTAATTTCTTAGACCTAGATACCTTTTAACATACTTTCAAAATATTTTTATAAGGTCAAAAATTGTTTCAAAAAGGTTAGAATCATTTTTGGAATGAAAAACACCAAAAAGAGGATTTCCCAATTATTGTTACTTTTTCTGCATCCGCATTGATGTACATTGTTCTCTATCAAAGAATCTTTATTTTAAACTATGTTCAACACAAACGTTTTATGATTTTCTCTTAGATTTCTTTTGACACCAAGCCCATCAAATTTGGAGTTACAAAAAAAAATGTTATGACCTAATGATTGAAGGGTGCTCAAAGCTGACAGCTTGACAAGCGCCTGTCCATGTTTGGATAGAAGCCTATTTGTGCACTTTGAGATGCATGTCCATGTTCATTCAGGACATTGCCACCTTGCTATCCCTTTAATTTAACTAGGCAGCCAACTACCAAAAAGGGATAGTCAACTATCACGCGGTAGATTTTGAATTTTCATAACGGACAAATTTTTTAAATAAGGTTGCTTGGGGCTCAAACTTTGTGAAAACTTGGGGAATACTCCATGTCACTTGGGGATCAAGTTACATACCTTTTCAAGTCTATAAATAAGCCTAAAAAATCATTGAATTAATTAACAAAGAACTAATAATTCAAATCAGCATTCAAAAAATTCTCTCAATTGCTCTCAACGCCCAAAGGCTCTTTCACTCATCCTGTCAACGAAGTTTGCTGAGGTCTTGCTGATTCTCACTCACCAATATTGTTCTACAAATTATAAATCTTTCAATCATTAAAATAATTAATCGGTGATATACTTTCTTGGGCCTCAAGTTAAATTCTATATTGTTATTTATTTCGAAGTATATTATGATGTTGAATTGTTGTACTAATCAGCTCTTTGTGTGAGCAATTCTTTGTACACAAATATTTGATTTGTATTGTGTAGATTGACGATTCCAAGGATTGTTTGGATCGTTGTCTAAGCAAGGGGATATTGCTTAGAGAGGTGGGCTCTAACCTAATTGAAGCAGTGACCGAACGAGGGTACATCGTTTGGAGAGGTAGCCTACTCAAGGACTGTTGTAACCAATGTTGTTCCGCTCTGAAAAGGAACTGATTTTGGTAATCCTTTGGTGGTTTTCCAAAGGCTTAGACATAGGCTGGGTATAAGCCAAACCTCGTAAAAATCCCGGTTTCATTCTCTATTTCCCTTACTCTTTATTTTCAGCAAATTTAAATTGCGTGGATGGTTTAATTGGTAATCATACAAACTACATAATTTGGAAGTTAAATAAACTTAAGGTTTAATTTTTGATTTGGGATTGCGGAAACTGAAAGAGAGTACATTGGTTAAACCATTCTTTACGGAAACCATACAGGAGTACGTTACTTGGTTAAACACCCAAAGACAAATTAACTAAAGAGTTTATTTAAATTCTAAATTGTTTGGAAATTAAGTTGAGGTTTTCATTGAAGGAACGATTTCACATTCACTGCAGGGATTGGTTCAAATTCATATCCACGAGGCTTATATAAACAAACAAACCATTTCAAGTTCTTACATTATCAAAGTGTTGTATATTTTAATCTTGGTTTGGTTGTTTGCTTTCAAATTGTGGTTGATTGGTTTGGTTGATTGATTACTTGGATGATTGAATGATTGTGTGGTTGTGGATTGAAATAAGAAATAAGCTTTTGCTGAAAGTGTGAAGAATCAACGATAAGTTAAGAATTCCTAAAAAGAGTTAAAAGAAAAATTTTAAAACCCAATTCACCCCCCTCTTGGGACTACACCTTTGTTTTCAATAATATTTGGATTTTATTGAGAAATTTATGAATTTTTGGAATTTTTTTATCATAGGAGAATTTTTGAGAGCTAAAATTGGCATCAGTTTGTAATTTATGCATATCTTTACCATCCAAGCTCCGATCGAGATGATTCAAAATTTTGGAGAAAGATAAGAAGATTATCTACAATTTTTGTATTTTGAGCTTTGAGAGAAACTGGTTTTAAGAGGGTCAAAATTGGTCTCATTCGTGGAGAGAAAAATGAGAAAAAAAAAAGGAAAAGAAAAAAAATAATAAAAATGTAAACCTGATGTGACCTGGCCATACACCCAGGTCGGGTGACCTTGGGCACGAGTAGGTTTTTCTCCCCCTCCCCTTATATTTTCTCCTTTCTCACACAGCTTTCCCGAACCCCATCCTTCTCCCACTCTCTCATTCTCAACTCTCTTCTCCCTCTCTGCTCGTCTCCCCTAACTCTCCCTTTCCTTTTTCTTTTCTCCCATCCCCTTCTCTCCCTCTTCCTCTAGCTCTCTCTATCTACTGCAACTTCGACCACCCTGTCTGCTACTGTTCCACAACTAAGGAGGTCCCCTACTGCTGCTCCATCCAACCACCTTCTTATTCTCCTCTACTATTGCTGCTCAACCTCCTTCACGACTGCTCCAAAACACTTCTGCTGTTGCTCCATATCCCAAAGCTCTTGAGGCTTCTCCCACACAGCCAGCCATCCAAGCTTTCTATAGCTGCTACTCCTAGATCCTACTATTGAATCCTGAAGCCCCTCCTTCATCCAGCTGACTATTCCCACTACTGCACAGCCGCCAACTAGCCAGCAAAGCCACCTACAGTACAACCACCACAGACACCAGCTGCTGCACTACTGCCTTCAGCCACCCCGGGAACTCTAGCTTTGTTGCTAGCCACCCTCACCCATGGCTCTTTCTCTCTCTCTCTCTCTCTCTCTCTTTATTTTTTTTTATTGTTAGCTGAATATTGTTTTTTTTAAGGTTTATTTGAAAATTTTAGATTTTGAATAATTGTTTAGAGGATGTTATTGTTATTGAAGTTATTTATTTAGTTGAATATTGATAAATCTTATATTTTGAGGTTTATTTGAAATTTTATATTTTGAATATTGTTTAGGGGATGTTATTATTTTGGAGTTATTTAATTAATTAAGTAGGGTCCGGTTTCGTTCTAAAGAATAAAATACAAAAAGAATTTTTTTTTTAGAAATTAAATTAGTTGCCCTTTTTAAAATTTAATTTTTGTTGAAGCTCAATTAGTTTAGGGTTAGTTTTATTAAAGTTTGTATTTTTATCGTGTCTAGTTATTGTTTGCATCATTAAAGATTTAATTTTTTTTTTCGAGTTCTTGGTTGCCTTTAAATTTTGATTTTGGTTCAAGTTCTTGATTTTTTTAAAGGTTCGATTTTTTATCATTTGCGTATGTGTTTGATTGAGTTTCCATTATTACGTATTTTAATTACCACTACAAAAAATCAAGGTATTAGTGAAGGATCAAATCCGTCACTAATACTTATAAATTCATCACTAATACTGCAGTTACTACTAACTATTAGTGACGAATTTTATATTGGTCACTAATAATACATTATTAGTGACGAATTACAACCGTCACTAAAATCTTAATATCGTCACTATAAATTTTACATCGGCTCTGCTAAAAACCGTCACTAATACTCCACTATTAGTGACGAATTTGAATCTTTCACTAATAGCATACTATTAGTGACGAATCTAAAAATCGTCACTAATACTCCACTATTAGTGACAAATTTGAATCTTTCATTAATACTTTATTATTAGTGATAAATTACAAATTCGTCACTAATACCCTACTATTAGTAACGAATTTGAATCATTCACTAATAATTAAAAAGTTAAAAAAAATCTTTAATACTTTTTTTTTTTAATCATCAATTCCTGTAAAAGTTTGTAATTACATTTTCGCATACATAACGTGAAACCATAAATACTATAAAATTCGTAAATCATTCAAAATTTCAAATTCAAATACAAATTAAATTAAAATAAAGAAATAACATCTGTTCAGATAATAAAATTTTTTTCAAAATATTCAAAATTCAAATACATACTAGTACAAATTCAAATTAAAATACAAAAATTCCATTTGTTCAAATAACAATAAAATTTACAAAGAAATAATCAAAAGTTGCATCCGACAACTGTTGTGCATGCATGCATGGCATTGTACTGATGTTATGACAGTCAGGAACCCTATAAATTAAGAATCATAAAAAAAAAAAATAGTATACAAATGGAGAGTTGGCGCTCAGTATAATCAGGAAAAAAAAATATAGAGAGTGTGCGATACAAAAATTTTCAATCCTAAACAAATAATAGAAATGAATGTGAATGACGTATGTATGAATATATGCTGTTGCATGCATCAAACCATGCACGTAAACACTTTAACTCATTCTCAAAATAGAAGGTGGTGGACAAAAGATAATACTTATCCATAATTAAAAGCAAATGATTTGCCATGTATATTAATAGATGCAAATTTAGGGCTTAATGAAATGACTTTTCGTTTAACTTTCACTCATCCTTTCAAAAATATTTTAACATTGATTTTATCAAAATTATCTTTGTACATGGATTTTTTTTTTTTTGGAAAATATTAACAAAATTTCGACAGCATGCCGTCTGTAAATTAAACATTTTCCCATAAAATCTATACCTGATAGGTTCAAATAAGTCATTTATAATTTAGTTCAAGGCACACGAGAACCTCTGTCCACTACCAACATGCAATATACATCAACTGCATCCACCATGCAAGAGGCATTCTAAACTAGCATGCAATCTGGTAGCGATCAACAAATCACAATATATAATCTATCCATTAAATTAAGAATATAAAAAGTAGAGAACAGTGGATAGTATTGAGTTCAGTGTAGTATTGTTATTCATCTTGGCATATGGACATGAATGTTATGAGATGATGAGAGCATTTAATTTAAAGAATTATGAAAATGATGCTTCCTCTCAGTTATGTATATATTTAACTTATGCCTTTTTCTAATTTTTAAATCCTTAGCCAAGTGTTTTTAAGATTTTCAATGATTTAGGCTCGGTAATGAATGCTTTAGGCTTACCGGACCAAAAATATATAAATGAATGCTTCTTTAAATGAACAAAGCCTACATTGCCTCCTTTCTTATGATTCATAACTTTCACTCATCCTATCAAAAATATTTTAACATTCATTTTATCATAATTATCATTGTACATGATTTTTTTTTTGGAAAAATTTTAACGAAATTTCGGCAGCATGCAGTCTGTAAATTGAACATTTTCCCATAAAACTTGTACCTGATAGGTTCAAATAAGCCATTTATAATTTAGTTCAAGGCACATGAGAACCCCACTACCAGCATGCAATACACATCAACTGCATTCGCCATGCAGGAGTCATTCTAGACTAGCATGCAATCAGGTAGCAATCAACAAATCACAATATATAATCTATCCATTAAATTAAGAATATAAATAACAAAGAACAGTAAATAGTATTGAGTTCAGTGTAGTATTGTTATTCATCAATGAATATGGACATGAACGTTATGAGATGATTAGAACATTTAATTTAAGGAATTATGAAGATGATGCTCCCTCTAAGTTATGTATATATTCAACTTATGTCTTTTTCTAATTTTCTAATCCTTAGCGAAGTGTTTTTAAGATTTTCAATGATTTAGGCTCGACAATGAATGCTTTAGGCTTACCGGACCAAAAATATATAAATGAATGCTTCTTTAAATGAACTAAGCCTACGTTGCCTCCTTTCTTATGATTCCTAACTTTCACTCATCATTTTAAAAATATTTAACATTCATTTTATCATAATTATCATTGTACATAGGTTTTTTTTTTTTGGAAAAATTTTAATGAAATTTAGGAAGCTTGCCATCGTAAATTGGACATTTTCCTATAAAACCTATACATGATAGGTTCAAATAAACCATTTATAATTTAGTTCAAGGCACACGAGAATCTATATCCACTACTAGCATGCAATACACATCAACTGCATCCGCCATGCAGGAGGCATTTTAGACTAGTATGCAATCAAGTAGTAATCAACAAATCACAATATATAATCTATCCATTAAATGAAGAATATAAATAGTAGAGAACAGTGGATAGTATTGGGTTCAGTGTAGTATTATTTTTCATTTAGGCATATGGAATAGGGTGAGCAACCACAAGCTCAGTACACATCCTTATTCAAGTAAGGATTTCAGTACTTAACACATGATGTCTTACATGTATGCATGATCATAAGGTGTACGAACACACTCTTTATTCAAAACAGTATGCATGAACACACTTTTAATTCTAGGAAATTTATTCATCTAAAGTGACCATCACATAACATTCAAATAACATACATTTACACTTTTTTTTTTCCAAATATAGCAGTTTTATCCCAACTAAGTGCACATTTTATCTCAAACAAGTACCAAATTCTAGCTTTCCTAACCACCGCTTAATGCAGAAATGCCAACAAGTAAAGCTATCATCCTTACAAGATGAATATCTATCATATGAAAATTTTCCAACTAAACAAGATACAACTATGATAACAATAACAAAAAAACATGTATGCATTATGCAACCATATCAAGTAATTAGAGATAACAACATTCAAAAGCAGGATGGATCCATAAGGAGGATGCATTTAGAAGGACGACACATCCAAAAGGAAGACACATCCAAAACGAAGATGTATCCACAAGGAGGATGCATCCAAAAGGAGGTTGAAGCCACAGAAAGGATGCATAGGCACATCCACAAGGAGGATGTTTTCACAAGGATGATGCATCCATAAAGGATTCATCCACAATGTGGACACATCAACTAGGTGGATGTGCATCCCATTTTCAAGGAGAATACATCCAAAAGGAAGACACATTCAAAAGGAGGACACATCCATAAGGATGCACCTACTAGGATTTAACTATCCAAAGGGAAGATTCATAAAAAGGAAGGATGCATCCACAGGGAGGGTATGCCCATAAGGAGAACACATTTGAAAGGATGACATGTCAACGAGGAGGATGCATCCCAGGTGCATCCACAAAGGGGACACATCCACTAGGTGGACGCATTGAAGGGCACCTATAAGAGGGGATGGAAGCTTGAATCTTAAAAGGAATCTAAGGAATAGAAGAAAAAGATAAATGAAATGAGAAAAGTGATGGATTCCCGATTCTATATAATTTAGAAAATATTTTCAATGAACGATTTACTACCTTGATTTCTTCTCTATTATTTATGTGCAAGCTTTGGCTTCCTTTTTGATTCCATAAAGGGTACTAATTTTTTTTTTTACTTCAATTATACGAGCTTCTTGGCTTTCTAGTGGGATAATTATTAAATATATGGATAAAGAGAACCAAAATTTTTGGATGATGCATGACTTTTTCTATTACGATGGTTCCAAGATAGAGCGGGAGCTAAGGAATACCTTCATATTCAAAAAAGAATAATGGCATTAGGAACCCTTTGTGGCTATAAGAACATGGTTTGATCACCTATACTAAATAAGAAGGATTGGAGGAATAACAATATCAACTAGGATTCCTTTAGAGATTGCAGTGTTGGGGAGAAATTAGCTAGTTTCTCTTTTTTGTGTTTGGCGACATGAGCAGTCTGGATCGCACATGGATGGGTCAACATCCCATATGAAGTGACCTTCAATCTTGTCTGTATAGATAGGAGATCCGTCTGCTTCAACATGACTGACTGGAATGTCATCCCAGTGTTGGGGAGAAATTAGCTTGTCTCGGTATGAGAAATAGATCCTATCATTTCTTACGCTAGGTAAGTTTCTTCTTCAAGGAACAAGTCAAGGATGAGGATACATTGGTAGATGATCCAAGGTTTTGGGGAGTTGGAAGTTTTTCTAACTTGTTGGCTTTGTTTGTATGTCCTCCTAGGTTGGATGAATAAGGATGAATGTAGGAGTCCTACATCACCATTCATATAACAGAAAAGTAATTGGTTTGTGCTTGACCCATTATGTTTGGAGTCCATTATCATCCGATGAACCTGTATCATGAGCCATTCTATTGCATCTGTGGGTGATACTTACCTCTTACACACAAAGTCACACAGTTGCTTTTTGTATATTTTCCTTTGGGAGAGATTCAAAGAGTGTGCCGTTGTACCCAACTTTTTTTTTTTTTTTTCATCCTTGGATTCATATAATGGAGATATAACAAATTTTACGCTATCAGCTACATAGCATAACCCTCCTTTACTTAGGTTTGGGACCAGTTTTTTTAGAAGAACTAAGATGCTAAGTGCAACACTGATGGAGCTTTCTAAAACAACAAACATCAAAAAATAATATTATTCGATGAAAAAAAATAAATATAAACTTGAATTGAAAATATATGCATCATGTCATTGAATTGGTGAAATTGTAATTCAATATGGGCAAGGTGTTCGATGAGTGAAGCAATTTCAAAGAACCCAAAACCTAAAGCAGGCATTTATTTATTTTCAAAAGTCTCAATTTTTTTTTGAAACAGAAAATCTTGTAAAATCAAGTTTATTTTTTTGAAACACTGAAAAATTTCATCTAATTCAAGCTCTCATTTTCAATGAAATTCTTTGAATATGTTAAATTTACATATACATTATTGAAGCTTCTATACAATTGGAAGATATCAAACATAACATTTACTATATTGAGTTTTAACATCAAAGAGCATTTCTACTCAAAATTCCCATTTTTATGAAATATTGTATCATATTCAAAATTTTGATTGAAATTTTGTTAAGTTTCATTAATGCTTCAAGATTTTGATAAAAATTGAATGATCTGTGGACATCTTGAAGGCAATTTTGTAAGATAGAATTGACCTTTTTTGTTTGATGATGGTGAAAACTATAAATTGTAGTAGAAATTTTGACTTGATGAAATTTAAAACCATATTTATATATGGTTCTATTTTGGATAAATTACTTCCATCCCTTTTGGCTATAATTCTATATTTGTCCTGTGATTTTGAAAACTATAACTCCCAAACTCTACTGGAAAAAATGCAAAAACATCCAAAATGGTGTCAAAATTTGAAAATTGCTAAGTGGCACCATTCATACTGATCAGTTCAGGTGTCAATATGCTTATCATATAAGGATAAATGCGATTGTATAATTTGTAGCTCATTTTCAGTTATATGTATCATATTAGTCAAAGACGCTGCTAGCCTTATTCTCTTACCATGTACTGCATTTAGTTTACAAATTAACTCTTAAATTGGCTTGTATTGGAATATATATTAGATGGGTATTATGGCACCTAGCATCAAGTTTATTTGTTTTTATCATTGTCAACTCGAGATTCAAAATGTGAATTGAAATCCCAATTTTGGGAATCAAGAATTGAGTCTTAAAGATTCAGCACAAGTTTCAAAAATTGATTCCAAATTACATGCATATATTGCTATACATAAAACAAACAAAACCATAAAATAATTATAAATTTTAACAATAAAAAAATCATATTTCATTTGTATACTTTTTCTAAAAAATAAAAAGTGAGGGTTGGAGTCAAGAAAAATTAACAAGAAAACTGAACATTGTTGTATATGGGAAGGAATCTAGAAAAAATAATAAAAAATTGAAATTTTGGGGTTTATCTACAAAAAAAAACATATTTCATGCCTATGCTTTGACTAGTTAAAAAGCGAAAAAAAAAAAATTAAACAAAACTAATAAACAATTGAACAAACTCTTAAAAAAAAAACAAAATCTTAATAACACAGTGAAATGAGAGTACCGCCTTATCTTAGCCTACTGTATTCTTCTTCTTCTTAGTAGCGGAACACTATGCCCCCCCAAGAGTGAAGAATAGCTTTGTGATGAAGACCAAAAGTTTTTAATTTATAGCAAAGAGCCTATGTTGAGAAGGATAGAAGGCAATCATGTAGATGAAAAAGCAAAAAAAAAAAAAAAAGAAGCCTGATTTTGAGGTTTTAAACCAATTGAGTCTGACTAGATCTGTTAGGTGAAGAAATTGTGAGAATCAATTGATTCAGATGGATTCACTAGATTCAGGGGGGGGGGTGAATTGATAGACTCAATAACAATTTAGTTATTTTTGAATTTAGTAAGATTTGAATTGATTTAACATGGGATTGATTCAAATACGACTCAAATTGCAAATCATAAGATTCTAACGATTATGGTTTTTGTTAAGAATATGGTTGGTTTGCATAACTAACTGAAAAAAATATATATTAATTGATGGATGAATTTGAAACAAACTTCTAAGCTTTATAGAATCACTTGTGTTTACCTTATGATTGAATTTGATTAATCTGCGGTGTGTGGTCTAATGAAAATTGTTGAAGTGTGCTAGTTTTGTTGCAGGGAATTCCATCAATTCATCACACATTACAAACCCAACGATATACATTCTTCACTAAAATTCCAACAACCCCTTGACACACAAGACACTGATTTGAATATACATATGGTAGAAAGGATCGATGAATCCGTTAAGTAAATAAACGAGAGATTGGAATAGCTTCCTAAGAGGGGGGTGAATTGGGATTTAATAATTTTACTCCCCTTTGTCTTAGTTCTTTTGAGTTATAACAATAACCAAAACTTAAACACAATGACAAAATTTATCACAACCAAAAATATAATCAATCACTCAATCCCTGTAACAATAGCCTTGTATCAATATGAAAATTTTCTGAACTTGTTATAAGCCCTATATCACAATTATTCTTCTTCTTAATGTTCAGCTTTTAAATAAACTTTCATATTAATAAGTCAAGGATGATCAACCAATGTAGTCCCTTTCGGTTTCCGCAATCAATACTGATCAATCCAAAACAAATTACCTTCCGGTCTATTTAACAACCAAACATTCATAATTGAATTTTAAAGCAACCACACAGATTATATCTTTTGCTGAAAAATAAAGAGTAGGGAAGAGAAAGAAGAGTTTTTACGAGGTTCGGCTTCAACACAGCCTACGTCCTTGCCCTTGGCAAAAGCACCAAAGGATTCACTATCACCTTTCCCTTACCAGGCGGAAAAATACCAATTACAGAACTCCTTGGGTAAGGCTAGAGCCCGCCTTCTCCAAATAATATCCCCTTGTTTGGTCCAACAATTCAACACTCGAACCATCAATCAATCTATTACAAGGATATAAAATAAGGCGTACAAGAACTTGCTCCTCAAAGAGCTGATTAGTACAAATTGAAAAACTTTGTACTTCAATAAATTTTGAATATGAATTTTAGAATGAAGCTCTAGAAATTTATCATCGTAAGTATCTTTCCATGAATGAAAGAATCAACAATCGATGCACAAACTTAGTGAGAAACTCAGCAATACTTCAGAGATTTTCATGAGTCATGAGAGCAATGGAGAACTTTCAGAATTTCAGTAAGCTTTGAGAGAGTATGATGATTGAATTGATTTCTAGGTGTCTAAATTTATGAGCCTTGAAGGTATTTATAGATGACGAAAGACTTCTTGCTTGTTCCCCAAGTTTACTTGTAGTAGGGTCCAAGTTGTAAATTAATTTGGGTTTCAAATAATTTAAATTTCAAAAATATGCTCGTTGAGAATTTTGAAAATTGTCGCGAGCCAAATGACTGTGAAGTCACTGGCAGTTGTCTGTCTATGTATAACGTTCATATTTTTTCAAAAAGAAAGGTGGAAGTCGGCAATCCTTGTCACTAGAATAATTCAGTTTTAAAACAACTCAATAGGGTGGCAATTGCCTGTCCTCAGCTTGGCAGTTGTCTATCACAAGAACAACTTAGTTTTAAAACAAACTCAGAAGGGTGGCAGTCGTTTGGCAGAACACACACAGATGACTCACTTGTCACTGGCAGTCGGCTGTCAGCTATTTAACAGTTGTTTGTTTGGCTTCTGTAACATGTTCAAACAATTTCAAAAATATGCCAGTCGTCTGTCATGTAACAGACAGTCGTCTGTCAGCAAACTTATCTTCTTTTAAAGACATTTTTATTTGTCTCATTTTTGCTTAGTTATTCATGGAGTATAAACTTGTTTAACTTTGAAAAACATGTTCCAAGATTTTAAGACTTCAGATTTTTGAGTGTGTCTTTGCCTAATGAGCTTCAAAATGAAAATTTTTTGTTTGAATCAACTTTGAAGTACTTACAACGCTTGTTCTATAAACACATTTGACACATCTTTGCTTTGAGTTCTTTCAATGCTTCTCTTCAATCTCTCAGACTTTTGTAAGCTTTCATTATGGATCTCTGGTATTCATATGTGACTTTCTTTGTTCCTTGATCATTATAAGATTTCATGTGAAATTTGAGCAAATCATCTTTTCCTAAAATCATATCACTTGAAAATTTATTAAATAACTTTACTTTGTTATCATCAAAACCAAGAGTTTGTAAGCCTAACTAGGCCAAGAATCTCTCCCTTTTTATGATGACAAAGAACGAGCAAGGAAATAAAATTAAAATTAATGCTTCCCCTATCAATAAGCATAGATTTAAAATAATCTAATTAATACATAAGTTCACAAGATTTGAAAGTTCTAGGATTAAAAGTTTCATATTTATCATTAAAGCATATATATTGATAAAACTCTTTATAGAGCTCGTAGAACATCAGACTGGAAATACAAATGCGCACATAGGTTCAAAATTCAGAACCAGAAATACATACATAAACAAATACATGCATAAAAAAATACATACAATGACTCATAGACTTTGCTCACACACATACTCCCCCTTTTGATATCAACAAAAAGGCATACAATCAAAAACTAAGCATGTGTAGCATACAAAATAGCAAAAAACAACATAGAAAGTCTATGTATCAGAAGCTATGTCACTATCTTCTTCTTCTTCTTCTTCTTCTTCTTCAGCCTCTTCTTCTCCTGATTTTTCCTGAGAGTCTTCATCATCGTTCTTATTACTCTCTTTATCTGAGTGAGTGACATTTTATGTGACATAGTGCTCTATTTTGGCAATGCTATTATCCAACAAAGTGTATTTGTCATCAATGTTTGAGATCTTATCCTAAAGAGAGAAAAATTTTCCCTCATTTCAGAACTGATGGTGGTATAATTCTGATAAAATGGAACAAACCATGGAGGCATATCAGCTTCTTCTGGTCTTGGGTTAGGTTCTTTTGGTGCTGGTCTTGCTGGCCTGTTTCCCCTAAACATCCATCCTTCAGTACTCTTTTTGTAACCCATTCTTTTTAGTGTAGTAGAGTAGAATACATGGTAATGAGTTCGATTCACTATTTTTGAAGATGGAGAGAGGACTTGAAAATGAGCAAAGACCAAGGAAAGAATGCCGCCATACGAAAGTACAATTCTAGGAGATTCGAGCTTCATGACTATCCATTTTAGTATGATGCTAGCTAAATCTAATTTCTTCCCTTTTAATATGCACCAAATTACGAAACAATTGAAGAAAGACACATGATCAAAGGATTTGGACCTCGGAATTATATTATAAGCAATGATCTTATGAAGGATTTGTGCTTTGAGATTGAACTGCTTATATGGTGGAGGATATCCAAAATAGGTGGGTGGATCGTTCATCACAAGAGGCAAAAATTCTTGTGGTGAAAAACCTTGCTCCATAGTCCACTATTTTTCTACTGGATTACACTCAAAATCCCCATGCTTGATACGAAGTAGTTTCCGTAAAGAGTGTGGAGTAAGTGTTATCTTTTGGCCAAAAATTTCAGTATCAAATCCAACGTCTTTCTTTGCCAAGTTTGAGTAAAAAAGCTTAATATGATCTAGGTAATACCCCTAAACTTGGTGAAGAATGAACTTATCCCATCCTATATTTTTGAATAATTCAAGAATTTCATGGACGTTTTCTTCAAAGAAAGTGACATGTAATACCTTACAAAACATTGGATCGATTGTAGAGATGTGATTTTGATACAACACTTTCGCGTGCGATGAAACCAACCATTTTTCTATATCGTTATTGCTTGCAACCTTTGAAGAAGATGAGGATGCTTTTTCCTTTTTCCCAACTGCTTTAGCACGAACCATTTTCATGAAGCTGAAATTCAGGAAACCCTAGGTGTGTATGGATTAGTGTTGTGATGGATGGTCGCTGGGAGGAGTTTTAGAGAGAAGGAACTTTGAAGAGAATGAAGAGAAGCTCGTTTAGAGAAGGGGATACGAATGGACAGACGTCTGGTGGGTTTTAAAAAGAGTGTTTTTATGTGAAATGAACACGACCCGCCGTGAGACAGTCGTCTGTCACCAAGTGGATAGTCGGCTGTCAAATGTCTTTCTATATAAATAGTAACCTGCCAGTCGTCTGCTAGCTATCTGGTAGTCGTTTGCCCTGAATAACTGTTCTCTTCTCTCTTAGTTAACTTCTTTTACATGTAACATTCCTAATTCTAGCTAGATAAATACAAATTGATCTTCAGCTAATGGTTTGGTAAATATATCAACTAATTGATCATGAATGTTAACAAATTCAAGTACTATTTCTTTCTTGTCTATATTATTTCTTAAGAAATGATGACGTATATTAATATGTTTTGTTCTTGAATGTGATACTGGATTCTTTGAAATATTTATAGCACTTGTATTGTCACACATCATAGGGATTGTTTGGTATTGTTCATATACAAGGTTTGTGCCCAACAGCTCCCCGCTGCTATGTATTCTGCTTTAGCAATAGATAATGCTACGAAATTTTGTTTCTTTGAGAACTAAGAAACTAGTGAGTGTCCTAGGAATTGGCAAGTCCCACTAGTGCTTTTTCTATTTATTTTGCATCCCACATAATCCGCATCTAAATAACTTATCATTTCGAAGTCAGTTCCATTTGGATACCAAAAACTTAAATCAAGTCTGCCTAGTAAATATCTAAGGATTCATTTTACTGCGATTTTATGTGATTCCTTAGTAGCTGATTGAAACCTAGCACACATACAAACACTAAACATGATATCCAGTCTACTTGTTGTTAAATAAAGTAAGCTTCCTATCATGCCTCGGTAGTGCTTGGTATCGACTTGTTTTCCTTTTTCATCCTTGTAAAGACTAGTTGAGCTGCTCATGGGAGTTCCTATAGGTTTACTTTCTTCCATATCAAACTTCTTCAACATGTCTTTAATATACTTAGTTTGATTAATGAAATTTTCATTTTTAGCTTTGTTTAATTTGTAACCCTAGAAAGTAATTTAACTCTCTCATCATGCTCATTTCAAACTCTCTTTGCATAGTTGTAGCAAATTTATTACACAAGTCTTCATGAGCTGCTCCAAATATAATATCATCAACATAAATTTGTACTATAAGCATATCATTATTTTTGGTTTTTATAAATAAAGTGGTACCTATCTTTCCTCTTGAAAAATTATTTTGGAGTAGGAATTTGCTTAGTCTATCGTACCAAGCACTAGGAGCTTCTTTCAACCCATATAAGGCTTTAGTTAGCTTGAATACATGATTTGGGTTTTTAGAGTCTTCAAAACCTAGAGGTTGTTGAACGTAAACTTCTTCATTTATATAACCATTTAGGAATGCACTTTTTACATCCATTAGGTATAGTTTGAAGTATTTATTGGCTGCATATGCAAGAAGCATTCTTATAGCTTCCATTCTTGCTACGAGAGCAAAGGTCTCTTCGTAATTGATACCTTCTTCTTGATTATAACCTTGTGCTACTAGCCTAGCTTTATTTCTTACAACTACCCCAGTTTCATCCTTTTTATTTCTAAACACCCATTTACTTCCTATGATTGACTTATCTTTGGGTTTAGGTATGAGTTCCCATACTTGACTCCATTCAAATTGATTTAGTTCCTCCTGCATAGCTATGATCCATGGATAATTTTTTAAGGCTTCTTCTATATTATTTAGTTCATCTTAGGATTAGAAGGCATAACAGTTACAAATATTTTTTCATGAGGCTCTAGTGGTTATTCCTTTTGATGGTTCACCAAGAATTTGATCTTTTGGCTGACTTTTAGCATATCTCCATTCTCTAGGTAGTTCTAGATTTTTTATAATGTTTTCATTTGAAGCTTTGTTATTGTTTTCTTCTTTTATTTCAAGATCTTCTTCTTTTTGTGCGATATCTTATTTTTCATCAATCTTAACTTTATTATCATAATTATTTGATTCATCAAACATTATGTGTATTGATTCTATAATAGTAAGAGTCCTTTTGTTGTAAACCCTATAAGCTTTATAATTTGCAGAGTAGCCTAAGAAGATACCCTCGTCAGATTTTGCATCAAACTTTCCTAAATCATCTTTAGTATTAAGAATAAAACATTTACACCCAAATATATGAAAGTATGAGATATTAGATTTTCTAGCTTTCCATAATTCATACGATGTTTTGTTTATACTTGATCTTATGGATACTTTATTTATAATGTAACAAGTTGCATTCACATCTTCTGCCCAAAAGTATTTAGGCAGATTATTTTCGTTTAACATGGTTCTTGCCATTTCTTGGAGAGTTCTATTTTTTTCTTTATACAACTCCATTTTGTTGTGGAGTCCTAGGTGCTAAAAAATTATGGTTTATTCCATGTTCATTGCAGAATTTATCAACATCTTTGTTTTTAAACTCCCTACGTTGATCGCTTCTAAAATTTGTTACATTATAGCCCTTTTCATTTTGTAATTTCTTACATAATGTGATTAGCATGTCACGGACTTCATCTTTGTTTGCTAAAAATAACACCAAAGTATATCCTGAGTAGTCATCTACTATTACAAAAGCATACTGTTTAGCTCCTAAGCTTAAGGTTCTAGTTGGACCAAATAAGTCTAGGTGCAGAAGTTCTAGGGGTCTTTTAGTAGATATGTATTTTTTTCTTTTTGAAGCTTGTTTTGACTTGCTTTCCCTTTTGGCATGCATCACACATCTTGCTTTTATGAATTTAGTATTTGGTAATTCTTTTACAAGATTTTTCTTAGATGATTTGGATAAAAGGTCCAGGTTAGCATGTCCTAATTTCCTATGCCATAGCTAACTTATTTCATTCAATGCTGCCAAAGAAGTTATGTTTTGACTTACTAAATTCTCAAGGTTTATACAATAAACATTATTTATCCTATGGGCTATAAACAAGTTTTCATTGTTCTTAGGATTTTGGATAACACATTTTTCTTTCTTAAAAGTTATTTCGAACCCTTTGTCACTTAATTGGCTAATACTTAAAAGATTGTGTTTTAATCCTTCTACTAATAGCACATTATCAATAGTAAGGGAAGGTTCTTTACCTATTCTTCCAATGCCAATAATTTTACCTTTGGCATTGACGTCGAAGGTGACGTATCCCCCATCCTTTTGTTTCAATGTTGAGAACTTGGTCCTATTACCGGTTATGTGCCTTGAACATCCGCTGTCCAAGTACCATTTATCCGTTAATGGTGTAGACCTAAAGCATACCTACAATGAGGGATTCATTGTGTTAGTCTTTGGAACCCAAATTCTTTTAACTTTCTTTGTATTGTTTTTAGTTCCATTATTGACTTTCCATTCTCCTTTCACTTTAACATACTTTCTTTTTAGTGGGCAATTGAATATTACATGACCTTTAGTCTTGCACATGTAGCAAGTGGTGTGTTCATGTTTTTTGTTTAAAGAAGTGCTTGGTTTCTTTGACAAAGTATCCCATGTATAATTTTTTACTCTTTTTATTTGTTTTACCATTATAACCTATTCCTTCTTTATTTTCATGTAGTCTTTGTTGTCCTATCATTTTTTTCAAAATTTTATTTTCCTTTGGTGAAGTTATATATAATTTTCTCCTTGTCCTCTACTGATTTCTTAAGTTCATTTATCTCTAAATTATTTTTATTCAAATCATCTACATGAGTTTTTCCTAGCTCTTGAGTTATTTCATTTATTTCCTCTCCTAATTTTTTAATACAAGAGTCCTTTTCTTTTTCAATAGTTTTGAAGGATTCAAGTTGCTTCATTAATTCTTTATTTTGATCTTTCAGAGTTATATTTCTCTTAGAAATTTTTGTGAATCTTTTAAGTATGGAGAATGATTCAGCATGCAATTCCTTATAGGAAGGCATACTATCGCAAGATTCATCACAAGACTCATTGTAAGATTATGTAAAAGAGTAGTAGGAATTTACCTCTTCATTATTTGCCATGAAGCATATGCTTGCCATCTCTTGTCCACTTGATTCATTTTCCGTCTCGATCGATCTTGAATCATCCCACGTGGCCTTCATAGATTCCTTCTTTTTCTTCTTGTCTTTCTTGAGCAATGGGCAGTTTGGCTTGATATGCCCTGGTTTCTTGCAGCGATAGCATATAGGGGGTTCATTCTTACCTTTATTCTTTTCTACTTGTCTCTCCTTCTTTAGATTTCTTTTTGTTAAATTTTCTAGGAAACCTTTTATTTTTCGGATAGAACTTGCCTAATCTCCTAGTGAAGAATGCTAATTCTTCTTGATCTTAGTCGCTTGATTCACTTTCCTCTTCACTTGAGCTATTACTAGAGGTTTTTAACAAAATGGATCTTTTATGTTTAGGTTCAAGATTCCTTTCCTTTAAAGCCATTTCATAAGTAAGTAGTGAACCAATGAGTTCATCTAGAGAGGTGTTCTTAAGGTTTCAACCTTCTATGATAGTTGTAGCCTTTGGTTCCCATATGGAGGGAAGGCCTCTTAGAATTTTTCTAATCATTTCGTATGTTGTATAAGTTTTTCCTAAGGCACTTAAGAAATTGATTATGTGGGTAAATATGGTGTACATACTTGATATTATTTCATCCGAATTCATTTCGAATGCTTCATATTCACTTGTTAACATATCTATCATATTGGCCCTAACATCTATTGTTCCTTTATATGTCAATTCTAATTTGTCCCATATTTCTTTAACCGTCTTGTAGGCCATGACCCTATTAAATTTTTTAGCATCTAAAGCACAGTATAGAGCCTTTATAACGCTTGAATTGATTTGAAGCATTTTATAATCTGAATCGGTCATATCCTTTTTCTCTTTTGGAATCTGTTCTCCATCTACTATCTTAGTGGGAATAAGGTCTCCATCCATAACTACTTCCCATGCTTTCCAATCCATGTGTTGGAAATAGATTTGCATTCTATTTTTCCAAAACGTATAATTATGTCCACAAGAGATTAGTGGATGGGTTGAGGATTGGCCCTCACCGAAGGGTGCTACTCCTATATTTGCCATTTGATCTTTTTATAGTTTCTTGTTAGAAATTACTATAACTAGGCTCTGATACCAATTGAGATTGGAATAGCTTCCCAAGAGGGGGGGGGTGAATTGGGATTTAAAAATTTTATTCCTCTTTGTCTTAGTTCTTTTGAGTTATAACAAAAACCAAAATTTAAACACAATCACAAAATTTATCACAATCAAAACAATATAATCAATCACTCAATCCGTGTAACAATAGCCTTGTATCAATATGAAAATTTGCTGAACTTGTTATAAGCCTTATATCACAATTATTCTTCTTCCAAATGTTCAGCTTTTAAATAAACTTTCAAATTAATAAGTCAAGCATGATCAACCAACGTAGTCCCTTTTGATTTCCGTAATCAATGCTGATTAATCCAAAATAAATTACCTTTCAGCCTATTTAACAACTAAACATTCATAATTTAATTTTAAAGCAACCACACAGATTATATCTTTTACTGATTGAAGCTTAGCACCCATACAAACATTAAACATGATATCCGATCTACTTATTGTTAAATAAAGTAAGCTTCCTATCATGCCTTGGTAGTGATTGGTATCTACTTGTTTTCCTTTTTCATCCTTGTCAAGACTAGTTAAGGTGCTCATGGGAGTTCCTATAGGTTTACTTTCTTTCATATCAAACTTATTTAGCATATCTTTAATATACTTAGTTTGATTTATGAAAGTTCCATTTTTAACTTGTTTAATTTGTAACCCTAGAAAGTAATTTAACTCTCTTATCATGCTCATTTCAAACTCTCTTTGCATAGTTGTAGCAAATTCATTACACAAGTCTTTATGAGTTGCTCCAAATATAATATCATCAACCTAAATTTGTACAATAAGCATATCATTATTTTTGGTTTTTATAAATAAAGTGGCATCTACCTTTCCTCTTGAAAAATTGTTTTGTAGTAGGAATTTGCTTAGTCTATCGTACCAAGCACTAGGAGCTTGTTTCAATCCATATAAGGCTTTAGTTAGCTTGAATACATGATTTGGGTTTTTAGAGTCTTCAAAACCTAGAGGTTGTTGAATGTAAACTTTTTCATTTATATAACCATTTAGGAATACACTTTTTACATCCATTAGGTATAGTTTGAAGTATTTATTGGCTACATATGCAAGAAGCATTCTTATAGCTTCCATTCTTGCTACGAGAGCAAAGGTCTCTTCATAATCGATACCTTCTTCTTGATTATAACCTTGTGCTACTAGCCTAGCTTTATTTCTTACAACTATCCCAGTTTCATCCTTTTTATTTCTAAACACCCATTTAGTTCCTATGATTGACTTATCTTTGGGTTTAGGTATGAGTTCCCATACTTGACTCCATTCAAATTGATTTAGTTCCTCCTGCATAGCTATGATCCATGGATCATATTTTAAGGCTTCTTCTATATTATTTAGTTCATCATAGGATAAGAAGGCATAACAGTTACAAATATTTTTTCATGAGGCTCTAGTGGTTATTCCTTTTGATGGTTCACCAAGAATTTGATCTTTTGGCTGACTTTTAGCATATCTCCATTCTCTAGGTAGTTCTAGATTTTCTATGATGTTTTCATTTGAAGCTTTGTTATTGTTTTCTTCTTTTATTTCAAGATCTTCTTCTTTTTGTGCGATATCTTATTTTTCATCAATCTTAACTTTATTGTCATAATTATTTGATTCATAAAATGTTATGTGTATTGATTCTATAATAGTAAGAGTCCTTTTGTTGTAAAAACCCTATAAGCTTTACTATTTGTAGAGTAACCAAAGAAGGTACCCTCATCAGCTTTTGCATCAAACGTTCCTAAATCTTCTTTCGTATTAAGAATAAAACATTTACACCCAAATATATGAAAGTAGGAGATATTAGGTTTTCTACCTTTCCATAATTCATACTGTGTTTTGTCTATACTTGATCTTACGGATACTCTATTTATAATGTAACAAGTTGTATTCACAGCTTCTATCCAAAAGTATTTAGGTAGATTATTTTCGTTTAACATGATTCTTGCCATTTCTTGGAGAGTTCTATTTTTTTCTTTCTACAACTCCATTTTGTTGTGGAGTCCTAGGTGCTGAAAAATTATGGTTTATTCCATGTTCATTGCAAAATTTATCAATTCCTTTGTTTTTAAACTCCCTACCTTGATCGCTTCTAAAATTTGTTACATTATAGCCCTTTTCATTTTGTAATTTCTTACATAATGTGATTAGCATGTCACGGGCTTCATCTTTGTTTGCTAAAAATAACACCAAAGTATATCTTGAGTAGTCTTCTACTATTACAAAAGCGTACTGTTTAGCTCCTAGGCTTAAGGTTCTAGTTGGACCAAATAATTAGTCTAGGTGCAAAAGTTCTAGGGGTGTTTTAGTAGATATGTATTGTTTTCTTTTTGAAGCTTGTTTTGACTTGCTTTCCCTTTTGGGATGCTTCACACATCTTGTATTTTATGAATTTAGTATTTGGTAATCCTTTAAAAATATTTTTCTTAGATAATTTGGATAAAAGGTCCATTCTAGCATGTCCTAATTTCCTATGCCATAGCTAACTTATTTCATTCAATGCTGCCAAAGAAGTTACGTTTTGACTTACTAAATTCTCAAGGTTTATACAATAAACATTATTTATCCTACGGGCTATAAACAAGGTTTCATTGTTCTTAGGATTTTGGATAACACATTTTTCTTTTTTAAAAGTTATTTCGAACCCTTTGTCACTTAATTATTAGCTAATACTTAAAAGATTGTGTTTTAATCCTTCTACTAATAGCACATTATCAATAGTAAGGGAAGGATCTTTACCTATTCTTTAAATGCCAATAATTTTACCTTTGGCATTATCGCCGAAGGTGACGTATCCCCCATCCTTTTGTTTCAATGTTGTGAACTTGGTCCTATCACCGATCATGTGCCTTGAACATCCGCTGTCCAAGTACCATTTATCCGTTGACGGTGTAGACTTGAAGCATACCTACAATGAGGGATTCGTTGTGTTAGTCTTTGGAACCCAAATTCTTTTAACTTTCGTTTTATTGTTTTTAGTTCCATTATTGACTTTCCATTCTCCTTGAACTTTAACATACTTTATTTTTAGTGGGCAATTGAACATTACATGACCTTTAATCTTACACATGTAGCAAGTGGTGTGTTCATGTTTTTTGTTTGAAGAAGTACTAGTATAGTGATTGACTTCTTTGACAAAGTATCCCATGTATAATTTTTTACTCTTTTTATTTTTTTTCCATCATAATCTATTCCTTATTTATTTCCATGTAGTCTTTGTTGTTCCAATCATTTTTTCAAAATTTTATTTTCCTTTGGTGAAGTTATATATAATTTTCTCCTTGTCCTCTACTGATTTCTTAAGTTCATTTATCTCTAAATTATTTTTATTCAAATCATCTACATGAGTTTTTCCTAACTCTTGAGTTTTTTCATTTACTTCCTCTTCTAATTTTTTAATACAAGAGTCCTTTTCTTTTTCAATAGTTTTGAAGGATTCAAGTTGCTTCATTAAATCTTTATTTTGATATTTCAGAGTTATATTCCTCTTAGAAATTTTTATGAATCTTTTATGTAAGGAGAACAACTCAGCTTGCAATTCCTCATAGGAAAGCATACTATTACAAGACTCATCACAAGACTCATTGTAACCTCTTCGTTATTCTCCATGAAGCATATGTTTGCCATCTCTTGTCCACTTGATTCATTTTCCATCTCGCTGGAGCTTGAATCATCCCATGTGGCCTTTATAGATTCCTTCTTTTTCTTCTTGTCTTTCTTGAGCAACGAGTAGTCCGGCTTGATATGCCCTGGTTTCTTGCAGTGATAGCATATAGGGGGTTCATTCTTACCTTTATTTTCTTTTTTTATTTTTCTCCTCTTTTTCAGATTTATTTTTGTTAAATTTTTTAGGAAACCTTTTATTTTTCCTATAGAACTTGCCTAATCTCTTAGTGATGAATGCTAATTCATCATAATCTAGGTCGCTTGATTCACTTTGCTCTCCACTTGAGTTGTTACTAGAGGCTTTTAACGCAATGGATCTTTTTTGTTTAGGTTCAGGATTCCTTTCCTTTAAAGCCATTTCATAAGTAAGTAGTGAACCAATGAGTTCATCTAGAGAGGTGCTCTTAAGGTTTCTACCTTCTGTGATAGCTGTAGCCTTTGGTTCCCATATGGAGGGAAGGCCTCTTAGAATTTTTCTAATCATTTCGTAGGTAGTATAAGTTTTTCCTAAGGCACTTAAGGAATTGATTATGTGGGTAAATATGGTGTACATACTTGATATTGTTTCATCCGAATTCATTTTGAATGCTTCATATTCGCTTGTTAACATATCTATCATATTGTCCCTAACATCTATTGTTCCTTCCTATGTCAATTCTAATTTGTCCCATATTTATTTAGCCGTCTTGCAAGTCATGACCCTATTAAAGCACAGTATAGAGCATTTATAGCACTTGAATTGATTTGAAGCATTTTATATTTTGAATCGGTCATATCCTTTTTCTCTTTGGAATCTATTTTCCATCTACTATCTTAGTGGGAATAAGATCTCCATGCATAACTACTTCCCATGCTTTTTAATCCATGTGTTGGAGATAGTTTTGCATTCTCTTTTTCCAAAACGTATAATTATGTCCACAAAAGATTGGTGGATGGGTTGAGGATTGGCTCTCACCGAAGGGTGCTACTCTTATATTAGCCATTTGATCTTTTTATAGTTTCTTGTTAGGAATTACTATAACTAGGCTCTGATACCAATTGAGATTGGAATAGCTTCCCAAGAGGGGGGGGGGGGTGAATTGGGATTTAAAAATTTTATTCCCCTTTGTCTTAGTGCTTTTGAGTTACAACAATAACCAAAACTTAAACACAATCACAAAATTTATCACAATCAAAGTAATATAATCAATCACTCAATCCTTGTAACAATAGCCCTATTTCAATATGAAAATTTGCTGAACTTGTTATAAGCTCTGTATCACAATTATTCTTCTTCCTAATGTTCAGCTTTTAAATAAATTTTCAGATTAATAAGTCAAGGATGATCAACCAACATGACCCTTTCGGTTTCTGCAATCAATGCCAATCAATTCAAAACAAATTACCATCCAGTCTATTTAACAACTAAACATTCAGAATTGAATTTTAAAGCAACCACATAGATTATATCTTTTGCTGAAAAATAAAGAGTAGGGCAGACAAAGAAGAAAACAGGGTTTTTGCGAGGTTCAGCTTTACCACAGCCTACATCCTCGCACTTGGCAAAACCACCAAAGGATTCACTATCACCGTTCCTTTACTAGGCGAAACAATACCAATTACAACACTCCTTGGGTAAGTCTAGAGCCTAGGGGTGAGCAAATGGTCGGTTCGGCCAAATTCAAGTAATTAACCGAATTAATCAAAAAATTTGATTAAATAAAACTGTTAACCGAACTGACTGAACTTCTGAATCACACCGAACCGAACCCGACCAAATTACCAATTCGGGTAATTTGGTTAACCAATTTTAACCGAATTTAACCGAAATTATTTGGGATTAATTGCTAAAAATAGAATACAATTATAAATTTTTTTTAACCAAATCCAGCTTAATCAAAATTTTGGTGAGCATGGGCCTCCTAGGATGTGTTAGCATTGATTTGAATTTGCCCAAATAGAGGCCCCTTGAATTCCTTGCCCTCCAAAAACAGAGTGCTCAACCCAAGCGCATTGTTGGACTCAAAGAACGAGCCCAATGGACCAATAGAAATTCACTTCAGCGCAATCCAATTTACAGCCCACTATGAACAATCTGTAGTAGGAATCTAATCTCACAAGATGGAATTAATTTGGGATCTCAAAAGTTGGGTCAGCTACCGAGTCAAAAGCTGGTGCCCACAAAGGAACCCAACCTGCTTCGGTGAGGCTACCGCAACCTCCAGTACTTCGTGGAGGACAAGTGGAAGCGCATGTGGGTGATCCTGCTATGGCTCGCTGTCTGCGCTGCCCTCTTCACCTAGAAGTTCATCTAGTACAAGCACCGGGTGGTGTTCGATGTCATGGGCTACTGCATCACCACTGCCAAGGGCGCTGCCAAGACTCTCAAGTTCAACATGGTCCTCATCCTCTTCCATGTCTGCCGGAACACCATCACTTTCCTCCGCAACCGCACCAAGCTCAGCGTCGTCGTCCCCTTCGACGACAACATTAATTTCCACAAGGTTATACATGTTCATAATAAATAACAATTATATTCATAATTTATACTTAAAATTTAATTAATTAATAAATCGATAATCGGTTAACCAAATTATTTTTTGCTGTTAACCGAATCGAAATCAATTCATCAAATTTTTGTAAATCCTAACCGAACTGACCAAACTGCATTTTTTACCTGAACCGAACCGACCAATTTTGGCCAGTTAAATCGGTTAATTCAGTTTTCCCCGAATTATGCTCACCCCTACTAGAGCCCGCCTTCTCCAAACAATATCCCCTTGTTTGGTCTAACGATTTAGCACTCGAACTGTCAATCAATCTGTTACAAAATATAAAACAAGGCCTACAAGAACTTGCTCCTCAAATAGATGTTTAGCACAAATTGACAAACTATGTACTTCAGTACATTCAGAATATGAATTTCAGAATGAAGCTCTAGAAATTCATCACCGTAAGTATCTTTCAATGAATGAAAGAATCAACAATCGATGCACAAACTCAGTGAGAAACTCAGCAATACTTCAGAGATTTTTGTGAGTGATGAGAGCAATGGAGAACTTTTAGAATTTTAGTAAGCTTTGAGAGAGTATGATGGTTGAATTGATTTCTAGGTGTCTAAATTTATGAACCTTGAAGGTATTTATAGATGAAGAAAGACTTCTTGCTTATTCCCCAAGTTTACTTGGAGTAGGGTCCAAGTTGTAAATTAATTTGGTTTTCAAATAATTTAAATTTCAAAAATATGCCTGTTGAGAATTTTGAAAATTGTCGCAAGCTAGACGACTGTGAAGTCACTGGCAGTCGTCTGTCCATGTATAACGTTTATATTTTTTCAAGTAGAAAGGTGGCAGTCGGCTGTTCCTATGTTGGCAGTCATTTGTCACTAGAATAATTCAGTTTTAAAACAACTTAGTAGGGTGGCAGTCACCTATCCTCAGCTTGGCAGTCGTCTGTCACTAGAACACCTTAGTTTTAAAACAAACTCAAAAGGGTGGCATTCGTCTGGTAGAACACACATAGATGACTCACTTCTCACTAGCAGTCGGCTGTCAGCTGTTTGACAGTCGTCTGTCGAGCATCTGTAACATGTTTAAACCCTTTCAAAAATATGCCAATCGTCTGCCATGTAACAGACGGTCGTCTGTCAGCAAACTTATCTTCTTTTAAAGACATTTTTATCTCTCTCATTTTTTCTTAGTTATTCTTGGAGTATAAACTTGTTTAACTTTGAAAAATATGTTCCAAGATTTTAAGACTTCAGATTTCTGAGTGTGTCTTTGCCTAATGAGCTTCAAAATGAAAATTTCATATTTGAATCAACTTTGACGTACTTACAATGCTTGTACTATAAACACATTTGACACATCTTTGCTTTGAGTCCTTTCAATGCTGCTCTTCAATCTCTCAGACTTCTATGAGCTTTCATTTTGGATCTCTGGTATTCATATGTGACTTTCCTTGTTCCTTGATCCTTGTAAGCTTTCATGTGAAATTTGAGCAAATTATCTTTGCCTCAAATCATATCACTTGAAAATTCATTAAACAACTTTACTTTGTTATCATCAAAACCAAGAGTTTGTAAGCCTAACTAGGCCAACAAAATGCTACCTTGCAAATCAAACATTAGGAGAGTAGTCTGGTTTGGAAGGGTATGTTGCCAACGCAGCAGCAGGAGTCGCAGACCTAAGCATTGGTGCGCAGATCATGCCTTCCTCTGGCCTTTCCCAAAAAGTAGCAGCCGAAGCCAAGCATGAGGCAGAATAGAATTAGAGACAGAGATATCACCATGACCAAACCCATCTATGTAATTTTTTTTTCTTTTCTCTTCTCTTGAGAAAAAAGTGCACATAGGCAAAGAGATCAATGGAGAGGAAGGAGAGATTTTGGGATTCTCAGGCGAAGGGGCTTTGGTTTTAAAATGGCTCCCAAGGGGAGGCTTAACGATCTAGTTTCCAATGGATACTTTTGGTGGTTCCTGACATCGTTTTAGGAAGTTTAAACATTATTATAACATCTCATGATTGATAGGTTTAAAATCCTATTTGAGCAAATGTTCTTTAAAGAGAAGTCTTTCTCAATATCATAGTAGTTGAGTCACAACTTAATTCACACTCTATTTATGAGGAAGTTAATAGGTTAAAATTATCAGATGTCAACCAAGTCACAATTTATGCAATGAATCAAATACATGTGTTTTGGGTATTTTTCAACTGATATTTCTCTATTTAAGTCAAACTATAACTACATTCACCCAAAACAAAAAATTTTGATTGGATGCTCAATAACCTCATGTCTATTTCTATCAACAATAGAAATTATTGGATGTTTTTTAGCCAACCAATCAACCAGTTTTTAAGTTCCATTAACAAAAATCACACAATCCATAAACCAAACATGATGCTTGCCATACGTATGTTTAATTATAAAAACAATAAAATTTGTGCACCAGTATGCAGTTCAAATTACGTTTTATATACCTTCTAGAGAGGAGCCTGCTGCATCATCTGGTTGAGATTGGTGGATCATTTGTTCAATCTGCGCTTATCTATTCATTATGGCTTCCAGTTGGGCTTGAAAGGTGGACACCGTGTCTTTCAATTGCTGGTTATCCACTACAATGGTGGAGACCATGTCTTTCAATTCTTGGTTCTCCATTTCCACCATCTGTATCCATCAAACCATCTCCTCCGCACGAGACTCAACGTCTCGATGCGCTTGTTCCATGTCTGCACGAGCCGCCGCACCCATAGATGATGATGTTGTTGGGGCGATGTATCCACTTCCAAGACCTTTCACCCAGCCCCCCGCTCGTTCCCCAAGCACCTGGGCAGTTATCAACAAATCAGTCATTTGTTGACTCCCTCTGAAACAGGTGCATCCCTAAGCTCGATCATCCGAGCCTAAATTCAGTCATGAAAATGATAAAAAGGAATAAGTAAGAATACAACTTTGATTTTTTGAATCAAGTAATAAACTAAATATTTTATTTCACTTACATGTTTGCCTTGTGCACCCTCGCACCACTCCCCTGATCGCCGTTGGTGTGTTCTCTGATAAAGATCCGACAGCGGCTCCTCTGCGCTAGTCTTGGGATCACAATACATTATCATATAAGACATCATTAATATTAAGTAATATAATGGTCAGATAGTTTTATATATAGTAATTACCCATCGATGATTTACGAATAACCTCGACCCACCGCAATGTGTCGCAGGGAGTTTGTTGCGGTTCTTAGCATTTGTTTCACATATGGCCTACAAAAAAGATGTAATGACGGTTTATTAGCGACATCAATGTGAAAAAGTAGTGATTATAATACAAACACATCACCTGATAGTGTGGGTAATGGAAATGGTGACACACCACCTCCCAATCCTCTTGGGATATCTTATCGTATGGTTGTGCTTCTGCTTGATCTCCCATCGCCCCAAAATGCTCGTGCATTTTCGAGCTATAAGTTTTAAATTTACTACACCGTTGGACGTCCATCACCCTTTTCACATGGTCAACCTTGAGGATGTCCATATCGAACTCCTCTTGTATAGGTAATACAATTTGAATGTTAGACAGTTGTTAATTGGCTAGTATATTAAAAGTAAAAAAACAAATAAAAAAAAAGGTTTGGGATTACTTATCAAAATGCGCAAGTAAAGAACCATGTGCTGCTCTTGAGTCACCTATGTCTAGCTAAAGGCCATGACTAGAGCATACTGTCGGCATATAATGCCGATCTCTCGGGTCCATGAGGTGCACCAATCGTTAAGCGGGGCTGCGTAGCTTCGTTCTCCCCAAGTGCTTTTTCAGTGACATGTTCTTCATTGCACCACGGCCTGACCTCACTGCAAATGTAGATGCTGAAAGCAGAGTTAAATTAAGAATAACATTATAATCATACACATGAATAACTAACATCAATAGTTAAAATGTAAATAAATTAATTGTATCCTTACCAACACTGCTCATCATGGTTGGCAACTCACCCTACGTATCAGTCGCATCTATGGTATCCATGTCTGGCCGAGGTCTAAATGGCTCAGACAATGATGGTGCCACAGCACCACCGACGTGCTCCGCTGGTCTCAAGGCCACCAGATTAACCTCGTGCGATGACGTAGTCAATAGCATTGAAGGAAGTTGGCCACGATGGCCTCTTAGTGCCAGGTATGCAAAATAATAGACAAGTAAATATAAAAAGTATGAATATTAGATGGATGCATAATAAATATATATTTAGTTATTTACACATGTTAGATACTTGGCGAGAACCTTCACTTTCTTAGCCCTTACATGTCCTCAATATCGGTATCATCCTCACTTTCTAAAGTGTCTTCCTCTTCACTACAGTACTCGACCCCTGTTTCATCTTCCCCATCAGTTTCCTTATCGTCGATGAAGTGAACGTTTATAAAGGGTTCAATTGTAATGTTAGCAGTCTCTACGGCTTCTGCAGTGGCACCAACCCTATGCAATAGTATAAGATCAAGGCCTTCTCCGACAACATTTAAAGCAGATTGCGGTGCTGCACTGACAGATGGCTCATCTTCTTGGAATGCAGCCTCACTGGCACTCATCTCCCCATCTGCAACTTCTATAATAGCGTACAAACTTTGGGGAGGAATCTTTTGGGCCACATTCCATTCACCCTTCAATTTTGTGTCTTTAAGATAAAACACTTGTTTTGCTTGCATCGCTAGCACAAAAGGGTCATTTTTATACCATGACTTACTAAAATTGACGCTAGTAAAGTAGGCATCCGTGTTTATCCTAGTCTTTTTACTGGCAATGTCCCACCAAGTACACTTGGATAGGTGGACAAGTTTGTTGGCTCCATAGTTAAGGTCTATAATGTCATCCAACACACCAAAGTAGTCAATTTCTTCATCTTCTTCTGTGCCTAGCATCGCAGCCCCACAATTTTGGGTTCTTCAACGTAGTTCGAGGGACTTTTTATGAAATCGTAACCGATTGACAATGCATACGCTATAGCAATTAACTTGTTGATTGGGGCCATATGCCAATATGTACAAATCATTACTTGTCGTTTGTTCCTTATTGTAATACATGACTTTCATCTATTAAATAAATAGGAGTTTAGAAGAATAAACCGTCAATAGTGAAAATGTATATTGTTTTGTACTCAAGCAATATTTGTTACTTACACGACTCCCAAACCAATTGATAAATTCCTTCTTAAGTCTTTCTTCATCATTCCTTTCATTTTGGGCCAGAAGTTTAACTTTATGTTCACTATATGCAATAGTAGTACATGTTAATGTCAACTAAGTATATAAATATGCATATGTAAATACAATGCAAAGTAAGGAGTTTAGAACCACGTACTCGATATATGGAACAGTTTCATCACAATTATTGAGAACGTAAAAATGAGCCTTTTGTAGGTCGTCCATATCAATGAAATCATAAACTCGTGCATCGAGAGGCCGAACATTTTCTCAAAATATAGAGCTCCTTAGTTCTTCATTTTCAGCATTAATACCATGAACGTCTACATTTCACTCTTCACGAGTGAACCTTGTGCCAATATCATGTAGATATATTAAGCAAAATGCAAGACATTCACTGTCAATGTATGCCTCAATGATTGAACCTTTCGTCCAGCCCTTATTGCGCACATACCCCTTCAAACTGGACAAGAACCTATGCATTTTACATAGCATTATAGACTTGTAGACACAAAAAAGAAAAAAAAAAAAAAAAAGGGAATCACGTGACCATTATACAAGGACTTTATAATTTACCTCTCAATAGGATACATCCAACGATATTGAACTGATCCTCCAATTATGGCCTCCCTTGGTAAATGGACGACTAGGTGAAGCATCACATCAAAGAATGCTGGCGAAAATATTTTCTCTAGCTTGCATAGTATGGTCATGATATCATCGTCTAACCGTTCAAGTATGTTTATGCTCAATTTTTTGGAGCACAGTTGTCGAAAAAAGATCCCCAGCTCAATCAGCACCAAACGAACATCTTTAGTCAAGTGTCCACGAAGGAAAATGGGTAGAACCCATTGTAGAAGGACGTGACAGTCATGAATTTTCATTCCTAGCATCTTCTCTTCCTCCGTTTTTATGCATCGAACCATGTTCGATGCATATCCATTAGGGAACTTCACTGATTTCAACCATTCGAAGCATTTATTCTTCTTATCTTTTGAAAATGTGTAACAAGCTAATGGCATGAGAATTTTGTCCCCATCATGAAACAGGTGCAACTCAGGCTGTATTCCCATATCTTCCATATCTCAACGACTATTTACGGTGTCCTTTGTCTTCCCATTTATATCCAGCAATGTACCAATGACATTCTCACAAATGTTCTTTTTGATGTCTATGACATCCAAGTTATGGCAACTCAAAGAAGATGCTTCTCTTTGTCCAACTCAACTCCCACTCAGCTCGTTTTCTTTTTCTACTTGTCAGTGGTTTCCCGAATTTCACATCTCCAATCAACCTTAGCTTGTTTAATATCTCTTCCCCACTTAGTCACTTTGGTTGTGACCTTAGTTCAAGTTTTCCATTAAAGCTTCTGACGCCACGAGTCCTCCAAGGATCTCCAATGTGTACAAAACGACGTTGACACATAAAACATAACTTGTGGCCATGCTTCAAGGATAAGGACCCAATATCCTTATTACATACTGGGTATGCTAAGTAACCTTTTGTGCTCCAACCTGACAGGTTGCCATAAGCGGGGAAATCATTAATTTTCAACAACACTGCAACATGCATTCGAAATATTGTCCCAGTTTCCACATCGAATGTCTCCACTCCCTTTTCCTATAGTTTTTTCAACTCGTCAACTAATGAACGCAGGTAAACATCAATATCATTATCAGGTGCCCTCGGTCCGGGAATGAGCAGAGACATAAATGAAAGGTTCTTTCATACATCGCCATGGATGCATATTGTACGACATCATCATAACTGGCCATATGCTATACGAGTTGTTCATGTTACCAAAAGGATTGAACCCATCTGAAGTAAGGCCAAGTCTGATGTTGCGATGATCACTAGCAAACCACGGATGCATTTTATCAAAATTGGTCCAAGCTTCGGAGTCCACTGGATGGCTAAGGGTGTTTCCATCTTGAAGATGTTTCTCTTGATGTCATCTCATATCTGTAGCAATCTTTTTGCACATATACAATCATTGCAGTCATGGGATTAATGGACAATATCGAAAAACTTTTTTGGGGATCTTTTTACCCTTATTATTATTAGTTGTATACCTCGGTTCACCACATTCTGGGCACTCGTTCGCATTTTCATGTTCACCATAAAAGAGTGCACAATCGTACCTAGACGCATGTATTAGAGTGTAACCGAGACCCAATTCATGGATGTATCTCTTCGCATTATAAAAATACTTTGAAAGTGTTTCACCATCAGGTAATGCCGCCTTAATGAGGATTAAATGCATGTTGAATGTGCTCCGAGATAACCCATGCATTGTCCTCGCATGAAGCAACTTTATCAGAAACTTTAATTTTGAGAACCTTTTAGAGTTTGGATGTAGGGGCATCCATGCATTCCTCATAAAATTAGCAAATGGTTTACTGAGTCGATTCAATGTACTTGGATCACAAGGTACAGTACCTACTGAAGTAGATTCATCACCAGTACGCGACACACCGACATCGCCCGTGTCCACTGCAATCCCCCTTTGCAAGTCACCTAACATTTTAATTAACCCTTCCGAACATGTATCACCACCTACTATATTTGCCCCCACATCTTCATCGTTATCATCATCGCTCTGAACTGCATAATCTTTACCATGGAACACCTATGTTGTGTACCTTTTCTCCATTCCAAAGTCTAATAAATGTGAATGGACCAAATCAATGTGTTTGAATGTTATGTTTTCGCATTTCTTGTAAGGACACCTTATTCTACTGGCTTTGTCTACATAAGGACGCGCAAACTCTATGAAATCATGTACCCCTTTCACGTATTATGGCAAAAACCTACCCCAAGCGCTCATCCAACTCTTATCTATGTTTATTAATTACCCTATAACATGTTCAAGTAAATGGTGTTCATTACATTCTCATAATGTTTATAACGCATGCATCATGAATCCTATAATCAACCATCATACTCTAAAGGATACAGATTCTATCCCATTCAAGAATGTTACATTTACATTGTGATCAATCGCTCAAATTCCTTCATCGTAGTCAATATAAATTTCGGCAGCATCTCCCCATGGCTCTCCAAGTACACGAGATGGGGGAAGTAAACATGTTGCTAGTTTTATATCACTAACAAATTGTCACGACCCCCCACTATGCACCCAGAGAGCACAAGTAGAGACACACTCGAAATATATAATGACAATTGACAAAGTGTGAATTATGACAACAATGTAAATACAACTTCCTGAACTATCCACATTGGACAATCCAAGAATGGTTGAAATACAAACATTACTAATCGTAAGTGAAACAAAGAATTAACATGTTCAATTTATTATTAGTCAACATAGTATGACTAATAATATTTGAATTATAACAATTGATTTATCTCACATGTACGATTAGGTATGAATGTGTTGACCTTATACGTCATATCCCTATTTTGATTATGACAAATACTCATGTATTGAATGGCTATCTAGTTTATGTGCAGGAATTCTAAGTGACAGATCATGATGCACAAAGAGAAGATCAAAGATTGAAGACCTAACATATTTATTCAAAGGGTCTGTAATAGTAAAAAGGTTCTTTGGTTTGTAATAATTGCATGCATCACCTGCATGATCTAATACGTAAGCTCAAATCAAGAATAACTAAAAAGCATCTAGAAAGACCTTAGGGAATACCTTTCAGTCGACTAACACCAGACTTTTTTGGTGTCTTCATTATTGAACATAAATGACCCTAGAACACGCACATTTGCTCCTATGATTGATAGGCACTTGATTAGGGTAAATGTATAAGGGATTTGGAACCTAAATGCATCAAAAATGCATGTTCGGTCGACCGAACTATGAAGTTCAAATCCTTCCGGTCGACTGAACTAGGTCCGGGTCAATAGTTTAACCACGACCCGATCGACTGAACCAGGTAGTTCAAAAAGCCCCAGTCAACCGAAACCCCCCTAGCTTAACATTTTGACCATCTGGTTGACTGAGTCACTTTTGTACTCCAACTACCTAGTCGACCGAGGGTAATCGGAAAAAATCCCAACGGTCTGGTCGACTAAACCAGCCAGTTCAAAATGGCTCGGTCGACCGAACCTCGGTAAAATGGAAAATCGCCTTTGGAAAGGCACTTTCGGTCGACTGACCACTCAGTTCAAAAATGCCCTGGTCGACCGAACCATATGAGATCTGGTCGACCGAATCCTTTCTGGTCGACTAGACCTCTCGGGTTGCCCTGATTTTTACCATGGTTAAACATTTTAAAACAGGGTTAATTAGGGTTAAAATGATTTTAAACAATATTAATAATACCCTACATGTCCTAATGGCTATAATTCTTCCAATGTCTACATATAGCCCCTCATTTGCTAAGATTAGAAAGAGATTAGCAAATTTGATTAGAGAGAATTCTTTGAAAATCCAGAAACCTATAATACTCATTTTTTAGCCTCCTACACTCATACTTACCTTCTAATACTGATTAAACCCTTTGTAAGTTGATTGAGTGTTAGTCTAAATCGGTTTGCTCTCCTATTTGTATTTGATTGATTCAATTTTCTTAAAAGTTAAACCTAAGTATTCTTAGGGGGCTTCGTTTATAAGCCTATCCTAAGAAGACTTGCTTAAGCTTCTGAGAGGTGCATTTGTGTTGCAATATCTTAGGAAGCTTGTATTTTTCTTTGGGTTGCAAAATATTTTTCAAAACATACTCAAATATCTTATGTGATTTATATTGATATATTTGTGAAAAGATATTTATGTTTGTGATATTGATCTTTGTTGCAATATTCATTGACTTACATATTATTTGTTGATACAAAGATTAAATATATTTTGCAAACCAAGCATACACATTATTTGATATTTGCACGATTGCGATATTCCATTGATTGGAATATTCAAGACTTGATTGACATCTTTGTTTGAGCATTTAGATTGAATATCTAGTGATTCAAAGATCATATAGGTTTGCACTCTCACGTACGCATTACACTGATAGAAAATATATCTAAGAGTTGAACTATATTGACCACACTGAACTTACATATTATATCATTTGTGGTGTATGTAATTACGTGTATTTGGGTACATATCTGCTTTACAAGAAAGCACAATCACTGCACCATCTGATTATATACACATTTTTTGTATTTTTAGGCACGGGCCTGAAGAGGGAGACTAGTCTTGGAATAGTCCCGGATTGGCTTAGACCCGGTTAGGAAAGCTAGGTGCGTCGTCCTGTTAAGGCGTGTAGGTTGAGGTCAACCCAGCTAATTGACCTGGTTAAGGTTAAGGTCAGCCCTGTGCTAATTGACCTGGTTGTAATCGGTGTTGCTCCACCCTTAAATGAGTTATTAGTGGAATCCTCGGGCTTGCGAGCTAGAGGCGGGGACGTATGCACAATTGGCCGAACCCCGATAACATATCGTGTGTTTGTTTACATTTCTGCATTGTATATTTACCGCACATGTATGTTATGGGTGAATGATGCGTATGACTTAATTTCCACATTATATTTATCTACGTATTTGGAGATTGCATAGACTGACCCTAGGTTGTGTATATACTATTGTTGGATAGATTTACCTAGGAGAAAAAGTTTTAAATTCCAATTCACCCCCCCCCTCTTGGGAATACACCAATTCTAATAGAATGTATAGTAACCGTTCTTTGACGGGTCTAATCTTCAATGAATACATGAAATGGTAGTAATTAATTTGGAATTTTACTTCATATGACATTTACTTCTTGACCTTTCACTATATTTTATACATTGTTGTTCTTAACCAAGTGTTTTAGATTTTCAATGATAAGCCTAAGATTGCCTTTTTTCTTATGAATTTCAACACGTAAGAGGAGCGAATTAGAATGACTTTAAGTTTTAACTGATCATGCATACGTTTCTTTTTACATAGTTTTATTATAGAAAAACTTTAACGAAATTTTGGCAGCATGCCGTCTGTAAATTGGACATATCCCAAAAAATCCTGCACTAAAACTTGATAGATTTAAGCAAACAAATCACAATAATACGCATCATGCAGATACCAGTCCATTTGAGCATCCGAGAGCCGAAATCCATTACCAACATGCAATTCACAATGTACTGCATCAGTTATGCAGTTGGCATTCAACACAAGCATGTACTTCAGTAGTTCAATTTACAATTCATATCACATAATACCATCCATCAAGACAAGATTTCCAACATTTCAGTACTCATAGCTACGATGGTTAAATAGGGAAGCATATTAAATCATACCCAGTCATTCTCCAAACATGATTTTTTTTTTGGCCAAAGCAAAGGCCACACTAAAAAGAATCATAATAATAATAATAAAAGATTAGCAAACAATGCATTTATCAGAACTTAAGAAACCCCTTCACCCTAAAACTACCCATTCCTTTCCATATGAACCGCCCACAAAATAACTCAATAGCTATAACATCCGCAAAGAGGCTCAAAATTGGCATTCACATTACTCAATTTACATCAAACCTCTAAGAAATGATTCTAAACAACCCTACCCCTCCCCTCCCCCAGAGTCAGCTTCATTTTAGAGCCGTTAGATAAAAAAAATTGTCATTTTAAAGTAAAAAACTAAACACAATTGAAGATAAGAACTAAAACTAGAAAAGATAATGCAATTGAAGGATCAATTTTTTTTTATCTTGAAATTACTTAGAAGAATTGGCACGCTTTTGCACTTGATTTGCTATATTGGACAAAAAACTTCCAAATGCAACTTCAACTCTCTAAGCTTGCCAATCATTTGTCAATAGAAAGAAAACTAAATCAAAATTAATAGGAAATGCATGGAGAAATCTTATTTTCCATTTTTCAAAAAAAGAAAATGAATTATTTAAATGGCAGAAACATCAACACAAAATTTGGAGGCTAAGGTATGGAGAAACAAATAAACAATTCATAGATCTAAAGTGTTAGAACAATGATGTTTTTGGTCCAAGCAAAATATAAAAGTAGCCCAACAAGCAAAAAAGTTTTTCTTTCCTTTTATTTTATTTTATTTGGGTTGCAGAATGCATAAGCGAGGTGATAGGAGGGTGATCACAGGAATCAAACATCAGAATTAAATAAAACAATAGTTGTCCGAGTGTTGTCTCTTACAACTAGGCAACTCACTTGTATTTTATATTCTAAGATGATTAAGATATTGCTATAATATCTAATAAAAAGGTGATTAGACAATTAACAATACTAAACATGATGTTGTTATAATACTAATTGTGTGACCACTTGCTCCTAACAATAGGATAATAATATTAATTAAATTAAAAAACAAAAAGAAGAATCTAAAAACACAATGGGGATTAAATTAAATGAAAGAGCTGATCAATAGGAAGTCAATAGTTCCCCTTGTGCACAAAGTCAAGGCATCATGATTCATTTCATTGTGCCATAATTCCTTTTCTAAACACTCTTTAATATTGGAGAATGCTATCCAGTCTTAGCCACTAATGGAGTAAATGATGGGCTAAAGATTTTTATTTTGACATGGTGTAGAACATGGCCCGTTGACACTGTCATCTAATTCCTATTTAACTTGTATGACTAAATGTCTATTGATAGTAAATATGTGTTATACATATATGTATATAGAGGATCACTCTTTACATTTCTTGTTGAGAAGAAAATTCTTGGCGGAATGATGAGAGGAGATACCCAAATTGAGACAACTTTCGCTTCTAATATTTACTTACACACATGACCCACAAAAGTAGAGGTGATAACATGGTTAGGTTTGGATTTATTTCATTATGAAATCTAGCTAACACAAAATCTGACTTGCAATTTTGAGAAACTAATTATGAACTGAATTTATCTCCGATTTAGGGTTGGTGCCCTAAGTCACATATATGTTTAATTATCCTATCTCATATTTGATCATTGTACTAATGAATACAAATTATTATGCTTTTATCCATTCTCTTGTTTAGCCAAGAGTTTTATTATGTTTCATCAATATTGCGTTATTATTTTATTTTATCCCATATGGAGTAAGCTCTTATTATCTTATAATTACCTTTTTAAAAAATATTTTAAAAGTTTATGTAATGACAAGTGATCAATTCATTTTGTTAAAAACAAAAATGATAAAGAATGAGGGGACATGAAAATTAGTTATGTTTGTTTTATTTTTTTAAGAAAAAAATTCAGTTAGGAGGCCTACTAGACCTAGGCTACATTTATAATAAAACAATTAATATTAAAATATGAATGCCCTTTGTATGTTTTACTTTCATTTTCCATCACATTGGAGATTAGCTTAAAGTAATCTTGCATTAGAGAATTAGTTTCATCAGAAGTTGTCTCAACAAGACAATATGCCAATCTAAAATGCCAACAAAAATTCTCAATTGAATGAATCCCATTCTAATTATAAAAATTTCCCATCACTAAATCTCAAATTTTAAACTCACATTCATTCGTAGTTTTGAGCCATTCCCTAAATTCCATTTAGCGCCAGTCTCAAACTTCAAAAATATCATGGCTCAAATGAAATACTGAAAAGTAGCACAAAATGTGAAAGAGTAGCATGAGAAAAGAATTTCGGACAGAATCAAATTGAAAGAAAACCCATTAACGTTCTAATCTAACATTCTTTCCCTTCGTCCCCTTTTCTTTCTCAACAACAAACACATAATCATGGCTAAAATTAAACCAAAAAAAATAAAAGCCAATGGGCCTACTGATTAACTTAATCCCTTCATCCCCTTTTCAATCAAAGCTCAATCCATCTCATGAATAAGAAGCGAAATAATAAATTTGTTCAAGACAAGACAAACACATATCAAATCAACTACTGATTAACTTATTATCACCAATAACTTTCTCTAGCTAGTCTTAGAATGTCCTCACATTGATTTCTCCATAATCCAATCATAATTAAACTCAGGACTATCAAAATAATTATAAGAAAAATAAAAAACCAGAAGAATTTAACACAATAAGAGTGAAAACATGATCAGTAACTATGAACAATTTCTGCCGAATATCACAAGAAATCTCTGCCGAATATATCAAAGCGGAATTAGTTTAGGCCAAAAGCAGACAAAATTAAAGCAACAATAAAACAAAGAGCTAAAACAAAAACCAAACAAAGTTGAAAATAAGCTTGCCCATATGTTGATTTAATACCGAGTTAATGGAATCTCAAAAATAAACAAGAGAGAAATAAAACCATAGCATGATGTAGATCTTTAGATCTCAACTGGGAAACTTAAAAATCGCCCAAATCTAATATATAAAAAAAAAAACCATACCTGACTTGGGATCTAATACTGAAACTTGAAAGGCAGAAGATTTCTTTTTGAGCAAAAAGAACACACATATATATAATGAAAAAAACCTAGAATTCCTACCAAGGTGACACGGAGAAATTAGGAACAACACACATAAAATTGACAAATCAAATATGAACAAGGATCAAAATTGAATAAACCCACACTCATATACTAATTAACAAACAAAAATAGAACATATACAATTTCAGAAACAAGTATGAAGCATATGAAGAAGATCGTGATGAAGAAGAAGATTACCGCTAAGAAGATTATGATAGAAAAACATGTTTGCAGAGAGTCTCCCTTGGATCGCTCCAACAAACGGCGCAGCAAAGGATGAGAGGAGAAGGGTCAAAGAATTGGTTTCACCAATTGTCGCTGTAGAGAGGGCAGCCGGAGGTGGGGTTGGGAGGCAGAGGACTTGACAGTGACAGTAGCAGCGGTGGTGGTTGCAGCTCTGAGGGCTCACCTAGTTGGGGCTCTTGGGTGAGGAAGGTGCAGGTGGTGATGTGCTTGAAGAAGGACGGAGGGAGGAGGAAAGAAGGGAGGAGGGAAAGGAAGGGGATCGAGGTGGAGAGGGAAAGGAGGGAAAATTGGAGATTGGGAAAGGATGGAGGGGTAATTGCGCACGGAGAAAAATAAGGGACCAATAGTGACGAATTTACAAATTCGTCACTAATACTATGAACTTAAAATTTTTTATTTTCCTTTTAAAATGAAGTACTAGTGACGGTTCTCAAATCTGTAACTAATAAGGGACTAATAGTGATGAATTTAATAAAGAACTTAATTTTTTATTTTTTTAAAAAAAGAAGTATTAGTGATGGTTTTCAAATACGTTACTAATAAGGGACTAATAGTGACGAATTTGCAAATTTGTCACTAATACTCTGAACTTAATTTTTTTTTTTTTTTTTTAAATGAAGTATTAGTGATAGTTCTAAAATTCGTCACTAATAAGGGACCAATAGTGACGAATTTACAAATTCATCACTAATACTCTGAACTTAAATTTTTTTATTTTTTATTTTTAAAATGAAGTATTAGTGACGGTTCTAAAATCTATCACTAATAAGGGATCAATAGTGACGAATTTACAAATTCGTCACTAATACTCTGAACTTAAATTTTTTTATTTTTTTAAAATAATAATAGTGACGGTTATTTAATCGTCACTAATGTTTATCTTTTAGTATATTTAATTCGTCACTAAAACAACAGAAATTGTCGCTAATATTTTCCTAGGATAATTTATGCGTGAAAAATTTTTTCGTGCGATATTTTTCGATTTTTAGTGACGAATTCAATTTCGTCACTAATAGTGTCGTATTAATAACAGTTACTAAAACCGTCACTAATACCCTACTATTAGGGACTGTAACAACCTAAAAATTTATATACTTTCTTTTTTACATATGAACTATTCTAATACCCCCTGCTATGAAACTCGGGCCTCAGAAGGCACTAGGATAATCATGTATACAAAAAATCATACCTACGCAGCGGAAACATAAATCATACAACCACATATACCATACAATACCAAGAATCTATATTTCTAAACTATAGTTATATAATACATCTCTCTTCAGTAATATCTACCCCAAAATACAAAAACCTGCACCAACTTGCCCAAAAACTAGGGTAACCGAGAAATCTCTATCCGCAAGTTTGATCTGCTCACCTAACTGGCTCACCTGAAAAATGTTGGAATAATAGGGTGAGTCAACACTCTGTAAGGGAAATATGCTATTACTAGTATGTGGCCACTAAGTTACATATATACTTTAAATAACATCTGAGCTGTAATGAAATGATAAATCTGTAAAGCATATCTTACATTTTTCGTTATTTAAAACATAATTGTATCATCTGAGTTATTCTACTTTTCATACTGCTAATATCATACTATATTTATCAAATACTGTAAAACTGTATACATATACATAATTGTGCTTTATCCCTGAAACTCTGTATGTCATTATTTGACCCCTCGTGACAGGGTTATGCGTCCCATATGTGGGACTTAACCTGGTCGGCCCTCTAGGAAAGTCACTATACTCTATACTATCTCAGCCCGGCCAAACTACATACTCTCCTAGGCCCGAGACTAACTGTTACCTCGTCAAAGTGGCCCCCTCAACCCAGCAAACTAGGGAGCTACATACTCTTCGAGCACAATTGATAGTACCCACACACTATCTGAGATATGTGGTTACACTCTATCTGTATTACAATGGTACCGTGCTCTGTATTATGTATCTGTCTATAATCTTTTCACAGGGATCTGATACTATATATTTACATATATACTCTTTTACTATTTTCATCATATTTCCAAAAAAAACCATAACACTATAATTTTGTACTGTAAATACTGTAATATCTGTAGCATCTTGATGCTATAACTGTATAATTTATTTGTATCTTCTATCTGTATAATCTGTCTATATACTTTGAGTGTTATAGCATTTAGGAAAAACATAACATTCTATAAATACTATATATACTGGTCTGAATAAACATTTGTTTAATGTCATATATATCTGTGTAATCATTTGAATAAAAACTGTGTATGTATACACATTCTGTTTGTACAAAATCTATAAATATCTAACTATATCTGTACAACTTGATATACTGAAAAAATGTATAAAACTCCATATCAAATAATATCTACTTAGGCCACACATACTTTAAAATCATATATTCTGTAAAAACTACATAAATACTGGTATACATGCATGTTTGTAAAATTTCTATTAATATATTCAAATTTCCTAGCATAGCATATTTCCCTTACCTAGTTTCTGAAAAGCCTTCACTGAACTTTGGCCCAACACCCGCAGGGTTCTCCACTCAACACCTTGAAAATGACATCCCCCAAAACAAAACATCAGTATTTTCCTGTATACAACATTTCCTATAACTGCAAGGAAAGCATATTCTAAATAAAACACCTTACCCTGAGTTTAGGATGAATTCCAAAGTAATTCCACCAATGATCAGCTTTAGCAAACTTGTAGAGAACTTCGTCAGGAGCGTCGTGGTGGCCTCAAATCTTCAATCCGGCGAGCAACGGACGCGGAATTGAAGAGAGAAGGGGAGGGTGCATTTTAGAGAGAGAAAGAGAGAGAGTTTGCGCTAGTTTTCGGCTGAAAATTTCAGGTTTTCACTATTTATAGCCCCAGATTCATTGACGAGACACGTCATCTCATCGACGAGTCCTTAAGGAATTTCCTCGACAAACTTCCTCCCTCGTCGACGAATTTCTGACTGCCCCAAAAACCTCTCTCGGTATTTTCTCGTCGATGAAACTTGTCCTTGTTAACGAGCTCCTCTTATATCCTCATCGATAACTCCCCTGTGTTCATCGACGAGATGCTAAAAAATTCCCTGGGTTATTACATTCTACCCTCCTTATAAAATTTCATCCTCGAAATTTACTATTTGTATCATCATCTATCATCCCATATAGGAAAATGGTCTACTTATTTTATTACTTAGCCTCACTTATGGCGGAGGAATACTGTGGTTACAATCTAAGTTCTGGGAGATTGCACATGTGAAACTAAAAGACTACCCACTAACTAACCCAATACATGTATCTGCAAAAGAAATTTTACCAAATTATTTATACCTTACCTGCTATCACCATCCTTTTGGAACAACTGCTGGTATCTTTGTCTGATCTACTCCTCGAGCTCCCAAGAAGCTTCCTCTATATCATGATTTTTCCATAAAACTTTTACTAACTGAATCTCTCTTGTGCGCTATTTCTGAGTCTTATTATCTAAGATCTAAATTGACATTTCTTCATAAGCTAAAGATCCTTTAAGCTCTATCTCTGCACAGCTGATTATGTGGGACGGGTCTGGGACGTATTTCCTTAACATAGCTACATGAAACACGTCATGAATTCTAGCCAGAGCTAGCGGCAAAGCTAGCCTATAGGAAACTAACCCTATTCTTTCTAGTATCTCGAAAGGACCAATATACCTAGGGCTCAACTTGCCCTTCTTCCCAAATCTCATGATTCTTTTCAAGGGAGCTACTTTCAAAAATACCCGGTCCCCTAGTTTAAATTCCAATTCCTGGCGACGTGAGTTTGCATAACTTTTTTGTTGACTCTGTGCAGTATTAATTCTTTCTCTAATCAGTCGGACCTTATCACACACCTGCTGTACGATCTCTAGACCCAACACTTGCCTTTCACCTACTTCATCCTAGAAAAGAGGAGAACAATATTTCCTACCATACAATGCCTCGTAAAGTGCCATACCGATGCTAGTATGATAGCTATTATTATAAGAAAATTTAACTAACGACATAAACTGAATCCAACTACCTCAAAAATCAAGCACACAAGCACAAAGCATATCTTCTAGGGTCTGAATTGTTCTCTTGGTCTGTCCATTTGTCTGGGGGTGAAACGTAGTGCTGAATGTTAACTGTGTACCCATAGCTTCCTGAAAACTCTTCCAAAATCGTGAAGTAAACCGAGGATCTTGGTTGGAGACTATAGATACCGGCACACCATGAACGCGGACTATCTCTTGAATATATATTTCTGCCAACTTGTCCATGGAACAACCTACTTTAATAGGGATGAAATGAGAGGTCTTCGTCAGACGATCAACAACCACCTAAATCACATTCAATCCATGACGCACTGATGGTAACCCTATAACGAAATCCATTGAAACATAATTCCATTTCCACTCTAGAATAAACAATGGCTGCAACTGTCCTGCTGGTCTCTGGTGCTCAGTTTTAACTTGCTGGCACATCAAGCACTGCTGTACAAATTTACCTATCTCTCTTTTCATTCCACTCCACCAGAAGTACTCCCGCAGATCTTGATACATTTTAGTGCTACCTGGATGTGCGGTGTATAGGGATCTGTGAGCCTCCTCCAATATAGTTCTATTGATCTCGGTGTATGCAGGAACACAAAGCCTAGTACGGAACCACAGGGCTTCATCATTTGATATGCTGAATTCCTCACCCTGACCATCTCGCACCCTAGCCATTACCTTTGTCAACTCTGCATCATCACCCTAAGCTACTTTAATCCTCTTGTATAGTGTAGGCTGAACCACTAAACTGACTATGAGTGCATGGGGACTCTCCGCTATTAACTCTATGCTAAGCTGCTCTAAATCTACCAAAATTAAATGCTGAATCTCCATAGCTACCAATACAGGTCCCACTGACTTTCTGCTCAGAGCATCTGCCACTACATTTTCCTTCCCTGGATGGTAACTAATCGTGCAATCATAGTCTTTAATAAGCTCTAGCCACCTTTTTTTGTCTCATATTCAGCTCTTTCTGGGTGACGAAATATTTCGAGCTCTTGTGATCCGTGAAAATTTTGCACTTTCCACCATATAGGTAATTCCCCCAGATCTTAAGAGCATACACCACTGTGGCTAACTCTAAATCATGGACAGGATAATTCTTCTCATATTCTTTAAGCTGTCTAGACGTATACGTGATAACCTTGCCATGTTGCATCAATACGCACCCAAGACCCTTCAAGGAGAGCATACACCACTGTGGCTAACTCTAAATCATGGACAGGATAATTCTTCTCATATTCTTTAAGCTGTCTAGACGTATACGTGATAACCCTACCGTGTTGTATCAATACGCACCCAAGACCCTTCAATGATGCATCATTATATATTACAAACTCATTCTCCCCTAAAGGAATAGCCAGTACTGGAGCTGAAACTAACTGCCGCTTTAACTCCTGAAAACTCTACTCATAGTCGTCGATCCAATCAAACTTCACATTTTTCCTTATAAGTCGGGTTAATGGACTCGATAATCTGGAGAAGCCATCTACAAATTGTTTGTAATAGCCTGCCAATCCCAGAAAACTTCTAACTTCATGAATACTTCTCGACCTCTCCCAACTCACCACAACTTATATCTTACTCGGATCAACTGATAGTCCCGCTTTAGAGATCACATGACCGAGAAAAGTAACCTTCCTTAACCAAAACTCACACTTCTTGAATTTTTTCATATAATTTTCTTTCCCCTAATACCTGCAACACCAGTCTCAAATGATGTTTGTGCTCCTCAAAACTTATCGAATAGACCAGTGTATGATCAATGAACACAACCACAAACAGATTTAAGTATTGATGGAACACCCGATTCATGAAGTCCATAAATACTGCAAGTGCATTAGTCAACCCAAATGGCATTACTAAGAACTCGTAATGCCCATATCTGGTTTCGAATGCGGTCTTCCATATATCTTCTGCTATAACCTTCACCTGATGGTAACCTGACCGAAGGTCAATTTTAGAATAACCTCGGTTCCCCTGGAGTTGATCAAATAAATCATCGATCCTAGGGAGACGATACACCACCTTTCTTTGTCTCATATTTAGCTCTTTCTGGGTGACGAAATATTTTGAGCTCTTGTGATCCGTTAAAATTTTGCACTTTCCACCATATAGGTAATTCCCCCAGATCTTGAGAGCATACACCACTGTGGCTAACTCTAAATCATGGACAGGATAATTCTTCTCATATTCTTTAAGCTGTCTAGACGTATACGCGATAACCTTGCCATGTTGCATCAATACGCACCCAAGACCCTTCAATGAGAGCATACACCACTGTGGCTAACTCTAAATCATGGACAGGATAATTCTTCTCATATTCTTTAAGCTGTCTAGACGTATACGTGATAACCCTACCGTGTTGTATCAATACGCACCCAAGACCCTTCAATGATGCATCATTATATATTACAAACTCGTCCTCCCCTAAAGGAATAGCCAGTACTGGAGCTGAAACTAACTGCTGCTTCAACTCTTGAAAACTCTACTCATAGTCGTCGATCCAATCAAACTTCACATTTTTCCTTATAAGTCGGGTTAATGGACTCGATAATCTGGAGAAGCCATCTACAAATTGTTTGTAATAGCCTACCAATCCCAGAAAACTTCTAACTTCATGAATACTTCTCGACCTCTCCCAACTCACCACAACTTATATCTTACTCGGATCAACTGATAGTCCCGCTTTAAAGATCACATGACCGAGAAAAGTAACCTTCCTTAACCAAAACTCACACTTCTTGAATTTTTCATATAATTTTCTTTCCCCTAATACCTGCAACACCAGTCTCAAATGATGTTCGTGCTCCTCAAAACTTATCGAATAGACTAGTGTATGATCAATGAACATAACCACAAACAGATTTAAGTATTGATGGAACACCCGATTCATGAAGTCCATAAATACTGCAAGTGCATTAGTCAACCCAAATGGCATTACTAAGAACTCGTAATGCCCATATCTGGTTCGGAATGCGGTCTTCGATATATCTTCTGCTATAACCTTCACCTGATGGTAACCTGACCGAAGGTCAATTTTAGAATAACCCCGGTTCCCCTGGAGTTGATCAAATAAATCATCGATCCTAGGGAGACGATACACCACCTTTTTTTGTCTCATATTTAGCTCTTTCTGGGTGATGAAATATTTTGAGCTCTTGTGATCCGTGACAATTTTGCACTTTCCACCATATAGGTAATTCCCCCAGATCTTGAGAGCATACACCACTGTGGCTAACTCTAAATCATGGACAGGATAATTCTTCTCATATTCTTTAAGCTGTCTAGACGTATACGCGATAACCTTGCCATGTTGCATCAATACGCACCCAAGACCCTTCAATGAGAGCATACACCACTGTGGCTAACTCTAAATCATGGACAGGATAATTCTTCTCATATTCTTTAAGTTGTCTAGACGTATACGTGATAACCCTACCGTGTTGTATCAATACGCACCCAAGACCCTTCAATGATGCATCATTATATATTACAAACTCGTCCTCCCCTAAAGGAATAGCCAGTACTGGAGCTGAAACTAACTGCCGCTTTAACTCCTGAAAACTATACTCATAGTCGTCAATCCAATCAAACTTCACATTTTTCCTTATAAGTCGGGTTAATGGACTCGATAATCTGGAGAAGCCATCTACAAATTGTTTGTAATAGCCTACCAATCCCAGAAAACTTCTAACTTCATGAATACTTCTCGACCTCTCCCAACTCACCACAACTTATATCTTACTCGGATCAACTGATAGTCCCGCTTTAAAGATCACATGACCGAGAAAAGTAACCTTCCTTAACCAAAACTCACACTTCTTGAATTTTTCATATAATTTTCTTTCCCCTAATACCTGCAACACCAGTCTCAAATGATGTTCGTGCTCCTCAAAACTTATCGAATAGACCAGTGTATGATCAATGAACATAACCACAAACAGATTTAAGTATTGATGGAACACCCGATTCATGAAGTCCATAAATACTGCAAGTGCATTAGTCAACCCAAATGGCATTACTAAGAACTCGTAATGCCCATATCTGGTTCGGAATGCGGTCTTCGATATATCTTCTGCTATAACCTTCACCTGATGGTAACCTGACCGAAGGTCAATTTTAGAATAACCCCGGTTCCCCTCGAGTTGATCAAATAAATCATCGATCCTAGGGAGACGATACACCACCTTTTTTTGTCTCATATTTAGCTCTTTCTGGGTGATGAAATATTTTGAGCTCTTGTGATCCGTGAAAATTTTGCACTTTCCACCATATAGGTAATTCCCCCAGATCTTGAGAGCATACACCACTGTGGCTAACTCTAAATCATGGATAGGATAATTCTTCTCATATTCTTTAAGCTGTCTAGACGTATACGCGATAACCTTGCCATGTTGCATCAATACGCACCCAAGACCCTTCAATGAGAGCATACACCACTGTGGCTAACTCTAAATCATGGACAGGATAATTCTTCTCATATTCTTTAAGCTGTCTAGACGTATACGTGATAACCCTACCGTGTTGTATCAATACGCACCCAAGACCCTTCAATGATGCATCATTATATATTACAAACTCGTCCTCCCCTAAAGGAATAGCCAGTATTGGAGCTGAAACTAACTGCCGCTTTAACTCCTGAAAACTCTACTCATAGTCGTCAATCCAATCAAACTTCACATTTTTCCTTATAAGTCGGGTTAATGGACTCGATAATCTGGAGAAGCCATCTACAAATTGTTTGTAATAGCCTACCAATCCCAGAAAACTTCTAACTTCATGAATACTTCTCGACCTCTCCCAACTCACCACAACTTATATCTTACTCGGATCAACTGATAGTCCCGCTTTAAAGATCACATGACCGAGAAAAGTAACCTTGCTTAACCAAAACTCACACTTCTTGAATTTTTCATATAATTTTCTTTCCCCTAATACCTGCAACACCAGTCTCAAATGATGTTCGTGCTCCTCAAAACTTATCGAATAGACCAGTGTATGATCAATGAACATAACCACAAACAGATTTAAGTATTGATGGAACACCCGATTCATGAAGTCCATAAATACTGCAAGTGCATTAGTCAACCCAAATGGCATTACTAAGAACTCGTAATGCCCATATCTGGTTCGGAATGCGGTCTTCGATATATCTTCTGCTATAACCTTCACCTGATGGTAACCTGACCGAAGGTCAATTTTAGAATAACCCCGGTTCCCCTCGAGTTGATCAAATAAATCATCGATCCTAGGGAGACGATACACCACCTTTTTTGTCTCATATTTAGCTCTTTCTGGGTGACGAAATATTTTGAGCTCTTGTGATCCGTGAAAATTTTGCACTTTCCACCATATAGGTAATTCCCCCAGATCTTGAGAGCATACACCACTGTGGCTAACTCTAAATCATGGACAGGATAATTCTTCTCATATTCTTTAAGCGAGAGGATATTTATTCTTGGCTGTCAGTTTGTTTATCTCCCTATAATCGATGCACAATCTTATAGTTCCATCTTTCTTTTTTACGAAGAAAACTGGTGCTCCCCAGGGTGACACACCGGGCCTGATAAACCCTTTATCCAGAAACTCTTGTAACTAATCTTTTGTTAGCTTTATGGTGATCCCAAAAGGGGGGGTGAATTGGTATTTTTAAAATTTAAGCACTAGGTCTATCACCTAACACCAGTATATTCACAACCTTAGGGTCAATCTAGTGCAAGAATGTAAATATATACAAGAAAGTAAATAAACCAACTTAATTAAACACACATACACTGGAAAGCAGTAAAATAAAGTCGACACACAGAAACATTATCGAGGTTCGACCAATTGCCTATGTCCCCACCTTGGCTAACAAGCACAAGGATTACCACTATAACGTGCTCACTTAAACGGGTGGTGCAGCACCTATACAAACCAGGTCAATTAGCACAAGGCTGACCTCAACCTTTACAACAATGCTTATCGGGCTGGATTACCGCCCCCTCAGGCCACCCCTCGAAACACTCAAATTTTACAATAAAATGGTACAAATAAAAGTGCTTTCAAGTAAAGCAGATATGTACCCGAATGTGTTCAATCACATACACCACGAATGATTTAATACGTAAACTCAGTGTGGTATAAATAGTTCAACTCTCAAATATATTTTCTATCAGTGTAGTGAGTATGTGAGAGTGTCAACAACAATTTTTGTATCTCAAAATATTCAATCAAACGTGTTCACACAAGATGTCAAGTGAGTCTCAAGTGTGTCAATCAGTAGGATGTCTCAATCATGAATATAGTGTATATGCTTGGTTTGCAAAAGATATGCAATCTTTGTATTCAGAAAATGATGTGTACTTGAATAAATATTGCAACAAAGATTAATATCACAAACACAAATATCTATTCATAAATATATCAATGTAAATCCCACAAGATATTTGAGTAAGTTTGAAAACGATTTTGCAACCCAAAAACAAATACAAGCTTCCTAAGATATTGCAATATGAGTGCAACACTCAGAAGCTTAGATAAGTCTTCCTAGGATAGGCTTATGAGCAAAGCCCCCTAAGAACACTTACGTTTGGCTCTCACAAAATCGTTTCAATCAAAGAAACAAGGAGAGCAAATCTTTCAATATAATCACTCAATCAAGTTACAAAGACTTTTGGCAATAGGAGAAGGTAAGTATGAGTGGTTTGAGAGAGAGCAGGAATAGTAGTGAAAGTTTTGCTTAAGAGAAAATTTTTGGATTTTGTATGCTAATCTTGTTACTAATTTTCCCAAATGAAGGGGTATTTATAAACACCCCATGAAATATAATCGTTGGGGACATAGTCGGGATTATTAGAAAAGTTTAATGATGTATTAGCCATTTTAAACCTATTTTAAAATTATTAACCATGGTTAAAATTCACAGCAACCCAAGAGGCTCGGTTGACCAGAACCATTTCGATCAACCAAAGTTCATATGGCTCGGTCAACCGGAAGTGCATGTCTGAGGTGATTTTTCAATTTTTCTGAGGTTTGGTCGGCTAGGCTGATTTGAACTGAGTAATTCGGTCGACCAGACAGTTAGGATTTCTCCCGAGGACCCTCGGTCGACCAAAGCGTTAGAGTTCATTTTGTTCTCGGTCGACCAGGTAGTCAAATTATTGACTCTTGGGAGGTTCAGTAGACCAGGGTCAAATGACCTGTCATGGCTCGGTTGACTGAACTGTGGTCAACCCGTTTCAGTCGACTAGGGCAAAATGAACTGCCAAGGTCGATTGACCGAAAGTGCACAAAGTGTGCATTTCGGTCCTGATTCAATACACTTTCACCCTATTCAAGTGCCTAACTTTTATGAATGCAAAGGTAAGTGTCCTAGGGTCATTTTTGGGTCCTTTTGAAGACACCGAAAAAATTCGGTGTCGGTCGACTGAAGGGTAACCCCTAAAGTCTTTCTAAGGTCATTTTTAGTTATTTTTGGTTTGAGCTAACGTATTAGACCATGCATGTGATGTGTGTGTGCTTATTACAAACTAAAGACCCTGATTTACTATTACAGACCATTTACACAGGAGAAACATATATTGCAATCATAAATATATAAATTGGTCTTCAAGCTTAATTTACTCTATATGCATCTTAATCTTGATGATTGAGGTTCCTGCACGTAATCTCATATACCCGTTAGATATTATAAGTATTTGTCATAATCAAAATCGGGCATGACCTATAAGGTCAACATTCTCCCCCTTTTTGATGATGACAAATATGGTCAACAAAAATATTGGTTTAAGCTTAAGAAGACTCCCCCTTTCAATATGCATCCAATTTATTTTTAAATAAATTATTTTACCCATTACTTTTTGCCCCTTTCCATCTCCCCCTTTTGGCAGAGGAAAAAGGGTCGTGTGATTTAACACTCTAGTCAATGGGTAAGTATTACATTTATACATTATGTATTTTGGAAAGATTTTAAAAATTTTGGCCGAGTGTCGTTTGTAAATCGGACTTTCCAAAATAAATCCTGTATAAGATGTAACCTATTTGAATTTATATTTCCTAGCAATTTATCCACAACCACTCAAACAGTTCAGTAATGTCCAACAAGCGATTAAACTTTCAAGATGATCACGAAGTGGACAAGTTGTGCATCACAAATGATAATCATTATTCATTACATTCAATACGATCATGCAATAGATATATATTTGACATGTACACACAATAAATAATCAACTTTCACAAAGTCTAAAGTAAGAAGATAAGTCAACCATAGTATTTGTTGCTAAGACTTGGAAAGTTCCCAGTAGAGAGCTCCCCCTAAATTTGTGCAAGTTATGAAACATTTAAGCCTAAGAAGCTTCTTTACTATGCATTAAGCCTAACTCACATCTAATTTGTATGAACCTATACTTGGAAAGTGGTTTAGTCAAAATATCCGCCCATTGTTTGTTTGTGCATACAAACTCAAGAGCCACATCTCCTTTTGCACATGATCATGAAGAAAGTGGTGTCTAATCTCAATGTGTTTAGTTCATGAATGTGAGATAGGATTTTTAGAGATATTGATTGCACTAGTATTATCACATTTAATCGGTATCATATCATAGTGCAATCCATAATCCATAAGTTGTTGTTTCATATAAAGAGTTTGGACACAACAACTTTCCAGCTGTAATATATTCAGCTTCGGCTATGGATAAGGCAACTGAGTTTTGTTTCTTGGAGAACCAAGAAATAAGAGATTTTCCTATGTAATGACAAGTGCCGCTAGTGCTTTTTCTATCAACCTTAGTACCGGCAAAGTTAGCATCAGTGTAACTAAAAATCTCAAAGGTAGTATGCTTAGGGTACCACAAGCCTAATTCTATAATCCCAACTAGATACCTAAGGATTCATTTGACAGCTTTTAAGTGAGATTCCTTAGGGGCAGCATGAAACCTAGCACACATACACACACTAAACATAATATCAGGCCTACTAGCAGTGAGATATAGGAGACTCCCAATCATGCCACGATACAATTTTACGTCAACAAGAATTCCTTGCTCATCTTCATCAAGCTTAATGGAAGAGGTCATAGGTGTACCAAAAATTTTACAATCTTCCATATTAAATTTCTTTACCAAGTCCCTGATATATTTAGATTGGCATATGAAAGTTCCATGATTAGCTTGCTTAATTTGTAGCCCTAAGAAGAAACTAAGTTCACCCATCATGCTTATTTCAAATTTACTTTGCATGCATTTGGCAAACTCATTGCACAACTCATCATTAGTTGCCCCAAAAACGATATCGTCCACATAAATTTGAACAAGGAGCATATCATCATTTTTGGATTTGATGAAAAGTGTAGTGTCAATTTTGCCACGGGTAAACCCATTTTCCAATAGAAAACCACTAAGCCTCTCACACCAAGCTCTAGGAGCTTGCTTCAATCCATATAAGGCTTTAGACAACTGGTAAACATGATCGAGATATTTATGATTTTCGAAACCGGGTGGTTATTCTACATATACCTCTTCATTAACGAAACCATTTAAAAAAGCGCTTTTAATATCCATTTGAAATAATTTAAAATCTTTAAAAGCGGCAAAGGCAAGTAGCATATGAATGGCTTCTAACCTAGCAACTGGAGCATATGTTTCAATAAAGCCAATCCCTTCCTGCTGGTTATACCCTTGGGCAACTAGTCTAGTTTTATTCCTAGTTACTACCCCATTCTCATCTTTCTTATTTCTATATACCCATTTAGTTCCAATGATGGTGTGCTCATTAGGCCTAGGAACTAAGGTCCATACTTTTCTTCTTTCAAATTGGTTGAGTTCTTCTTGCATGGACATCACCCAAGACTTATCATTTATGGCTTCTTTAATATTTTTAGGTTCTTCTTGGGATAAGAAAGTAGAATGATTCACTATATTTCTCATGGAGGATCTTGTGGCTACTCCACGAGATGGTTCACCTATGATTTGATCTATAGGATGACTTCTAATGAATTTCCAATCTCTAGGCAACTCCGGATGTTCATTATCTTCAGATGATTTCTCATTTTCTTCTGGGTTTTCACTTGTATTATTTCAATAAATAGTTTGTTTAAGCATTTTCTAATATCAATATCATCTTCATCATCTTTCTTAGAAAATGGATTAGTTTCATCAAACACAACATGAATATATTCAATGACTGTTAAAGTTCTTTTATTGAAAACCTTATATGCTTTACTATTAAGTGCATAGCCTAGGAAAATGCCTTCATCAAATTTGGAGTCAAATTTTCCTAGATGTTCATTATCTCTAAGCATAAAGCATTTACAACCAAACACATGAAAATAGGAAATATTAGGCTTATGGTTGTTCCATAAATCATAAGGGGTTTTATTAATTGATGGTCTAACCAACACCCTATTCATAACATAACATGTAGTATTAAGACCTCGGCCCAAAAATATTTAGGTAAGTTATACTCATTCAACATAGTTCTACTCATTTCTTGCAGTGACCTATTCTTTCTTTCTACTACACCATTTTGTTGAGGTGTCTTAGGTGCAGAGAAGTTATGTGATGTGCCATCTAAGTCACAATATTTTTCTATGCGTTCATTTTTGAATTTTGTGACTCTATCACTTCTTATGTGAGTAATTTTATATCCCTTTTCATTATGGATTCTCCTACAAATTTTGGTGAACTGTTCACATGATTCATTTTTATGTGTAAGGAACAACACCCATGTGAATCTAAAAAAGTCATCCACAATTACAAAGGCATAAAATTTACCACCAAGACATTACACAGAATTATGTCCAAACAGATCTAGGTGAAGCATCTCTAATGGTCTAGTAGTAGATATAAATTTCTTTTTCTTAAAACAAGATTTTGTTTGCTAACCCATTTGACATGCGTCATAGATGTTATCCTTTACAAAAGACATCTTAAGAAAGCCTTTAACTAATTCTTTTCTAACAAGTTTAGAAAATAAATCCATGCTAGCGTGTTCTAAACGCCTATGCCACAGCCAACTAGCTTCATTTATAGCAGAAAAACATGTTACTTGTTGTGAAGCTAAATTATCAAGAGAGGTAGTATAAACATTTTCATGTTTATCAGCAGTAAAGAGCACTTTGTGATCTGTTTTATTTTCTATTATGCATTTGTCATTTTCAAAAGATACTTTATATCCTATGTCACACAATTGACTTATGCTAAGTAGATTATGCTTCAGTCCATCAACCAACAAAACATTATCAATAGTAAGAGAGGAATCCTTACCAACCTTACCTACCCAGATGATGCGTCCTTTGGCATTGTTGCCAAATGTCGCATAGCCTCCATCCTTGGGAACAATTGAAGTGAATTTTCCCTTGTCACCGGTCATGTGCCATGAGCATCCACTATCTAAGTACCACCGGTCCTTGGAGGAGGATGATTTTAGGCATACCTGCGGAATAAGCTAAGTAATAGATGTTGGTCCCCAAATTTTGTTGGGTCCACTGGGGTTAGTGGCATAATCTCCCTTAACTACCCATACTTTCCTAATTTTAGCATGCTTATTCTTATGTGGACAATCAAACTAAATGTGACCAATTTGTTTACATTTAAAGCATTTTAATCTACACTTAGGTTCTTTAGGAGGAATATGGGACTTTGACATGTAAAATGACCTAAGTAAAGATATGGTCGTCTAACATTTTCAACGCCATTAAAATGAAGACCCTGTTTACTTAAGGAGTTTCTTTGGGCACCCAGTAGTTTTTCAAAGTTGCATTTGCCCTCGGTGAATTTAAAAAGGATTTTGGAGCTATCCTCCAATTTTCTCTCAAGCTCAAAAATTTTAACATCTTTTTCTTTTAAAATGGAAGCATGAGAGGTTTTTTTCATATTAAACAATTTTGACCAATTTTAACATTTCCTTTTCAAATCATTATTTTCTTTGGTCATTTTGCCTAACAGTTTAGAAACACGAACATATTCAAATTGTAACTCTCTAAATGTAGGCATGCAATCAGAATCACAATCATCAGATGAACAATATGAATATAATGAACTAGAAGACAATACCTCATCCTCGTGTGCCATCAAGCACAGATTAGCGACCTCCGAGTCGCTGTGGTTTGATTCTGAGTTGCTACTGCTAAGCTTGTTGCATGAAGTCTCGGCCTTCATGGCTTTCTTCTTTTTTTTAGCCTCTTTTTTCAGCAGTGCGCAGTCAAGTTTGATGTGCCCCACCTTGTTGCAGTTATAGCACATAGGAGCATTTGATTTTTCTTTTCTTTTGCTAGACTCTCCCTTCTCATTAGTAGAGTGTGCTTATTTTTTAAATGGCTTCCTATTCTTCTTGAAAAATTTGTTAAATTTTCTGGTTAGCGTGGCCATTTCATCATCAGCGTCAGACTCACTGCACTCACTAGATGTGTTATTAGATGCTTTCAGTGCAGTCACTTTCTTGGCCCTATTATGCTCATTAAGTCTTTCATTTATGGATAATTCATAAGTAATCAAGGAACCTATCAATTCATCTAAGGTCGTGGCCTCAAAGTCTCTACCCTCAACAATGGTCGTAGCCTTGGCTTCCCAAACAGGAGGTAAGCCTCTAAGGATCTTCCTAATCATCTCATATGTGGGATAGGTCTTTCCTAATGCATGCAGTGAGTTTATGATGTGTGTGAATCTAGTGTACATGCTTTGAATGGACTCACCTACATTCATCCTAAAGGCCTCATACTCAATGGTCAACATGTCTATCCTACTATCTTTCACATCTCTAGTACCCTCATATGTTGCCTCTAACTTATCCCATATTTCTTTTACAGTAGAACATGCAGTATTCTTGTTAAATTCATTTACATTAAGACTACAATATAAAATATTCATGGCAGCGGCATTAACACTAATAACATTCATATCATCATCATCATATTCATCCTCAGTCTTAGGAACCCTAGTTGTACCCTCAGTTTTCATAGGGACATAGTTTCCCTTAGATACAATCCTCCATACCTTCTAATCAGTATTCTAAAGGTAGATGTGCATCCCCTGTGGTCAATCGGCTGACCCAGACCTATTTCAGTGGACCGAGGCAGAATGAACTGCCAAGGTTGGTCAACCGAAAGTGCACAAAGTGTGCATTTCGATCCTGATTCAATATACTTTCACCATATTCAAGTGCCTAACATTTATGAATGCAAAGGTGAGTGTCCTAGGGTCATTTTGGGTCCTTTTGAAGACACTATCGATCGACCGAAGGGTAACCCCTAAAGTCTTTCTAAGTTCATTTTTAGTTATTCTTGGTTTGAGTTTACGTATTAGACAATGCATGTGATGTGTGTGTGCTAATTACAAACCAAAGACCTTAATTTACTATTACAGACCAATTACGTAGGAGAAACATATATTACAATCATAAATATATAAATTGGTCTTCAAGCTTCATTTACTTTACGTGCATCTTGATCTTGATGATTGAGGTTCCTACACATAATTTCATATACCCGTTAGATATTATGAGTATTTGTCATAATCAAAACTGGGCATCACCTATAAGGTCAACATCTTTCAATTCTCTCAGTTCAACCGGAGCCATACGATATGGTGCTTTAGATATTAGTGCAAATCCCGACAACAAATCTATAGTAAACTCAATCTCACGGTCAGGTGGCAAACTAGGCAATTTTTCTGGAAAGACATCTTGGAATTCTTTCACTACTAGTATGTCAGCTTGTCTTAATTCTTCTTTCGGCAATTCTTTTATGTATGCAGCATACCCTTGGCAACCACCCTGTAGTAGTCTCCTCACCTGAATAGCAAATACCAACTGTGGTGAGGCACGTACGCATGATCCTTCGAATATGTATTCTGGCCCACCCGGGGGTCTGACCGAAGCAGGATAATATCTTTCGAAGAACATGTCCTTGAATCGTGCCCAGGTCATCGGTACTGGAATCGCCCTCTGCTCCTCCAACAGTCTGGTGGTTGACCACCATCTCTCAGCCTCCCCTGCCAGCCTATATGTAGTATATAAGACTCTCTGTTCGTCGATGTAGTGAAGTATTGTCAGAATCTTCTCCATTTCCTATAACCAATTCTATGCAACTGCAGGGTCAGTTGCTCCAGAGAACGCTGGCGGGTTCATCTTCATAAATTTCTCTATGGTACATCCCTAAATTGGAGATGGACCTCCCTGCTCTCTAGAAGTCCGTGCTATCTCAACCATAACTTGTTGAGCCACACTATGTAGCACAGCATCTGAATCTCCAACCCCTACACTAGAAGGACCCGCTCCATCATCACCGCTAGCATGAGCGCTACTACCTCCTAGGTCCATCATGAAAATATATAGAACACCGTTTGAGAATCCTATTTCCCATACAAACATAACTTATTCTACTGAGCTAAGACTCCAAATTCACTATTATCAATCCCTCATGTTCCTGATCCCAATCAAACCCTGTAATCTAAACACATGACTCGTCGATAGTTTACCATGGCTTTCCTGAAATCGTCACCCCAAGAAAAACACAGAAACCACCACAAAAATCCCATATCTAGACCACATAACAAACCTCGAAGCCTTTTTCCTATATTCTGGTATTGTTTTCCTATTGCAATCTAGAGTCTGCAAAACCTAGAAACCTAGGCTCTGATACCAAAATTGTAACGACCTCATAATTTATATCATTTTTTTTTTACATATGAACTATTCTGATGACCTCTGCTATGAAACTCGGGCCTGAGAAGGCACTAGGACAATCATGTATACAAAAAATCATACCTACACAGCGGAAACATAAATCATACAACAACATATACCATACAATACCAGGAATCTGTATTTCTAAACTGTAGATATATAATACATCTCTCTGCAGTAATATCTACCCCAAAATACAAAACCCTACACCAACTTATCCTAAAACTAGGGTAACCGAGAAATCTCTATCTGCGAGCCTGATCTACTTGCCTAGCTGGCTCACCTGAAAAATGTTGGAATAATAGGGTGAGTCGACGCTCAGTAAGTGGAAATATACTATTATTAGTGTGTGGCGACTAAGTTACATACATACTTTAAATAACATCTCAGCTGTAATAAAATGATAAATCTGTAAAGCATATTTTACATTTTTCCCAATTTAAAACATAATTGTATCATCTGAGTTATTCTACTTTTCATACTGCTAATATCATACTATATTTATCAAATAATGTAAAACTTTATACATAAACATAACTCTGCTTTATCCCTGGAACTCTGTATGTCATGACTTGACCCATCGTGACAGGGTTGTGCGTCCCGTAGGCAGGACTTAACCTGGTCGGCCCTCCAGGAAAGTCACTATACTCTATACTACCTCAGCTCGGCCAAACTACATACTCTCCTAGGTGCAGGACTGGCTGCTACCTCGTCAAACTGGCCCCTTTAACCCAACGAACTGGGGAGCTGCATACTCTCCGAGCACAATTGACGGTACCAACACACTATCTGAGATATGTGGTTGCACTCTATCTGTATTACCAACGGTACCGTACTCTGTATTCTGTATCTATACTCTATATTTGTATCTGTCTGTAATCTTTTCACTGGGATCTGATACTATATATTTATATGTATACTCTTTTACTGTTTTCATCATGTTTCCAAAATAACCATAACACTATAATTCTGTAATGTAAATAATGTAATATCTATAGCAACTTGATGCTATAACTGTATAATCTATTTGTATCTTTTATCTGTATAATCTGTCTGTATACTCTGAGTGTTACGGCGTTTAGGAAAAACATAACATTCTACAAATACTATATATATTGGTCTCAATAAACATCTCTATACTGTCGTGTGTATATATATATATATATATATATATATATATATATGTCTTTGTAATCATTTGAATAAAAACTGTATATGTATACACATTTTGTTTGTATAAAATCTATAAATATCTAACTATATCTGTACAACTTGATATACTGAAAAACTGTATAAAACTCCATATCAAATAATATTTACTCAGGCTACACATACTTTAAAATCACATATTCTGTAAAAACTACATAAATACTGGTATACATGCATGTTTGTAAAATTTCCATTAATATATTCAAATTTCCTAGCATAGCATATTTCCCTTACCTAGTTTCTGAAAAACCTTCACTGAACTTTGGCCCTACACCCGCAGGGTTCTCCACTCAACACCCTGAAAACGACATCCCCCAGAACAAAACATCAGTATTTTCCTACATACAACATTTCCTAAAACTGCAAGGAAAGCATATTCTAAATAAAACACCTTACCCTGAGTTTGGTATGAATTCCAAACTAACTCCACCAATGATTAGCTCTAGCAGACTTGTAAAGAACTTCATCAGGAGCGTCGTGGTGGCCTCAAATCTTCAATATGGCGAGCAAAGGACCCAGAATTGAAGAGAGAAGGGGAGGGTGCATTTTAGAGAGAGGGAGGGAAAGTTTGCGCCAATTTTCGGTTGAAAATTCTGGGTTTTCACTATTTATAGCCCTAGATTCGTCGACGAGACACGTTATCTTGTCGACAAGTCCTTACGGAATTTCTTTGACGAACTTCCTCCCTCGTCGATGAATTTCAGACTGCCCCAAAAACCTCTCTTGGTATTTTCTCATCAACGAAACTTGTCCTCGTCAATGAGCTCCTCTTATATCCTCGTCGACGAATCCCCTGTGTTCGTCGATGAGATGTTGAAAAATTCCTCGAGTTATTACAAGGATGAATTTGAATCCTTCACTAATAATTTCGTCACCAAAAACCAGTTTTTCTGTAGTGTACGTGTTAAAGTTACCATTTTTCTATTCCGAAGTTTAACGTGTGTTTCGATGTCTGCCTTATTAGACGTAGGATTTCTATTATTGTTATTTAATTCAGTGCATGCTAGGATTAGGGTTTAATTTGCATATTTGTTTAATTTGTCAAAAGAATTCTCAAACAATCTAGAGATCCCGAATCTGAGCTGAGTTCAGTAACCTTTTATTTTCAATTGGAAGCACGTAAAATTTGAGATTAAATCGCATTCCCTGAGGAGACGATCTATCTTTTGGGCTTAATATTATATGACGGAACTCCTATGCTTGGGATAGCTTCCAAGCTGCTCATTTTTTTATTGATTCAAGCAACAATGCTTAAGCATACAGCAAATATATGAATCTTGGCATATAGAAAGGGGGAGTAAAAGAATATATACATGCAATGAGCTATTATGAAATATACTTAATTGTATGAAGATGATTTAAAATACAATGCAAACATATACATGCAATGAGCTATTATAAAATATACTTAATTGTATGAAATATACTTAACTGTGCCTTACTTTTGAACTTACTCGTAATTGAAATCATCATTTTTCATATTTGTTTTTTAAATGCATGCTTATTGTAAGGGGGAGTCTTTTTCAAAGGATCTCTTATCTATGCTCCTTATTTGTCATCACCAAAAAGGGTGAGATTGTAGGCCTAACATGGCTTTTGAATCTCGTTTTGATGATGACAAATGAAGGTTGATTTAACATATGTTGTTAAGTGATGATGTTTTAGGAATGCTTAAATGATGAAGTTCAAAATATCAAAGGAAATGCAAGTTCAAAGATTACCAATGATCACAAAGTCTTAGTCATTCTCAAAGTGATCCAAAGGAAGCTCAAGTGGACTAGAAAGATCCAAAGCATTTGGAAACCTAAAGTTGACTCAAGATTCAAGTCAAGAGGACTCAAAGCAAAGACACCTATAAAGGCTTCAAGTTTAGAGTACTGAAGGTTTTAGGATGAATCAAGGTAAGTACTTCATATTCAAATATCATGCGAAATGGTTTAAAGCTTATTAGCATTTATCTTAGACTTAGAAACCTTGTTTTTAAAACCCTGAAAAATGATTTTGTAAAGTAAAAATGCAAGAGAGCTAAGTATTTTTGAAAACTAAACAAAAAAAACAGGAAATTTTTCTATTTAGGTGACTGAAGAATAAGTTCAAGTGCTTGAAGAATTTCCTGGTGAATTCCTGAAGAGGCATTGTACCCTTAAGTGATTGACCCTTGTCACCACAGGCACTTGACCCTATTTTCAGTTCAAAAATTTCAGTTTTAATGAACCTCAGGCCACTGATCTCGACTCCTCAATTGTACTAACCAGCTCTATCTGAGAGCATCCAGCTCTATCTGAGAGCATTCTTTATACAAAATAATTTGTTTTCTTGTTCTTATTTCTTTGACGATTCAGGTATTTGGATCATTGTAACCAAGCATGGGGTATCGCTTGGAGAGGGGGCTCTACCCTAAAGAAGGTTTGTAATCGGTTTGTTCCACCCGGAAAGGAACGAGTTAGTTGCCAAAGGCAAGGATGTAGGCTAGGGATAAGCCAAACCTCGTAAAAAATTTCGGTCTCACTCTCTTTACCCTTTTCTATTTAAATTTCAGCATACATACAAATTGTGTTTCAAAGTGCAGGGTGGCTAAAACTGAGATTGAAGAATACCTTTTAAATCTAAGAAAGTACGTTGGTTAATATTTTGCGGAAACCTTTAAGGGAGTATGTTGATTAACTTCTTGCGGAAATCTTGTTTAAAAGGAGCACATAAAAATCATACATACAGGACTATAAGTTGAAAATTGGCAAACGCTGAAAATAAAGAAAGTGCAATAAGCTTTCTCAAATCTTGGTTAAGTATTGTGGTTGATTGATTGGTTACTATTTGTGTTTGTGATTGATATTTGGTTTATGTTTGGATTATGGTTGATTTAGAATTAAGTCATTCTTGTGTTTTTTCTTAAATATACAAAAATCCAAAAATTTCTAATAACACTTACAAGAATTTTTATAAACCCAATTCACCCCTCCTCTTGGGATAACACCTTAACTTTCAAACATGATATGCAAAGTGTTTGCTTTACCGTGATCCCAAGAGGGGGGGTGAATTGGTATTTTTAAAATTTATCCCCTAGATATTTCTCCTAACAGTAGTATGTTCACAACCCTACGGTCAATCTAATGCGAATAATATAAATATATCAGAAATTTAATAAAGTAGTTTAATTAATCGCACAAGCACCAGAAAGCAATGAATAAAGGGTGACACACAGATATGTTATCGAGGTTCGGCCAACTGCCTACATCCCCGCCTTAGCTAACCAGCACAAGGATTATCACACTAACTTGCTCACTTGAATGGGTGGAGCGGCACCTATACAAACCATGTCAAATTATCATAGGACTGACCGACAACCTTTACACCAATCCTTACCACGCTGGATTACCGCTCCCTTAGGCCACGCCTGGAATCTCTCAGATATACAAACAAAAGGTACAATACAAGGGTGCTTTCACGTAAAGCAGATTTGTACCACAAATGCGCACAGTATCACATACACCACAGATAATTTAATAATGTAAGCTCAGTGTGGTCTAGATAGTTTAACTCTCAAGATGTTTTCTATCAGTGTAGTGAGTACATGAGAGTATCAATAATAATCTGTGTATTTCAAAATATTCAATCAAACGTGTTCACACAAAATATCAAACAATCCTCAAGAATATCAATCAATAGAATGTCTTAATCACATGAATATGTATATGCTTAGATTGCAAGATATATGTAATCTTTGTATTTCAGCAAATGATATAGATTTGAATGGATATTGCCACAAAGATTAATATAACACACACAAATATCTTTTCTCAAGAATATCAATATGAATACCACAAGATATTTGAATATGTTTGAAAATAGTTTTGCAAACCAAAGGCAAATACAAACTTCCTAAGTTATTGCAATGAGAATGCAACACTCGGAAGTCTAACAAGTCTTCTTAGGATAGGCTTATTAGAAAAGCCTCCTAAGAATACTTAGGTAATTCTCTCAAGAAAATCGATTCAAACAATCAAAGAATAAGAGAGCAAAACCTCAAACCAATAACACTCAAATACACTTACAAATGATACTGAGATGAAGTAGGTAAGTTTGAGTGGATTTGGAGATAGTATGAGCAATAGAAAGTATTTAGCCTGAGAGAGAAATTTGATTTTTTGTTTTTGCTAAATTACCCCTAATTCTCCCAAATGAAGGAGTATATATAGACATACTGAAAATTTTGACCGTTGGGGATCTATTGGGGATTGTTAGAAAAGATTAATGGCATTTAAATCAATTTAACCCTGTTTAAAAATATTTAACCCTGACCAAAAATGTTTTGGCCGACCAAGTCTCAAATGGTTCGGTCGACCAGGAAATATTGAACTAAGGGCACGGTCGACTAGGAGAGGGCGATTTCCTAATTTTTTGAGTTTCGGTCGACCAGGCTATTTTGAACTGGCTGATTTGGTTGACCAGACCGCTGAGAATTCTCCCAAGAACCCTTCGGTCGACCAGGTAGTTGTAGTACAAAAGTGGTCGGTTGACCAGATGGTCAAACTTTTGACCCCAGGGGGTTTTGATCGACCAGGGCCTTTTGAACTACCTGGTTCGGTCGACCAGGTGGTCAAACTTTTGACCCCAGGGAGTTTCAGTCGACAAGGGCCTTTTGAACTACCTGGTTCGGTAGACCAGGTGGTCAAACTTTTGACCCTAGGGAGTTTTAGCCGACCAGGGCCTTTTGAACTACCTAGTTCGGTCGACCAGGTGGTCAAACTTTTGACCCAGGGTGTTTTGGTCGACCAGGCCAAAATGAACTGGCTTGACTAGTCGACCGAAAGTGCATCGTGTGTGCATTTTGGTCCCGTATCAAAACAAACAAGCCCTATTCAAGTGCCTAACAAAAATATGTGAAAGTGTGTGTGTCCTAGGGTCACTTGGGGTCCAATTTGAAGACACCGAAAAAGTCCGGTGTCGGTCGACCGAAGGGAATACGCTAAGGTCTTTCTATGGTCATTTTTGGTTTGTATCTAGTTTGAGCTTACAAAATAAACCATGCATGTGATGTGTGTGCTTATTACAAACCAAATAATCTAATTACTATTACAGATAAATTTCACTAAAAATTATTACAATCAAGAGCATGAGATTGTCTTCAAGCTTTGAGCTTTCACGTGCCATTGATGATATGCTAATATGAACCTGCACATGAACTAGATATTTATTAAATACAGGAGTATTTGTCATCATCAAAACCAGGCGTGACCTATAAGGTCAACACAAAGATAGGAAAACACTAGGAACAATATATAGGTTAATATCATCAAAACACTTTAAACAATGGTGTAGCTACCAAGGCTAAGATTCTCCCCCTTTTTCATGATGTCTAACCTATTACTAATTTACTTAATCTTTGCATTCGTATTTATACTTACTATGGCTTGATATGAAAAGATAAGCTAACCTAAAACCACTAATGGGTTGTTATCATCAAAACAAGATAATTAAGCTTACGTAGTCTCTAAGGTAACACTTTTTATTTATCCGCAATTTGCATGCTTATATTTAAATATTGTGAATGATTGGGAAATACTGTGATTGCTTCATTTGTTTCTAAATATCTGCTTAGTTAATTATTGTTGGGATATTGAGATTACTTAGAAAGACCCTAGGTTCTGTAATACTGGTTGTGGTTTAAAATTGAACACACTTAACCTAGGAAGAATTTTTTTAAAATATCCAATTCACCCCCCCCCCCTTCTTGGGAATACACCATTCACATCAATTGGTATCAGAGCCTCATTGCAAAAAGTTTAACCGCTTATGTTAAAGATCGTAATGGCTCAAACTAGTGTATCCATATTCGATGAGGGACAATCTTGTTCTAGGCCTCCAATGTTTTTGTGGTGTTGATTACACCTTGTGGAAATAGAAAATGAACATATTTATAAAATCAATTGACTGGAAGGCCTGCCAAGTAACTGTTAAAGGAAATTATATGCAAATGAATGAAAATGATATTAGGTTAATGCATGCAAATTCAAATGCCATGGAAATGTTATATCGTGCATTAGATTCTAATGTTTCTCTTGAGATCATGGCATGCAAATGTGTGAGGGAAATGTGGGAAGAGCTTGAAAAGAAGTATGAAGTCACCTAGGAGAAAGAGACCGCCATTCCAAAAGCCCCAAGCTTAAATGATCAGGTAGTGGCAAATCATGGGCATGTAGCATTAGCAGATGTAAAGGTATATGACCCGCACTCTATATCTATTGATGATTTCTGTGCTGATTTTTGTGTTATATCATGTGATTAATCATCAGATTCCTCCTGTGAAAATTTTTCTAAATTTAGTGATAATGATGCATGCACTGATTCATGTGATACTTTTTGTAATAAATCCTGTAGTGAATCATGTGCATTTGATATTAAATGCATGACATCCTATCAGAAACCGCAAAAGAAATTCATTAATGGTCATATGTTTCTGGTTAGGATGTCTAAGATGAAAGCAATCTTGAAGAATGAGAATAAAAGGTGGGCAATACAATTATAAAATCTAAGAGAAAATCATGCCACCTAAGAAAAGAAAAAGATTGTGAAAGTTTTAAGAATCATTCACTTACAAAGAAAAACTAAAAATTACTTTGGAATGAGTTTAAAATTCACACGTGAAAAGAATAATCATGTTAAACCCTTAGGAGTTAAAAGAACTAAATCTTTCAAAAAAGGTTTATCTTATAAATCTCATAGTCATGCCTCATCGAGCAGAAATAGGAGATATAAGCAAAATTCTTCCCACGCATATAATGCTAACTTATATTATAAAAGGAAAAGGCACATTCGATATAACTGTCCCTTTAGAGGTGCCAGAGGCAAAGACAAGGAAATGATGTGGGTTGTCATGAAAGCAAACTCCTTAGGTCCTGAGGAAGACTGGATTCCAATTGGAATTACATGATTGTTCAAAACCTTCCTTAGTTCCTAGGTTTAGGGGTAGTTATGGCTAAAAGACTTGGAAAGTGGTGTGTGCTTAATATGAAAATTCTTAGTATATGCTTCACCATACTATTTTGAATACTAAGAACATCAGAAAATAAACTAATATGAAAATTCAAGTAACATATCCAATATGAACTTAACGTATATATATATATATATATATATATATATATAATGATTGGATGAAATATGTAAATATTGGCTATAGCATGCTAAATTTGAACCAAAAGGAATGAATTAACCTCTTTTGAGGGGACGTTAGTTTCCACATAATTCATATCATTTCTCTAAGTGGTTCAAAGTAAAGGCTGAGGACTTAACCATCAAATATATCTAGAACCTTACATTTATGAGATATAAACCATAAATCATTATCTTAAGTAACATCTTAGAAGCATGCTAAGTTAAATCCACTTCCAAATGGACAAAGGTATCTTTACCTACTAAATAATTCTCAATGCTTAACTCATGCTCAAATATGAAAACCTTAAGTTAAGCATACTTTGTCCATTGCATAAGTCTGAGTTTTATGAAATGTATCATATATTAAGTATCATCTTATCCTAAGCTCATCTTGGAGCCTTAAATGCTTGATCAAAAATTAGTAATCCCTCAGGTCATAAGAACTAATGATAATGAATTCCTAATATTCCTAATGCTTATCATAGGACATCCTTTTTATAATCAAATTAGGGAGCATCCACTATGGAATTCAAGTTTTTTCCCTAAGTTCTATTAAAATATTTATGTTGTGCTTAAAATGCAAGCATTCCTTAATCTTGGTTCACCCTCTACTCCATAGGAAATCTCTACCAAACCATGATCATATCTGGTAAAGATTCATCCTTTCACTGGTTCATATCCTCATTCTAAATTGTGATCATATCTAAAGGATACAATCTAATAGTGATAAATCAAAAAACACCAAAGAGCTATGCTTAAGAAAGATTAATCTTATTCACTAGCACAAAAAATAATTTGAATAATGTCCTGCTTCTCATGAATACTCTTCTGAGCTTAATAGTGTTTCAAATTTTAAGAGTATTTAATCTTATTCACTTTACAAGCTCTCAAACTTTATATCAAATCATTTAGAGCTTTATATCCTTAAAGTGGTGTTCAATGGCTAAGATGATTGCCAAATTTTCAATCTAAATGAAGAAACAAATTTCAAGGAAACCTTTGCACATGCAGTTAAAATTCAAGGCCATTCGAACTTGAGCCTCTTACGCATTGAAATTCATAAAAAAAAAAAAAAGTACTAAATTGGCTTAGTTCATCTAAAAGAAATATTCATTGTGACTTTTTGGTCCTCTAAGCTAATGCATTCAAAGTCAAGTTTAAATCATTGAAAATTTAGAGCCCTTAGCTAATTTACTTGAAGGATGAATAGAAAAAAGGCATAATTTGGTAGAGTACATAACTGAGGGGGAGTATTTATTTTTCATGGTTCTAAATTATCTCTTTTTCTACCCATATGCCTTCATAAGAACAACACTATAGCAAACTGTCCATATATTGCTGATTGATTAAATTCATTTGATGGATAACTAGTTTTTGATCAATGCACTGAACTCTTACTATCCATTTTTTCTTAATGCTTATATTGTCTGATGGATAGTCAATTCTGTTAAATGCTTTTGACTACTCGATTGCATGCTTGAATTGGAATGCCAACAGCATGGCTAATGCAATATTATGAAATGCATGCTGGTAGTGGATCTAGGTTGTTGCATGTGTTATGCGAATTACTTGCTAAAAAAGATTAGGTTTTGATGGGAAATGTTCTATTTACAGAAAACATGCTTCCGAAATTTCATTATAATTTTCCCAAAATAATCAAAATCCACAGATCATGTGCTTAAACGATTATGATTTGGTGCATGCGTGTGTAAACTGCATGATTATTGCATAATTATCTAAGTATAGCCTTGTTGGCTATCGAGTGCTAAATAGAATGTAATATACAGTAAACATGTACTGAATGATCATAATATATTGCATGTAGGAATTTATTTCAAAGGATGACTATGCATTGAATAGATTTATGATCTTCATCCTTGTTTGGTAATGCATGCATGAGGACATATATAGGGGAGCTGAGCTCCATCCCTAAAGAAAGGGTATAAAAGACTCATATGCATCAAGTCTTGCTTTTTAAATATTGAGGCTCTTCTGAGAACCTTGAACATCATTTCCAGCTATTAAAACTCTATGAATAGATATGGATTGTTCTCGGTTAAGTGCACTATATCATGCCTTAATATCTATCTCTGATGCATTTGTGGCCTATAGGGATGACTATACTGATAAATGGTTGATAAATATTCAGTATAGTTAGTTTAAAAAAATTAAAATGTTTGCTTATACGGATTAGTATTCTAAATGAAATTAATCATTGGGTAGTATAAGCAGCTCTTTGCATCTAAGTTATGATTCAAATTTATAGGGGAAGCCTTTGAACTTAACTTTCTATCTGATTATGCTCACCAACACATTTAACTTAGATTTGTTTTGAATTTATTGTGGCATGTGCTAAATGTGATGATTTTATTAAACATCTTAATTTGAAATATATTGCTTAGCCACAACTATTCATTGATTGCTATATGATCTCTGCTTTTAAATCTTCTGATATCTTTGGGATCTATATAATTGATTGTTTTGGTATATTATGAGTTGTTCTTAAATGCTTAACCAGGAAAATGTTTTCTTGCTTAAACTTTGTATTAAAGTTTCTTTTTTAGCAACCATCGTCCCCAATACTTCTTGAAAATATCAAAAGGGGAAATATATTTTGAAAATTGCTTTTGGGGCAAAAATTATTTTCAAAACCAAAATTCTTTATATCTTGCCTTATTGTTTTCATATATATATATATATATATATATATATATATAATTGAATGACTCGTTCTTTTATATTTAAAAATGCATGCTAACTTGTTAGACAAGTCTTATGATCAAATCTACACTTGCTATCATATGTCGTATGCTTTGAACTCAAATATTTTATGGGTCTTATGATATGTGTGAATTGAAATGGTTTGTGAATATTTCTAGTTTGACCATATTTAACATTTTAAAAAATAAATAAATAAATAAATGGCCAGTTATACCATTTCATGTATAAAAGTGCAATTTAAGAAAAAAAAAACTATAATTTTTTATGCTCAGTTGATGCATTAAAAAAGGGGGGGGGGGGGAAGTTCTCTTAAGCTATTTTTTTTTAGTGCTCAAATTGTTTTCACACTTAGGTTAGCCCTGTTGGTGATGCCAAAAGGGGGAGAATTTTTTACAAGGAAAATAATTTAAAATGGGGTAAATATCTGAGCTTCAATATGCATTAATGTTAAAACTAAATGCATAATTATTTGAAATGTCTTCTATCTTTTGATATGCTTGAGCTACACTGCTTATCATTTAAGTTATGCATATTGTTAGGGGGGGCCTTTTCAGGCTAAACCCATTTTGCACTCATATGCTTGTCATCATAAAAACAGGGGAGATTGTTGACTTTTTGAATCTGATCTCTATTTTGATGCTGACAAACCACAAGTATCGTGTGCATGTTTTTAAGTGCTTGAATAGGTTTATAATTCAAGCAAACACATAAGGGAAAAGAAAATGGAAGCCATGAATAACTTAAAGCTCCTACTCCTAGCGTATTCCATGGAAAAATGAGGAGCAAAAGAAGATGAAGACAGAATAGATCTTATTTGTAATGCATTTAATTTTAGATTTGGTATGTAATAATGCATGCTCCACATGATGTGGTTAAATGCTCAAATAACCATAGCCAAACCCTAAGGGGACCTAATCTTTAATAAAAAATCCTTTTCATAAAATCTAAAATCATATAAGGGTTTTTGGAATGAATTTTATAATCAAAATTGGGGTAAAAATTGAGGTGTTCACTAACCTCAGTCGACTGACAAGTTCACATTATATAACCCCCAGTCGACCGAGCACGCCCTCAACTAAAAATCAAAGAATTAAAAAGCTCAGTCAACCGACCATCTTAGGCATTTTCTTACCTTAGTCGAGCCCAGTCGACCTGTCATCAGGATAGCCGACCGAGTATCGAAGGGTTGGGAAATCGCCCAAGGTCAGCTGACTGGTCCCTTCCTCAGTCGACCGAGCCCTTAAGAAATTTGAATTTTTAGCTTAGGTTAGCCGACTGACGAAGTCATCAGTCGACCAACCCTCTCGGGCTACCTAATTTTTCAGCACTAAAACATGTTTAATTTTTAATTAAACAAATTTAAAATACCTTCCGTGTCCCCAAACGGTCATGTTGGCTTTTTGAGTCCGATCTCTATTTTGATGCTGACAAACCATCAGTATCTTATGTGTGCATTTAGTGTGTGAACATGTTATCATTTCTGCATGAACATATGAAACTAGAAAATGGAAGCCAGCAGGGACATAAAGCTCACACACTCCTCGCAAATTCCATGGAAAATGAAGAGCAAAAAAAGAAGAGATTTTAATTTTAATTTGTATTGCATTTAATTTTTTATTTGGTCTTTAATAATGATATGATTTGATTGACTGAATTGTGAGGTTCGGCAGACCGAAAAATTCACTAGGCGACCGAACCTCGAACGATTGAAAAATCGCCTTGGACCAGCCAACCGAACTCACCCTCGGGCACCCGAACTCGAAAAATTCACTTTTCTCTTTGTGTCTGTTTGGATGACCGACCCTAAGGATCGGGCGAGCGAAATTCTCGGGTTGCCGATAATTATTTACGGTAACTGAGATTAAAATTTAATTAAGCAAATCTAATAATACCCAGTGCGTCCCAACAGTCATATTTAAAAAAAAAAAAACTATAAATACCCCTTTCATTTGTTTAATTAGAAACTTTGTTTAACTTTTAAATTCTCTCAAATATTTTTTAATCGAAGTTCCCCCTTTTCAATTTCTATTTCAAAATCTTTTATGGGGTAAATTTTTATACTCTCCAAACTCTCTTTATTATTCTTTGGAAAATATTTTGAAAGGGAGCATCTTTATTTTAAGGCATTTACTTCTTGCATTTATGCTTTCATAGAAAAGTTTATCTTGCAAGAATCATTTGAAAAACCAAAACCCTAGGTTCTCCGATTATTCTTTGAAAAATATTTTTGGCAGAATATTTTGTTAGGGTCAAAACCTTTGAGAGTTTATCATACAAATTACTTTGAAAGGTTGAAATATTATTTTGAAAAACACCCTTACTAACTTAAGCATTAATTTCATATTATATGAGAGTGCATTAGAGCTTTTAATGTGTACATCCACGTTTGTATTTAGAAGCATTTTAATACGTACAAAAATGATTTTTATTGTACCAGTTGGGTTCAGCCCGGAGTTGAACTAGGGAGTCTCAGCCTGGTAAGTGAGACCGGTTAGGTTCAGCTTGGAATTTGAATTGGGGAGTCTCAGCTCTGCAAGTGAGACAAGTTGGGCTCAACCTTATAATTGAGCTGAATTTTTCCTTGCCCCGTAAGGAGGGGATGTAAATAGCTTCTGCTCCACCCATTTAAGTAAGCAAGTTTAGTGAAATCCTTGGGGGTAGTGCCCAAGGCGGGGACATAGGCTAGTTTGGCTGAACCTCAATAATAAATATCATGTGTCGCTCTCTCCTTATCTCATTTTATTTATTTCCTTTAAATTCAGCATGTGCATGCTTGTTCTTTTATGGTCATAACTATTTGCATGCACACTTTTATTTAAATGAGATATGATGCACGTGTATGTTCATACTTATAGCTTAATCATTTTTCATACACGCTATTATATTAAATGAGATATGATATGTGGTAAATTGATGTAAATGTTTAATTTAGCTAAAATGTTTTTAAAACCCAATTCCCCCCCCCCCCCCTTTGGGATCACACCAATTCCAACAAGTCATATTTTTAGAAACTCTATATATACCCCTTTCATAAGCATAATTAAGCAAAAGAATAGCCCAAAAATTCTCTTAATTTTTTAGTGCTTTACTTTCATACTCTCTTTGTTTTTCCTTTGGCAAATAATTTCTAAGAGAGCTTTAATATTCTCTTTCACTTCTTTCATATTCATATTGATTGCATTTGAGGGTTGATTGAAAGAAAGATTCATTTGGGCATTTATTTCTGTTATATCAAAAGCACTTACTCTCACTCAAGCTTTTATTTTTGAAAATCATTCTTGAGAGTAATCTTAAGTTTCTCCCATATATTTTTCTTGATAAATATTTTTTGGGAAAACTTCATATAACTTGTGGATCTTTGCACATCTATTGCAAGATTCAAAAGCTCATATAGTATTTATTGCAAAAACATTTTTGAGCATAAATCCTAGGTTCTCCAAACACTTTTCATTGCTAAATCTTTGTTGGAGAAAATATTAGTGACATTTAGATCTTTGAAGTTCCTATTGCATATTTCACCTCACATCAAAGATCATTTTTGCAAAATCTTCTTGAAATCAACAACCCTAGGTTCGCCTACACTTTTCATTAAAAAATATTTTGGAGAAATATTTATTAGGGTTTGAATTTTTGAGTATTCATCACATATATATATATATATATATATATTATTCAAATATTGCAAAATTATATTGAGAAAAATGCCTACTCTACTGAGCATTATTTCATATCACACGAGAGTGCATTACGCTTCAACTTGTACATCTCTGCTTTTGTAGAAGCATTTTATTTGTACAAAAAATTTCATATCTTCGTATTCCAGGTGTGGCTTGAATAGGAATACATCGTCCTATAAGGTGTACCAGTTTGACTTTAGTCCAGTTAGGTGAGTTAAGGAGACTTCCCCTCGTAAGGAGAATTAGTTTGGTTCCGTTCGGCATGTGAACTGAGGAGAATCCTCACTGTAAAGGGAATTCAATTTGGCTTAGCATGGTTAATTGAGTTAAGGTGACTCTGCCTTGTAAGAAGAACTAGTTTGGCTTCGCTCGTAAGTGAACCGAGGAGACTTCACCTTGTAAGGAGTATTGTAAACGATATCGCTTCACCCGCTTAAGTAACTAAATAGTGGAATTTTTAAGTCTCTTTTTATTTATCCACAATTTGCATTCTTGTATTTTTAATATTTTGAATGATTGAGAAATACTGAGATTGCTTTATTTGTTTCTAAATATCTACCCTGTTAATTATTGTTGGGATATTGAGATTGCCTTGAAAGACCCTAGGTTGTGTAATACTGGCTGTGGTTTAAAATTGAATGCACTTAACCTAGGAAGATTTTTTTTAAGTATCCATTCACCCCCCCCCCCCTCTTGGGAATACGCCATTCACATCATGCTTGAGTTATCTTTACCTTATTGTGTTAGTTTATGAATGACATGGTAGACTTAGTGTATTTAATTTCTTCCCCCAAGCCCTCTCAAGGCCCAATTCACTTCCAACCCCCCCCCCCAATTCTACCATTTTCTTCATTAACATTATTGAATTTTATTATTTTATAAAATGCTACACTTTTCTTCTAAATATTATGCTTTTATTTACTCAATCCATTGTGCATGTATATGTATGGTACAAGTATATAAAGCAATAGATTAAATCTGATGATGATATTGGATCAACATTAGAGAATAAGGAGGGATGGACACTAGTATCATGACATAATAGATGGAAACTATGACTTGCCCAACTAAGGCCTACTCCACCAAAAGACAAAAAGAAAAAAAGATCTCACATTCTCAATCAAAGAAAGAAATAGGAAAAAAATCAATAGCTAAGAAATTCATAATTATGAATAATGATCTTTTGCAACAAAAACCTCGTGAGCCGGTTACGTTTAGAGAATATTTTCCATGAGGCTTTTACCAAGATAATAAAGTTGCGATAAATGTGGTAACATATTATGAAATCGATGATGAGGATGACTGAAATGGAAGAGATAATGCTACCAACTCCACTAATAAGTATCAAATTGTTGAACAACTTAGTGGTTTACTATGTCACATCAATATTGATGACCTCATCAAACTTCCTAAAGTTGTGCGAGAAAAGCTAGTACATGTCCTTAAAGGTGTGGAGGACATTGACTATCAAACACCTTCAAGCCTTCAAGAGAGGGAAGATGATACCCTTTGTGCCAATTATTGGTCCAAAATCTCCTTTACAGATGAATATCTTTTATTGGCTTCAAGATCACATAATCGACCACTTTTGTTTTTAGTTACATTCAAGAATAGAAGGTTAACTAAATTCTTATCATGGTAAATATGTTGTTGACATCATGCCAAATGTAACAATGAAGGATCTTGGAATCACTATGGATGAGTTATTATAAAGTCACCTAGTAATTTAAGGATTTAATCAATGTGGTCAACACGAAATTGGTATGGTTTACCTAAAATTTATTACAAGTGACCTACAGACTAGTGTCATCTTCCATGTCATTGATGCCAAAACAACTTAAAAGTTATTGTTAGGAAGACCATGGATTCATGAAAATGGCATTATACCTTTAACTGTTCATCAAAGTTTCAAATATTTTCAAGGGGAGTAAGAAAATTGGAGACTGATGTCAAGCCTTTCTTAAAAGTAAAGGCTCATTTTGTTGATGCTAAGTTTCATCTAGAAGACGATGCAATAAAAGAAGCACTCCCTTTAGATATTCCTTCTATAAGTGGTTGGAAAAAGGGGGCAATGCAGGTTGAGTACTCCAAGTCAGACTATAATAAGATTAAGAGCATTCCACTAACTACGAACATTACCACACTTCCTACTCAATCATTACAAGGTGAAAACGAGTGTCGATCCCTAACTACTCCTAAGTTTAGTAGAGTAGTGAGTAAGTCGGGTGTTGATCCTCAAAGATTCAATGTAGTGGTGTACCAAAATTGATCTAATTTACTACGCTCGAAACAATAAGAAAAGGTTGAATGTTAGATTTTCTATTTAGAACTACAAAAGAAAATTAATTAATTCAACTATACTAAAACGAGCACAAAGTCTTTATGTAAAGTTCCTATAGAAGAGTAATTCCCCTATTACGAATCCACCCTAAGCCGTTAAATCGCAATAATTAAGGTTTGGTAAATTATCCATAATGGGACTTCAATGGTTCATCCTAATACGAACACATAGGATGAACTCTAAATAAAGACAAGTAATCTGCTTGAGTTGTATAGTGTATCCAGGTTCCCACCAATCATCCGGAGCACGATCGGGAGAACCGAGTATACCCTATCTAGCGAACACTGATTCCTTTCTATTAATCTTGTTGCATAAACATATATTAGGCTTGGTAGACACAAAGTACTTTTATTATAAAAAATTATTTAGAAAAGTCAAAATAACATCATGCAATCACACCCTATTATGGACAATCAACTCCTAGCTTTGCGAATCTAACTTAGGGCTTCATCGCAATTAGAGAATTTGGGATGTTAGCCTTGGGGGCTACATAATCATGGTTTACATGTTTTGATGATATTAACCTATATGTTGTTCCTAGTGCATTCCATCTTTGTAGATCATGTTTAGTAAAATTTCCAGTGACGAATACATGAAGTACTGAATCAAAGGCAAAGATTGGACCGAGTAGAAAATAGTTAAATTATATGTAATAAGGGTTGTGTGAGGTAGGAACATTTTGTAAATCTTGCATATGTGTTTCTTGCATGATTTTGGAGTAAGAGTTGAGAAAATGCATGCATACTAGGACACATGAGTAAATAGAATTTCACCTAAAGTCACAAATTCAACTTTAATAGTTTTCAAAGTTAAAATCAAAGTGTTTGTCAAAAGAATTCTAAACTCAAAATATATTTTCAAAGGGACAAGTTTTTAACATCCTAGTTTTAAGAACATTTTTATACTTAGTCTCGGTTGTGCCAAAATGAGCATTATATCCTAAGCACTCAAGAAAGTCAAGTATGTTTTCATAAATGGCATACTGAGCATATAAGATATCAAAACGTATTTTTAAATGTGTTCTCATGAATAAGATTGTTATATTCAAAAGAAATTTCTTAAGGACAAGTTTTTAATTATATTAGTGTTATAATCTTTTACAAACCTTGTTAGATTTGGTGTATTCCTAAAAGGGGGGTGAATTGGGTATTTAAAAATTCTTCTTAGGTTAAGCCAGATTCCACAATCAGTAATTCCCAACCTAGGGTCTGTCTAAGCACATACCAATACCCCAACAAAATAATACTGTAGCAGACTCAGTATTTCCCAATCATTCACAGTATTTAAAACATGCACAACATTTATATAATAATTCAAATACAAACATACATGTGCATAAATTAAATTGTGGAAATATAAAGAGTATAGGGAAAGAAAAAGCCAACACAGGATATATTATTCGGGTTAGGCCAACTATGCCTACGTCCACGCCTTGACTCACCAGCACAAGGATTTCACTAATGCTCACTTAAGGGGTGGAGCGGAACCTGTTACAACTAAGTCAATTAATGGGGTTGACCTCAACCTACACCTTACGAGGATGGTACACCTAACTTTCCTAACCGGATCTAAGCCAATCCGGGACTATTTACCAAGGCTAGTCTCCCTCTTCAGGCCCGTGCCTAGAATACAATAAATTTAATATAAATTGCGTACAAGTAAAGTGCTTCTTACTCTAAGAAAATTTGCACCAATATGCTCAACCAAATAATGCACTCACATATGATATGAATTAAAGCTCAATCTGAGAATGTGTATTTTTCACTAAAAAATTATTTCTCAATAAAGACCGAGTGTGAAAAATTATTTTCTTATTAACAAGAGTAAGAGAGGTTCCAAGCAAGATATTAAAATAAAAATAAGCTCAAGGTACTCTTTTCAATATGTTAGGAGTTTTCCCAAAAACTAGTTTTTCAAATAAAGCTTAGGGTAATTAGGATTCTTGCTCAAAATAATTTTGCAATGAAGAATATATGAGCCTTTGAAGTCTTGCAATATATGTGCAAGATTCACAAGCAATAAACAAGTTTTTCTCCAAAGATATTTATTAATGAAAATATATGGAGAAAACTTAGGATTTACTCTCAAGATTAGATTTTGAAAATAATGGAATATGAGAGTATAAGTAATATGATTTGTAAAAATAAAATGCCCAAGATAAATATTACTCTCTTAAAAATGATTTTTCGAAAATATAACAAAGAGAGGATGAAAAACAAGCGTAGGAAGATGAAAAAATGATATAAAATTTTGAGAGGATTTTCTAACTAATCATCTTACTAATTTTGAGTTATGAGGGGGTATATATAGACTTCTTAGAAAATCTGATTGTTAGGGACACATTAGGGATTTCTAGAAAAGTTTAAATGAGGTTAATGAAATTTTAACCATGTTTTAACCTCAGTAATTCTTACCAACCCGAGAGCACCGGTTAACTGAACTGAAGGTTCGGTTGACCGAGTGGCTAGGTTCGGTCGACCGGAAGAAATTTGAACTAGAAGAATGGTCGATCGAACTTGAAGGGTTTAAGGGTGATTTTCCAAATCCATATGGTTTGGTCGACTGGGTTAATTTGAACTATGAGGTTTGGTCGATTGGGCGGTTGGCATTTCCCACGTGGGGGTTTGGTTTACCAGGGCGTTGCCCATATAATCTTGGTCGGTTGACCAAGTGGTCAACTTGTTGACCCAGGGAGGTTCAATCGACCAGGGCTTTTCTATATACTTCTGGTTGGTAGACTGAATAGTCAACATGTTGACCCGGTGGAGATTCGATCGACCGAAGGTCCCTATGCATAAATGTTCGGTTGACCGAACATGCCCTTCAAGGGTATTTTGGTCCAATTTTTTTTATAATGTTGTCCCTATACATATGATTATTAATATTAAAATTTTAGGGCACATTTTTATGCAAATATGAGGGTCCTATGGTTAGTCTAAGTCCTTTGAGGTCTACTGAAAAAATCCAGCGTCGGTCAACTGTCCTAAGGTCATTCGGTTCCCTATGGTCAATCTTCAGTCTTGTTTGAGCTTTATTCATATCATGCATGCAGATGAAAATACTATAGACTAAATATAAAAACTTAATGCAATACAAGTTGAATTTAAATGTCTCCAATCTTCTTTGCTCTTGTGACTTCCTTGGAATACGCTAGCTGATGTACATGTCCTTCTAGTTTCTTCTGGCTTCCATTTTCAATCTCCTTATGTGTGTGTTCTGAAATGTTACCTGTTCAAACACCGGATACACACATAAGAAACTTGTGGTTTGTCATTATCAAAACTAGGGATCAGACTCAAAAAGTCAACAAACTTGTTCATGGTTGGACTTAAAACCTCATTTATGCACCTATCAAACTTCCTGAACACCCTTCGATATTTGGGGTATAACTTTTGCTAGAAAAATCCAAAAATGACGATATTGGTGTCTTTGGAAAGCTATTCCATCCCTCGATGATTGGGTGCAACTCATCAATGATTCTAGGTAGAATGTTTACGATTGCTGGTAGAGTGCCACTAATTGACGAGTAGGGGTCACTAGTCGACGAGACGCATGGTGAATAGTGCAATAACGACTAGAAAATGGCTAGGTTCTTTTGGGAATTGCTCCCAATAGTCCAATAACAGCTATTAAGGGTTTTTTAGCTATAAATAAAAGTCCATAGAATTTTTTAGTAAGTTTTTTGTGATTTATACAAGCTTATAGTGAAAAATATCATTTTATACAAAACCTAGGCACTTTGCATCTTTGTTATTCATTCACAAGTGCTCAAACTCTCTTGTTCTCTAATCTTGTTTGAATCATTCCTTGAGAGAGTAGTGTAAGGATTGTTTTGTATCATCTTAAATTAAAGGGCATCATTTGTATTTCATCTTCTTGTAAAAGGTTCTTTGTGAACCATTTGGTGAAGGTTCTTGATGAACCGAATTACAAGGCACCTTGGTGATCCTTGTGGTGCTTGGTGAGCACAGTAGGGATTTGTTCTTGAGTATAGGGTTTGATACCCAAGTTGTAAGGCTTGCTCAGCCGATGAAAGAGTTTTATAGTGGATTGTGAAATTTTTTAGCTTGGTGCTAAGGCATGGACATAGGCTTGGTGCCGAACCATGTTAAACCTCTAGTGTTAAGCTTTCTCTTCCTATACTCTTTATTTTATGTCTTGTGCTTGATTTATGTTTCATTTATTGTCATAAAATTGCTTGAATCCTGGCAAGAATTTTATTTTGTAGAGAAAGCCCAAATACGTGAAAAGAGTTCATTCAAAAACAAAAACTACGTTAAAACATTGCATTTCGAAAATAAATAAAAAAAATCCAAACATGACTTGAAGGCCTCCCAATATCTCCTAGAAGTTTCAATTTTATACCCTTTAAGGTTTACACGCGCTTATATTCAAATCAAGAAACAATCGGCAACAAAATCACCAAACAAATTTCCGAGCTCAACCGATGTCGACCTGCTCGCACATCCAAGGTGCTACTCGGTTGACTATGCTAAACTCGTTATTCCTTCAATTCCCTGGTCAAACTCTTCCTTGGAACCTTCATTATCGAGCATCTTCTGCAAGGGGTACCTCGTTGCACCATAGTTGCGACCACGGCCTACCATGGTCGACACAGTCTGAAAGATCTTCAATTATTTCTTTATGTTCAGCCAATGGCATCGTCCACCAAGTCGCACTTCCAAGTTCTCCTTGTCATTCCGTGGTCGAGGGCCTCTATGAACCTCTTGTTAACTAGCACTCTGGAATCTTCTAGCTCGACTTGGTCGCCCCTTGTGACTTCTTGGTCACACCAAATAGTCGATTAAGGGACTTCTACTGTAGTTGAATCAAGGCCATGGATACCCAGTTGAGCTATGATTTGCACTTAGTTGAGCCTTGTACTTCCAAATTACTGCATTAACTCATTGCACTGCATAACTCTTGGATTTAAACTTCGATTTCCTAAAACATCAAATATACCATGTATAACTCTGAACAATAATAAGAAGTTGTAATTAAGGAGTTAATAAAAACATAGCACAGGTAAATAGAGGACTAAATAAGCATATTTAGGAAAACATCAAAACCCCTAACTTACACTTTGCTAGTCCTCAAGCAAAGAAAACTAAAAAAAAAACTACAAAATAGAAATAAATTCCTAACTACTTCCTCTTTCGTGAGAAACACAATTGCATTTACATTATGCAATAAGGCTTTAAACCCCTAGGTGACCCTAGTGGACGAGTTGTGCTCTCATGAGGGTTTCTAAGGCGATGCCCACAAGAACCTATCCCAGTGAATAACAATCAACCTCAAGCAAGTAACACAGACATACACATCCATATACAGACATATTGCACCATCACAAGCATGTCCCTCTACAAATACCTCCATTATAATGACAACTAAAAGGAAATCACCTATACATGCCTCAACAAGATATGGCCATCCAGATATCGTAAACCTCTAAGAATTAACCAGCAATTCATATCCAGAGTTAATATCATCGTATAAATATTAGCACAAAAAAGTAGAATCATAAGACAAGTGTAAAGTGAATGACTCATTTCATTCGGATAATCCTCATACACCTACAGAGTGGTTGTCTTGACTCAACTTCATCAATATAATCTCAAAAACACTCATAAAAATGGGGTTACTCCCATATGTGAGGAAAAACATGCATGATCAAATATCTCACATGCATCAAATAAACAACAAAGAAAATGGAGTGAACTAGTCTCAAGAGAAAGGGTACTAGCCTAATATCGAGGTGTCGGGTCCTTCACCCTAATGATGAGTCCCTAAAATGCATGATTTTAGGCCCTCATATTTCTGAGTTATGCAAGGTTTGTTCATGTTTCAATAAAAGATGGTTAAAACTGAGGAGTTAAGCAATATGAGAAGCCAATGGAGTATTTGGGATACTTGAAGCTCAAATCATCTATCCAACCAAACTCCTAGTGCCTCAACACACATAAAAGAGAAAAATACTATGTTCGACCATGTGGTGTGATCAACTAAAACAAGGGGCGACCAAGTCAAAAGTCCTAGACTCCAAGGTTCAGACTGAAGAAGAGATGCTACAAGGTTCGACCAAGTATTCAACCATGTGACCCTCAAGGGCGACCAAGTCAAGATACTAAAGCTTCTTGAGCCCAAAAATACTGAGAGTCTTGACCAAGTGCTTGACCAAGAAGCCCTTGAGGGGTGAACAAGTCAATTTCGTGAGTTGAACTGAAGATTGAAATACTAAGAGTCTCAACCAAGTGCTCAACAAGCAAGACCTTGAGGGGCAACTAGGTTTAGATCTCGACCAGCTACTTGACCAACAAAAATAGGGGAGTGACCTAGTTGACAGCAACGATCTTCTATGCAAGATTGGCTGCAAACTTTCCTAAACTAAAAATCAAACCTTGTAAACCCTAGAGTCTATAAATATTCGCTACGAACATTAGATGTGGGTTCCTCTTTGGCCAATTCTGGGTTAGTGACAGACCTAGAATGCCATTGAGAACCACCATAGAGTAGATTCACTCGCTTTACTTTACATTCTTGTTGTGGTTCTCTTTTTTATTTCTGATCGTTAGTGACAGATGAATCTGTTTGCAATAAGAAACCATTTTTCCTACTTTCCTTTACATACTTCAATTTATTACTTTGATTTACTACTTTGATGTTGATGAAGTCTTGCATGATAGAATAAGCACTACTATAGTCTCAACCAGATAGAAGTAGTTGGCTACGAAACCACGAAGGTGTTCGTGTGATCGTTGTGATAGGGTATACTCCAGATCCCAACCGTGCTCCATATGGTTGGTGCACCCATGCTACCTTGTGCCCTTGAATGACCCTCTCCCTCTTGGCTTGAGATTCTAGGGTTAGTACTCTTACATATAGTCGGTTGAGTGTAGTTAGAGGCATGGCATCTTGAATCTAATTCATGTCTAAGCATTGCTTTGTAGGAGTAGGGTTAACTTAGATTTTATTTGCTTTTTAGTAGTTGTTAGCACACTCATTGCAAAAATACCATCTTTTTCAATTTTCTTTTACACAAGGCAATAATAAACTAATTGAGAAAAGGTTTATAACCCCTTGATATAGTCCTTGTGGATTGACACCCCACATCCCCACTTTCTACTGAATTTGGGATTGTTAGGTAGTATAAATATTATTTTTGGTAATTAAGGACCCAAACCTTGGTGAACCTACCAAATTTTTGCACCATTTCAGAGGATTAAGTCACGGTTATTAGCCAATTTCTAAGTTAGTGTATTATTGCCTTGTTTTTATTTCTTTTCTCGACTTTTCTTTTATTTTTATTTTTGTTACATATATTAAAGTCTTGATTCTATGTGCTTAATTTGTGTATGCTAGGTTTGCGTTCTCTAGATCTTGAGTTAGTGCCTACAGACCCCGAGATTAAGAGATCCTGAAGGTCCCTTAGGAAACTCAATTCAAATCATGAGTTTACAGAGTCGTCTCAACTTAAAGTAAAGGCCAAATGTCCATTGGTTCCCGCTATTCAAATACCGGAACCCCAAGCTCCTTGCCAACTTGTGGTGGCGGAGCAACAACTTAGGCCCCTTAGGGACTACTTTGTGCCCAACACATACACTTCGCCGTCTTGCATCTGATATCTAGATGTTCAGGCGGCGCAATTTGAGATAAATACTTCCATCATCTCAATACTTCCCCACTTTTATGGGAATTGTAATGAAAATCCTTATAAGCATCTAGATGAATTTCTCGAGATTTGTTCCATCATCCACATCTAAAATTTTAGTGATGATGCCCTCTGCTTAAGGCTTTTCCCGTTCTCTCTAAAGGATAAGGTCAAATATTGGCTAACGTCTTTAGAGTCAAACTCAGTGACCGACTAGGCCACCATGCAGTAGGAGTTTTTGAAAAAGTACTTCCCAATTGGGAAGACTAAGTAGCTGCGGAGAGCCATCACTAGTTTCTCCTAAGCGGATAAGGAACTGTTCTGTGAGACCTAGGAGCACTTTAGGGATCTTCTATATACATGCCCACACCATCAGGTTCCTAAGTGGCAATTGGTCCAAAATTTCTACGAAGGGTTGGCTGCGAGAGATAGGTCCTTGGTAGATGCGTCTTGTGGAGGGAGTTTCCTCACTAAACACGAGAATGAGGTCAGGGTTCTCTTTAAGAATCTCACCAAGAATCCTCAACAACATGATATTTCTACTCGTAGACCCTCTGAACTGTCCACTTCCAAATCTAAGGGAGTTTATGAGTTGGCCACATGCCATAACCTAGCTGTAACGACCCAAAAAACTAATACCAATTTATATATATATAAACTTGTTACCTATAATAATATCCACTATAGTGTCTCTAACCTCAAGTGGTACCGAGGATACTTGTTCACAAAACATACCACCTATGCAGCGGAAAACATAAAAATACATTATCCTTATTCACAATACCAGAGTTTTAGTATTTCAAAACATACATAAACATCTCCCCAAAAATCCACAAAAAACTTCTAGGGACTACTCAAAATACATCTCCTAATTCAACACGTACCCTTCTGCGAGGGCAGTACTAAAGTCCCCCACTATCTCAGAGCTCGCTCCGCACACCTATCTGGATAACATGAAAAGTTTGGAATTTTTGGGTGAGACACCTCTCAGTAAGACGAAATAAATTACAAATAGTGTGTGACAAATGAGTTTTACTTGAATAACATAATTATTAATTCAACTATAACTGTGATAACATTTCAATATAAAATGTATCATAACTCATGCCTATGCCTTTTAAAATAAGCTTTCTATTTGAACATACTTTTAACTATAATAGATAGTTTATGTTCTCTGTAAAACTATATACATTTATTTATATAATTGTGAAAGCTTCCCTAGATGGATAACTGTATGCATGAATTAACCCTGCATGCCCAGGTTTTGCGGCCCATGGGCTAGACTTAACTTTGGCTGGCCTACCAAGCTAAGTCAAACTATAAACCTCTGTAGTATGATTCAGCCCCTCACCCTGGTTCTGACTGCTAGGGAGCTCCTTGTCTCTCCTCTAGGCACAATTGAATGTCATTCCACACTCTATTTGAGATATGTTGTTGCACTATCTATATTGTATTAGCTATGGTACCATGATCTGTAATATGTTTTGGTCCATTAGGGAAATGATACTATATAATACTATGTTGTGTATATTAATGTTTTACCATGATTTTGTATAAACTGAAATAACCATGATTTTGTATAATAACTATAAATCATAGCTCTATAATAACAATATATCATGGTTCTATAATAACTGTAAAATCATGGTTCTGTAATAGTTGTAAATCATGGTTCTTTAATAACTGTAAATCATGGTTCTATGATAACTGCAAAAATTGCTGTATTAAATCTTTGTACGATATCTGTTATTTCTTATGCCACACAATTCAAATGAAACCCTTATGCTATAATCTGTATAGGAAAAATTGTATTTTCTTGCTATATAAAAATAATATATATCACTTGTAAAACTTTTCTATATCTTGAAATTTCTAAATTTCACAGACATATAACAGATGTAAAATTCAAATCCCATAAACACATGTTATACTTTAGTTAATAAATTCCTGAAATTAATTGGCCTAACTTATTCCCCTTACCATATTGAGAGGTTTACAAAAACATATACTCACGCTCGCGGCGTTCGGAACTCAAAAATCCTGAAATCATGTATCCCCCAGAATAATATCACATTCACATTTTCCCAGAACCACATACTCCTTTTAATCAATGAAACATCAAACAATCAACTATTTATTACTCTTACCTCATTCCCTGATGAAAGGCCCACAAGGATCCTAATCTGCGCCTACGGTGTACACGCAAAACCCCTGTATTTATAAACCCTAATCCAGTCACATTAACCCCATAAGTTTTCTCTATTTAACGTTCCTTAACCCATATTCCTTAAATAATTAGCAAAACTTGAAAAAAATAGCTTCCTTAGGATTTCGGATGCCCAAGTACCCCAAATCAACAATCTGTTTCGGTCAACTTGCAAAGAATCACCCCTAGATCATCGTGGTGGTTCCTGATCATCGAAACGATCTAAAACGGGGCCAAAATCTAAGAGAAAAGGGGGGTTGGGCCGAAACCTAGAGAGAGAGAGTGAGATAAGGAGAGAATTTTTTTTGTTGAAAAATGATTTTAAGCCTATATATAGTCAGTTGTCCATGTGGCCTTATCGATGCAATAGGTGTACTCATCAACGAAACATAGAAGGGAGTTCGTCGATGAGGATAATAAGTTTGTCGACGAATACATAATGGTCTGAAATTCCTGCTCTCGGTATCTCCTCATCGATGAGACACGTGTACTCATCGATGAGACCAAGAAGGACGTTTGTTGATGAAGACGATGGGTTCGTCGACGAGTCCCTGCTCATGCCCCTTTTTAAATTTCTTTTCTAATTTTTTTTATCTTTATTTTATTTTCCATTTTCCTTTATCATTTTCATTGTTATTATTTTTCCTGGTCTTTACATTCTCCCCTCCTTAGAAAATTTCGTCCTCGAAATTTGCTATCTATCACATTTCCAACTTAAGGGTAAACATTCCAATTTTATTAATTACCCTAACTTATGGCGGAGGAATGCCGTGGCTACAAGGGAGGGTTTTGGGAGATTACAATATCCAAACAAAACTCTTCTAGAACCATCAAAACATAAAACTATTACATTTCACTAATTAACCAACATAAAGTTACACACATACATAATTTCTTACCTAAATAACTACCTTCCTCTAACTGATGCTGAATCCCACTAAAACATATATGGGTACTTTTGATGCATTTCCTCCTCTAACTCCTATGAGGCTTCCTCTACTACATGGTTCCTCTAAAGCACTTTCACCAGTGGAATTTCTTGGTGCGTAATTCTTGTTCTTTTCAATCCAAAATCTGCACTGACTTTTCTTCCTAAGACAAGGCATCACCAAACTCCAGTGCCTCATAACTGATTACGTGGGAGGGATCTAAGACGTATTTCCTCAACATGGATATATGGAATACGTCATGGATTCTAAACAGAATCGGTAATAAAGCTAACCTATAGGCAATTGGACCCACTCTCTCAAGAATCTTGAATGTCCCAACATACCTAGGGCTCAGCTTACCCTTCCTCCAAAATCTTATAACCCTTTTCATTGCTGTCATTTTAGGAATACATGATCTCCTGCACAAAATTCCAACTCTCGCCGGTGAGTATCTGTATAACGTTTCTGTCGACTCCGAGCTATTCGGATTCTATCTCCGATGAGTTTGATTTTCTCTAAAGTTTGTTGAAACATCTCTGGCCCCAAAACTTGTCTCTCACTAGTTTTATCCCAATATAATGGGGATCGGCACCTCTTTTCATATAACGTTTCATATGATGTCATCACATTGCTGGCCGGGTAGCTGTTATTATAAGAAAATTCGACTAATGGCATGTACTGGATCCACCTACCACCAAAATCTAATACATAGACTCACAACATATTTTCTAGTATCTTAATCGTCCTCTCTGTCTATCCATCGATCTTAGGATGAAAGTTTGTACTAAATGTCAGTTGTATACTCATGGCTCTTTGCAAACTTTTCCAAAACTGCGATGAGAACCGTGGGTCTCGGTCAGATACGATGGACACAGGCACTTCATGTAGTCTCACTATCTCCTATATATATATATGTATATATCTCTGCCAACCTACTCAAAGAGTAGCCAACTTTGATGGAAAGAAAGTGGGCAGTCTTTGTCAATCAGTCTATGACTACCCAGATAGCATCCTAACCATGAAGTGCTGGGGGCAATCCTATAAAAAAATCCATAGAAATATGTTCCCATTTCCACTTAGGAATGTGGAGTGGCTATAATTGTTCTACCGGTCTTTGTTGTTTAGCTTTTACATATTGGCACGTCAAACACTACTCTACGTACCCAACTATCTCTTTCTTCATATTGTTCCACCAAAAGGATTCCCGAAGATCCCTATACTTTTTAGTGCTTCTTGGGTGAACTGTATACAAGGTTTGATGCGCCTCCTCTAAGATGGTTCTTTTAATTCCAATATCTCCAAGTACGCATAGTTTGGTACAAAACCTCAGAGCACCATCATTAGAAATAGTAAAATTGGCTCCCTGTCCACTCTGTACTTTATATCTGATATTTACTAATTCTATATCTTGCATTTGAGTGATCTTAATTTTCTCTAGCAAAGTTGACTGAAGTAACAGACTAGCAATAAATGTTTGGTGATCTCCCTCTGCCAGTTTTATCCCAAGCCTTTCCAAATCCATTCTGATCTAATACTGCATCACCACTGCTGACATAAAGGCATTCCCTGATTTCAAGCTCAAGGCATTAGCTACCACATTTGATTTCCCTAGGTGGAAACTAATGGAACAGTCGTAATCTTTAATTAACTCAAACCATCTCCTTTGCCTCATATTTAACTCTTTCTGCGTGAAGAAATATTTCAAACTCTTATGATCTGTAAAGATCTCACATTTGCCACCATACAAATAATACCTCCAAATCTTTAAGGCGTACACCACTACAGCCAACTCTAATTCATGCATCGGATAATTCCTTTCACATTCCTTGAGTTGCCGAGAAGCACATCCCATAACTTTTCCTTACGGCATCAATACACATCCAAGTCCTCTTAGAGACTTGTCACAGTAGATCACAAAATCTCCATCCCCTAATGGGATGGTCAAAACTAGTTTGGTGACAAGTCACTACTTCAACTCTTGAAAGCTCTACTCACATTCATTAGTCCACTCGAACTTCACACTTTTCCTCATGATCCATGTCAAGGACTTGATAATCTGGAAAAAATCTTCTACAAACTGCTGGTAGTATCCCGCCACACGCAAGAAACTTTGGATCTCCTGAACATTCCTTGGTCTCATCCAATTCACCACCACTTCTATCTTGCTCGGATCTACCAAAATACCATCCCCGTAGATCACATGTCTAAGGAACGCAATGTCCCTCAGCTAGAATTCACATTTCTCAAAATTAACGTACAACTTCTTTTCGCTTAACACCTATAGCACCATCCTCTGATGATCTTCATGCTCCTCAAAACTCTTTGAGTAGACCAGAATATCATCAATGAGAATAACAACAAACTAGTCCAAATACTGGTGGAATACCCTATTCATTAGGTCCATAAACGCTGCCGGTGCATTGGTAAATCCGAAGGGCATAACCAAAAACTCATAGTGGCCATACTTGATTTGGAAGGCTGTCTTCAAAAAATCTTCTGCTTTAATTTTTACCTGATGGTATGACCAAAGATAAATCTTAGAGTAGACTCGGGTTCCCTGGAGCTGATCAAATAAGTCATCTATACGAGGAAGAGGATATTTGTTGACCTTATAGGTCACGCCCAGTTTTGATTATCATAAATACTCATTATATCTAAAAGGTGTTTGAGATTATGCGCAGGAACTTAAGTTGTCAGATCTTGATGCACATAAAGCAAGTGAAGATTGATGACCCAATTACTTTGTGTTGTAATATATAATTCATTCATGTAATTGGTCTGTAATAGTAATTAGGACTTTTACTTGTAATAATCACACACCCCACGTGCATGGTCTAATAGGTAAGCTTAGATTAATCAAAAACTAAAACTGACCTAGAAAAGACCCTAGGACACTCACACTTGCACTTGTTTGTGTTATGCACTTGAATAGGGTGAATGTGTATTAAAATAGAACTGAAATGCACAAGTTATGCACTTTCAGTTGACCGAAACATATAGTTCATTCTACCCCTGGTCGACCGAACCAATTCTGGGTCAACCGGTTGACCACTGTCCGGTCAACCGAGCCAGGATAGTTCATTTGACCCTGGTCGACCGAAACCCCTTGAAGTCAATAGTTTGACTTCCTGGTCAACCGAGATATTTTTATACTACACCAACTTGGTCGATCGAGTTCCCATATGTGGGAATCCAACGGTCTGGTCGACCGACCAGTTAGTTCAATTTTACCCTGGTCGACCGAACCACGCTATTTTGGAAAAATCGCCTCAGACTTACCTTTCCAGTCGACCAACCCTGAAGTTCAAAATTGGCCCGATCGACCAAGCCATAAGAACTTCGGTCGACCGAAAGTCTTCTGGTCGACCGGTGCTCTTGGGTTGCTCCGAATTTTTACCGTGGTTAACTATTTTTTAATAAGGTTAAAATTGCTAAAATGTCATTAATCTTTTTTAATAATACCAGCCTTGTCCCCAAAGGTCATAATTCATGGGGTGTCTATAAATGCCCCTTCATTTGGGAAAATTAGCAACCAGATTAGTGAACCCAATTAAAAATTCTCTTTCAAGCAAAATATCTTCTACTACTCATTTTCTTGCTTCAATCACTCATACTTACTCTCTTCAAGTTCTTAAATCCTCTGTAAGTTGATTGAGTGTTTGTGTTCATAGGTTTTCTCTCCCATTCATGTTGATTGATTTGATTTTAACAAAAATTGAACCTAAGTGTTCTTAGGGGGCTTTGCTAATAAGTCTATCCTAAGAAAGCTTGCATTTAGTTTCTGAGTATTGCAGTTATGTTGCAATATCTTACGAAGCTTGTATTTATTTTTGGGTTGCAAAAACATTTTCAAAAACATACTCAAATATCTTGTGTGATTTATATTGACATATTTTTTGAAAAGATATTTGTGTTTGTGATATTGGTCTTTGTTGCAATATTTATTCACTTACATATCATTTTCCGAATACAAAGATTAAATATCCTTTGCAAACCAAGCATATACATTATATTCGTGATTGAGATATCCTACTGATTAATGTACTTGAGACTTCCTTGATATATTTGTGTGAACCCGATTGATTGAATATCTTGAGATACAAAGATTGCTTGATGACACTCTCATGCACTCATTACATAGATAGCAAATATATTTGAGAGTTGAAATATTAGACCACACTAAGCTTACAAATTAAATCATCTTGTGGTGTATATGACTGAGCGAATTTGGGTACATATCTACCTTACACGAAGGCACAATCCCTATACCATTATTATTTTATTGCAAAATCTGAGTGTTTCCAGGTGTGGCTTGAGGGGGCGGTAATCCAGCCCGGTAAGGATTGGTTGTAAAGGTTGAGGTCAACCCTATGCTAATTGACCTAATTTGTTTAGGTGCCGCTCCACTCGTTTAAGTGAGCAAGTATAGTGGTAATCCTTGTGCTTGTTAGCCAAGGCGGGGACGTAGGCAATTGGCCAAACCTCGATAACATCTTTGTGTGTCACTCTTACTTTACTGCTCTCTAGTGCATGTGTTGTTGATTAAACTGCTTTATTTAATTTCTAGTATATTTACATTGCTTGCACTAGATTGACCATAGGGTTGTGAACATACTGGTGTTAGAATATTTACCTAGGGATTAAATTTTAAAAATACCAATTCAACCCCCTCTTAGGATCATGGTAAAGCTAACAATATTAGTTCTTAACTGTCACTTTATTTATCTCTCTGTAGTTGATACACAAAAATTTGAACTCCTTCTTTCCAAGAGGCCTAAATATCACCTCTTTCTGATGACAATCAGTACTAGCATAATTTGCTACTAGCCAGTTCATACCCAAAATCATATCAAACCCCTACATATCTAATACCATGAGATCAACTGGAAACACTCTTTCCTAAATGCCCACTAGATAACCTTTAAGCACCCTTCGACACCTCACTACTGACCTTGTCAGTGTAGCTACTAATAACTTAGTGTCTAACATCTAAGTTTCTACCCCACATAATTTTATGTACCCCATGAACACGAAAGAATGTATGGCCCCTCAGTCAAATAAAACAACAAATTTATATGAAAAAAAAAGTAATAGTACCTACCACGACATCGCCCGCAGTCTCAATGTCTCCCAGTGTCAATGCATAGACCCTCATCAGGGCGATGTTCCTCTACTGACCTCCTTAAGGTGCCTAATTATTTCCTCGAAATGGTCTAGGAGTTGGTGCATTGATCAATAGCCCATGACATGCTCGTGCAATGTGTCTAAGCATCACATATCGATAGCAGATATTCTCTCCTATACGACATTCACCTATACGACATTCTCCCATATGCCTCTTGCCACATCTAGGGCAGATAGGACAAGTCAGCTCACCCTCATATCCACGATTTTTTGTCACTTCCCTCTGAACTCTGTCGTACCGCTCTCCTCTTTATGGGCCCCAGCTAGAACCTGCCAAAAACCTAGGAGGTGTCGACCTCTTCCTATGGCTTTGTATCCCAGCACCCCTCTGCTTGCTCAGCTCTGCTATAGTGGCTCTGTCTACCAAATCTAAGAAATCTTGCTCCTTCAGAACTGCCACTTGTTCATAGATTTCTTGCCTCATGCCTCTCTCAAACTTCCTTGCCTTCTTTACCTCGTCTGGGACAATATATGGGACAAAGCATGACAGCTCATTAAACTTTTCTGCATATTGCTAGACTGTCACATGCCCCAATGTCAAATTCAAGAATTTCTCTACCTGAGCTTCTCTAACAGTGGCATGGAAATATCGGTTGAAGAACACTTCCTTGAATCGGTTCCAGGTCATGGTTACTGGAACAGGTCTCTATTCCTCTAATAGTCTCATAGCTGTCAACCACCTCTTGGCCTCACCCGTCAACCTATACATGGCATAGAGGACCCTCTGATCATCATTACAATGTAGAACTGTCAATATTTTCTCAATTTCCTACGTCCAATTTTTGGAAACCACAGGGTCGACTCCCCCTGAGAATGTAAGAGGATTCAAGTTGGTGAACTACTGGATCGTATAGCCCTGATCAACTTGTGGGTAGCCCTGTTTTCTAGTATTCCAGGCAATTTCGGTAATAACTTGTTGTGCTACATAGTGCAGCACCTGGTCAGAGTTACTGCCACCTATACTAGAAGGCCCTGCATCACAACTACCACCGATGTGTGCATTGCTATTTCTAGGGTCCATGCTATAACACGAAAAAAAATATGAGAATCCTAACTTCATAATACAATTATTACATTAATCTAACTAAGAATCATAACATATCTTCATACCAGCAATCCACAAAATCGACGATAGTTTACCATGACTTTCCTAAATCCGTCACCCCAGGAAAATCACAGAAATCACCCCGAAGTTTCTACCTCCAAACTACGAGATAAAACCCTAAATTCTCATATTCATCCCTCACATTGACTTTACCGAAATCCAAGTCCATCCTCTACCTATCCTCATAAAATCCATTCCTATACTCTGGCATTGTTTTTTGCTGTGCACGAAAGTTTATAGAACCTAGCAACCTAGGCTTTAATTCCAAACTTGTAACGATCCCAAAAACTAATACCAATATATATATATATATATATATATACACACACACACACACACACACACTCTTGTTACCTATAATAATATCCACTACAGCGTCTCGGACCTCAAGTTTTACCGAGGATACCAGTTCACAAAACATACCACCTATGTAGCGGAAAACATAAAAATACATTATCCTTATTCACAATACCAGAGTTTTAGTATTTCCCAAAACATACATAAATATATCCCATAAAATCTACAAAAACTTCTAAGGACTACTCAAAATACATCTCCTAATACAATACTTACCCTTCAGCGAGGGCAGTACTAAGTTCCCCTCTATCTCGGAGCTTGCTCCGCACACCTATATAGATCACCTGAAAAGTTTGGAATTCTGAGGTGAGACACCGACACCTCTCAGTAAGATGCAATAAATTATAACCAGTATGCAAAAAATGAGTTTTACTTGAATAACATAATTATTAATTCAACTATAACTATGATAACATTTCAATGTAAAACATATCATAACTCACACCTATGCCTTTTAAAATAAGCTTTCTATTTGAACATACTTTTAACCATAATAGATAGTTTATTTTCTCTGTAAAACTATATACATTTATTTATATAATTGTGAAAGCTTCCTTGGATGGATAACTGTATCCATGAATTAACCTTGCATGCTCGGGTTATGCGACCTGTGTGCTAGACGTAACTCTGACTGGCCTACCAGGCTAAGTCAAACTTTCAACCTATGTAGTATGATTGGCCCCCTCAACCTGGTCCTCACTACCAGGGAGCTCCTCGTCTCTCATTTAGGCACAATAAACTGTCATTCCACACTTTATCTTAGATGTGTGGTTGCACTATCTATACAGTATTAGCTATGACACCATGCTCTGTAATCTCTTCTGATCTATCAGGGATCTACTACTATATAAATACTATGTCTATATATTACTGGTTTACCATGATTCTGTATAAACTGAAATAACCATGATTCCGTATAATAACTGTATATCATGGTTCTGTAATAATAGTAAATCATGGTTCTGTAATAACTGTAAATCATGGTTATGTAATAACTATAAATCATGATTTTATAATAACTGTAAAAAATTTTGTATTAAATCTTTGTACTATATTTGCTCACTTGTAAAACTTTCCTGTATCCTAAAATTTCTGAATTATATAGACATATAACAGATGTAAAATTCAAATCCTATAAACATATGTTATACTTTAATTAATAAAATCCTGAAATTAACTGGCTTAACTTATTCCCCTTACTTGATTAATAAGAGGCCTACAAAACCACTATACTCGCACTCGCGGCATTCGGAACTCAAAAACCCTGAAATCATGTATCCCTCCCCCCAGAAGAATATCACATTCACATTTTTTTGAACCCACATACTCCATTTAATAAATGAAACATAAAACAATCAACTTTTTATTACTCTTACCTCATTCCCTGATGAAAGGCCCATAGGGATCCTAATATGCGCCTGCGGCGTACGCGTAAAACCCCTGTATTTGTATACCCTAATCTAGTCACATTAACCCCAAAAACATTCTCTATTTAACATTCCTTAACCCATATTCCTTAAATAATTAGAAAAACTCAAAAAAATAGCTTCCTTACCCTGATTTTGGGGTGCTGCCCAAGTACCCCAAATCAACAATCTGTTCTAGTCAACTTGTAGAGAATCACCTCTAGATCAACGTAGGGGTTCCCGATCGCCGAAACGGGCTAAAATGGAGTCGAAATTGAAGAGACAAGAGGGGTTGGGCCGAGACCTAGAGAGAGAGAGTGAATGAGAGCAATATTTTTCAATGAAAAATGATTTTAGGCCTATATATAGTTAGCTGTCCATGTGACCCCGTCGACGAGACAAGTGGACTCGTCGATGAACCACAGAAGGGAGTTCGTCTACGAAGATAATAGGTTCGCCAACAAATACTTAATGTTCTAAAGTTCCTCCTCTCTGTATCTCCTTGTTGATGAGACAGGTGTACTCGCCGACGAGACAAATAAGGATTCTTGTCAATGAAGACGATAGGCTCGTTGATGAGTCCTTGCTGATGCAACTTTTCAAATTTCTTTTCTACATTTCTTTCTCTTTCTTTTATTTTCCTTTTTCATTTATCATTTTCATTGTTATTATTTTTTTGAGTCTTTACACTAGCACCCACCCTGCACACTATAGTTCAAATTTTAAATCGGCTCTTGTCCTTACGACAACAACCACAACCCATGACATATGCAGAAGTGTGTACCATATCCCCACTCTTATTATAAGTGCCTTGATGCGCCACCCTATCCTAAGCTTATGTAGGAAGAGGTTAACTCTACCCATAATTGGTACTATAGGTCGTCGAACTACCCCTACTTCAATACATACAGTTCTGCGTGGAGGCAACATCCCAACTTCTCCCGGAGGCCACAAGCTTCAGGTTTCCAAGCTCAAAGACCTCAACAATCACTCAATGCTCCATCTCCTCTACCGTATCAAAACTCACAGAATCCTCCCGTTGCTGCCCCTTAACCATCATCTTTTTAGCATTCATCTCCTCCTCCCCTAAAGTACGATTCTTTCCAGGAGACCATGTTGAAAGCCCTTAAGGGTATCAAGGCTTATCATTAGATTATTCAGCAATTGCTCCATTCCCACTCGTAGTCCATAACGAAGCTTGTGGCCACTATGGGCCAACTAGCTACATCCTTAAGTAGGTGGGAAAATGATAAGTTGTCAAGTCAGTCCCTTGTCAACACAAAAAGACAACAAGGGGTAGTGAGTAATATGGTTTCAAGCCATTCAACATCATGAGAAAACCCAAACCATGATCACCTTTAGAAGTGGTAGGGAGGTACACAACAAGGTCGAGAAAAAATTGGACGTAGGTATGGGTAGGGATAATATGGGGATAAAGCCTATTGTTGAACCATGCAACCCTTCTTTTCCTAATCTAGTGAGTAATCCCGTGACACCCACCTCCTCTAATGATGGAGCATTGCCCCACTACATCCTTGCAGTGTTATATCACGCAACTCTTCACTTGAACCCGAAGTCTAAAGAGAAAGCTAATGTTGAGGTCATGATGGACACATTTAACCAAGTTAAGGTTGATCGTCCTCTCGCAGATGCAATCATGTTCAACTTAATAGCCCTTCCATCTTAGGCCTAGAGGACCCGTATGAGAACATATCTTCTTTTTGTGACTCAACTTCTAGTCTAGAGAGAAGGCCTTAGACATATGTGAAGTGGTCTAGTGAGGGATTAGCGGAGAAGGTTCTTATTATTGATCCTGATTGAATCTGACACGAGCTTTCACTATGTCTGGCTGAAGACAGTAAACTTCACACTTATGGGAGGCAAACCAATTGTGTTTCTTATTTTTCTTTCTTCTTTCAATCTATAGGTTGTACATTGTAGAGTAGATAGCGTTTAGAGTCCTTAGAGTAGGTCATAGGTAAGTTGGGGGTGCCACTACCTCAGATTAGGCCAAGGCTAGTTCTTGGGATTTTTTTTTATGCGCTCTCTGTGTATATATTGTCTTTTTTCTTTTTATGTTCTTTCTTTTCTCTCATTTATAATTTCTTTTGTCTTGCGCGTGACCATGCTTTTGGAAGGGTTGTACCCATTCCCTATACGATTTATATACATTGTACTGCCTTTGAATATAAATGAAAATACATTGTGTTTATGGTATCTCCATGTATTTTGTGCTTCATTGTATTATTGCATGCGATGTATGGATTTTATGTTTCTTACTTATGCAGGTGCACTTGTTGAATTTTATTGCACCATGCCGCGTTTCCTCTCCCATCATTCCTAGGTTCTTTCTTTCCATACTTCAGTGAGGACACTGAAGTTTTAACTTGGGGGTAGGAGGTAGGAAACCACAATATGGCACACTTCAAAGCACAAAAATGACAACTTTTTAAAATATTTTTATGAACACTGCGTATTTTATGCCATGTTAACTGCTATTATACTCTTTACATACTCTTAAATTGCTTAGATGTTACATGCATAGGCTTATCAGTTATATGACCTTATTATGCTCACTAAAGAAGTAGCAAGTTATTTGTGCATAGTTTCATATAACATAGCCTATGTATGGATATAACACTCTATGTGATTTGACTAGTGATGCATTTGTGTTAAGTGGTTATGTAAACTATTGTATTCACATGGTACGTCACAAGGCTAAAAACACACTTACATGTGATTTGTAGCACTTAGGGTTCCTTGAGAGCACTGAGAGAATAACCATGGAGACTATGACACCCTGTGAGTTACAGTTGAGCCATTCATTCATTTCTTGAGTTGTTGACGTCAAAATATGAGTTTATGAAACTCAACTTTCCCTTTCTTTCAGGATTTTCTTTACCCACTAATCTCGATTCTTGCATTTGCTAGCCTAGAGGTGATGTCTAGTGGGGAGATATAAACCAAGGTCTTGTTGCCTACTTAAGACATGAAAATTGAGCAATCCCTATAAACAAAGTTAGTCCATGGACCCCTTTTCGAGCTTAAAGTCCCATTAATGATATGAAGACATAAAAAGTTATGAAAAATGTCCTAACTGACCATGAAAGAAAAATGATAAAAAGAATGAGTAGAAATCAAAAGGAAAAGAAATGAAAAATATGTGGAATACTTGCTTTATAGATAAAAAGGTCAAGCTAAGGACACAACACATGATTCTACCAAACTCTATAGTTGTCAGATGCATGAGTTGTATTCAAGCTTGGTTTATGAATACGTCAATCTAGGGTGGTATTGATTGGATGTAAAGAGTAGGTGGGAAGACGCTAGGGTGAAGGACCCAACACCTTATAATAAGTTGGAACCCATTCTAATGAGACTAGTTTACTCCATGCTTAACGTCAATTCTTTAAAATATGTGGGAAATTTGATCATGACATTTTCTCATATATGAGAGTGAACCTATCTTTCTTGAGTGTTTTTTAGGGTATATCAGTGAGGTTGAGTCAAAACAACCATTTTTTAGGTGTCAAAGGGTATCCTACACTTTACACATGCCTTGTGATGTAACCTATATATGCTTGAATTTACATGATAGTATTGGCTTTGAATTGCAATTGCTGGGTGATTCTCTATGAGTGTATTGTTTTTTTATGGCTAGGTATTGTAGAGACTTACATGAGTAAATTGCTACGGAGTGTGTGTATAATAGAGTTATGTACAAAAAGACCTGTATATAACTAGGTTATATTCTTTTATGTAAAATGGTATGACTATGTCGCATGCAATCTAATCTAATGTTCACTGAGTTGGTGTTTATGGGTATTGCCCTAGAAACCCTCATGAGACTACAACTCATCCACTAGGATCAACCTAGGGGTTTAAAGCCTTGTTACATACAGTAAATGTAACTGTGTTTCTCGCAAAAAAGGAGGTAGATAGGATTTTTCTTAGTTTTCTTAGTTGTCTAGTTTTTGCTTTGCTCGAGGACTAGCAAAGTGTAAGTTAGAGGATGTGATGAGCCCCTAAAATGCATGATTTTAGGCCCTCATTTACATTTGTTTTGTCTTCTTTTATTATATATACGCCCTTTGTTATCATATTTCGTAGTTATGTAAGGTTTGTTTGTATTTTACGAAAAACAGTTTAAAACCGAGGAGTTAAGCGATACAAGAAGCCAAGGGAGTATTTGGGATACTTAAGCTCAAATCAGCTGTTCAGCAAAACACCTCATGCCTCAACACACATAATAGAGAAAAAGACTCTATTCGACCATGTGGTGGAACTAGTTAACACAAGGGGCGACCATGTCAAAAGCTACAGACGACCATGTCAAAAGCTACAGACTCCAAGGTTCAGATTGAAGAAGAGATGTTGTAAGGTTTGACCAAGTGTTCGACCATGTGACCCTCAAGAGCTACCAAGTCGAGATACTAAAGCTTCTTGAGCCCATAAATATCAACAGTCTTGACCAAGTGCTCAACTAGGAAGACCTTGAGGGGCGACCAGGTGGAGTTGCTAAGCTGAACTGAAGATTGAAATACTGAGAGTCTCGACCAAGTTGTGTGAATTACGGTGTTATCCCAAGAGGGGGGGGGGGTGAATTAGGTATTTCAAAATTATTTAAGTTTATTTTACTACTTAATCCCTCTTTCAACGTTTAACAAAATAATCGCAAGGACTTGAAATTAATTCAAATTATTATATCAATAAATTCAATTATATCCAATTAATTTCAAGTGAGTGCAATATTAATCAACATAGAAACATACAAGATTGATAATTAAATGCACGTGAAAAATTAAAATTTTAAGGGAAGAGAGAAGGCAAATACGATTTTATGAGGTTCAGCCAACTCGACCGACATCCTCGCCTTGAACAACCCACTCAAGGTTTCCACTAAATCCCCGCTCCTTTAACCGGGACAGAGCTTCCCTTATAATCTGCTACTTACAAGAGGCACAACTTCCTGCTACTCCGCTGCTTTCAAGAGATACAACTTTCTCCTCAAACCCAGTTCATAGCCCAAACCGTGATTACATTATAAAAATACAATTTCTGCAAAAACACTCAAATAGTTCTACACAATGCTAGTGAGTATAATAGAAAATCCTAGCACATATCCATATGATAAAACTTGAAGTTCAGTATGTATGTAACGATGTAATCGTTATATGAATGATAAGCTTCACAAATCTCCCCTTTAAATCAATCTCCCAAAAATGATTTTATAAATAAATGCTTTGGAGAAACGTATGGTTCAATTTCAAAATACTTTATGTAAGATTAGAAAATAAGATCCTTTCAAAAATAATCTTGCATAATGCACTATGTTCTAGCTATCAATAATTTGTAAAGTTGAATCTTTGAATAAATATACGACTTTGAATATTACAAAGATTTAAACACTATGTTTCAAAAATAATATTCCTCAAGAATATGTATTTAGAAGAAGCTCTTAGAATTTCCAATCAAATACCCAAATAACACTTCTTTAAACAAAGAAATAGTTTTAAAATATCTCAAAGATTTAGTTATTTCAAAAATAATTTTCTCAAATATTTATCCAATCAATCAATATACAACACCGAAATATTGATTTATGCTCCCAAGAATTATATTAAAATAATGAATGTGGAAACAAAAATCAGATTTAAATGCTCAAAATACTCAAACCTCAATACCACTATTGATTTCAAAATACGTGCATGAATATTGTTATGATCAACGTAGCAAACACCCAAAAACTAGATGTGAATCAGTTGGAGTACAGGCAATTTCTCAGCAATATGTTCAAGTCTCTCAATCTTATGCAAAAGGTGAGGCACTAGTGTTTAGAGTTTGTTTTTATAAGTAATCTCGGCCTTAGGTTAAATCTTGACTGTTGGATCAATTAGATTAAGTAAACAACCCACGTGTTTTCTTGCTGAAGTTCAGACTTTTAAAATTTCCACAGAGTCAAACGATTAAGCTTTCGAGTTCAAACGTATGATGTTCCTTAAAGCACTAAAAATTATAGTCTGAACATAGGATGAGACAACTGAACTGTGGGTTCAGTCTTCTGAAGTTCTAGCTCAGACGACTTAACTAAAAGTTCAGACATCTGAAGGTGTTATGCCTATTATGTGTTTCAATAATTAAATCTTCTGATGACTGAACTAATTCTTCAATATTTTAAGGAAATTCTTTAGACATCTAAAGAAAATTTCAGTCGTCTGAGGTTGCATCTTCTGACTTCTAAGGGTACACCTCAGTCGTCTAGGCAAACCAACTTCAGAATTTTTTTTTTTTAGTTTCAAAATCAATTTTTCTCTCTTACTTTGATCCCTTACAAAACTTTTTTCGAGGTTCAAAATAAGGTCTCTAAGTCCATATTTAACCCTAGAAGATTTTCATGAGATGCATGTGTAGGGCATATTTTGAGCTTCTAGCTATATCATATAAAATATGCAAATACAATCAATTCTAAATACATATTCCCATGACGATCTTGCACTTGACGCTTGCATCTTCACTTTTCTACTCTTTTAGTTCCATGGATTGTGCCAAATTGTATATTCTTGAATCCTCATGACTTCCACGACTTCCTAACCTTATGTGCATGCGAAATATTGTTCCTATTCACAATCTCAATGCACAGATCAAATACCAAGTGATTTGTCATTATCAAAATAGGATTAGACTCATAGAGTCAATAATCTCCCCCTTTTTTATGATGACAAATATACAAGAAAAAATATAAAATGAGTTACGCCTAACAAGGCTCCCCCTCAAATAATGCATAATATAACATTAAGCACAGTGTAAAATAGGCAATAGTTTTGCATGCATAACTCATTGCAAACCAAACTATTTTTGCTATATTCCTATATTCTTTTCTCCCTTTTGATGTCAACAAAAAGGTATAAAAAAATGTTTTGACATAATTATATCTCATCTTTAAAAAAATATGCAACCTTTATATTTCAAAATTGTACTGTGAAATATGTCTCCTTATGTTATTCAATTTACTTCTCCCCCTTGCTAATGCAAAATTGTGTTATTGAATTAAATTTCAATGTGAACATACACATTTACATTAATCTAACTAAGAATCATAACATATCTTCATACCACCAATCCAAAAAACCGATGATAGTTTACCAAGACTTTCCTGAAATCGTCACCCAAGGAAAATCAAAGAAACCACCCCGAAGTTTCGACCTCCAAACTACGAGATAAAATCCTAAATTCTCATACTAATCCCTCACATTAACTTTACCAAAATCCTAGACAATCCTCTACTTATCCTTATAAAATCAATTCCTATACTCTGGTAATGTTTTCTGTTGTGCACTAAAGTCTATAGAACCTAACAACCTAGGCTCTGATACCAAAAAAATCTAATACCAATATATATATATACACACTTGTTACCTATAATAATATCCACTATAGCGTCTCAGATCTCAAGTGGTATCGAGGATACCTATTCACAAAACATACCGCCTATGCATCGGAAAACATAAAAATACACTATCCTTATTCAACATACCAGAGTTTTAGTATTTCCCAAAACATACATAAATATCTCCCACAAAATCTACAAAAACTTCTAGGGATGCCCAAAATACATCTCCTAATACAACACTTACCCTTTAGCAAGGGTAGTACTAAAGTTCCCCTCTATCTCGGAGCTCGCTTCGCACACCTATCTGAATCACCAGAAAAGTTTGGAATTTTGGGGTGAGACACCAACACCTCTTAGTAAGATGGAATAAATTATAACCAGTGTGCGGAAAATGAGTTTTACTTGAATAACATATTTATTAATTCAACTATAACTGTGATAACATTTCAATGTAAAACATATCATAACTCACACCTATGCCTTTTAAAACAAGTTTTCTATTTGAACATACTTTTAACTATAATAGATAGTTCATTTTCTCTATAAAACTATATACATTTGTTTATATAATTGTGAAAGCTTCCCTAGATGGATAATTGTATGCATGAATTAACCCCACATGCTCGGGTTGTTCGGCCCGTGTGCTGGACTTAACTCTGACCGGCCTACCAGGTTAAGTCAAATTGTCAACCTCTGTAGTATGATTGGGCCCCTCAACCTGGTCCTCACTGCCAAGGAGCTCCTCGTCTCTCCTCTAGGCACAATCAACTATCATTCCACACTCCATCTGAGATGTGTGGTTGCACTATCTATACAGTATTAGCTATGACACCGTGCTCTATAATCTCTTCTGATCCATCAGGGATCTACTACTATATAAATAGTATGTCTATATATTACTGTTTTACCATGATTCTGTATAAACTGAAATAACCATTGTCGCGACGTCCCGGAGCGCGTGTGCCCCGAGCGGCGAAATTAAAATCAATTTAATAATTTTCAAGGAAAAATAGGAAATGTCAGAGTTGCCACTAACCTTTTAGTGTGGTTAAAACACATGATTACTACCCCGTTAGGGGTAGAATGGGTCTACATTACCAGAGTTAGGGTCGGGAGTTCGGTTACGCGAGGGGAAGGTACAAGCACCCCCTACGCGCCCGTTCTTACGAACGGTACCTAATTAATTTGAAATTATCCCTAAGTTAATTTAAAAAGTCTTTAAATTACTCCTTTTATGAATTTATAATTACACATGAAAAATAAATAAATATATATAATATATATATATATATATATTCCCTCAGAGTTTAAGGTACGTGAAGCCCGAAGGCTCATACCCCCGCATTAAAATCATAGGGATATACGTACGCGAAAATAAATAGTACTATAAAATAAAATAATAAGAATAAATATCGTAATACATAATACAAAATTTGAATATACCTGAGAAACAAAAATACTAAGAATATTTAATATTAATAATAATAAAAAGTAATAACAATAGTAACAATAATGAAAACATAATACTATGATAATATTCATATACTAATAATATCATATTAATATTGCAACGCTATACTGTAATAATAACATACAATGATACCACAATGACACTACATAAATAATTAAGTATAATAATTATATACTAATAATAATATCAAATAATAATAACGCTACTTTAGCATATGAATGTGTATGTATGATAATAAATGACCTATACTCTTATATATGACAATAATACGTAACTCAAATATATATATACGTACACTAATAGTAATAATAACATCTATTTTAACACACACACACACACACACACACACACACACACATATATATATATATATATATATATATATACCTGTATAAAAACGATAATAATAATAATAATAATATAAAATAATACCACATATCTAAAAATATACATATGTATATGTATATAATAATAAAGATAATAATTACAGCAATAATAGCATTAATAATAATAATAAGCATATTTTAATAATAACAAACCTATCTTAATATTAGCATATAATTAATGATAACATGTACAATATAGAAATATTTAAAGAAATAAACTAATCCTATAATTAACATGTAAACTATACAATTTGGGAACAAATCAAGTGAAATTATGGGAACAGTTCAAATTATAATCAATTATGCAAACATATATATATGGGTACAATATGGAAACATGTGATAATTAGGAAATATACCAAAATCTAACATGAAAATATGATAATAATATGAAAATAAATATGTAATCAAATATACAATAAGAATGGTAGGTAAAAGTAACATAAATATGCACCTAAACATACGAGATGATCGCAATAATAAGATGTAAACTATACAATTAAATGATAATATAAATATGCCAGTAAATAATTAAAGCAATGACAATAATACCAATGCATGCAAATTAAATATACAATTAAAATATGCAATCAATAATAACATAAATATAAGGTCATAATAATAATAATCACATAAATATGCAAAAATATTTATAAAATAAATATGCAATATAATAATAATAATATGCAAAATAAATACACAATGATAATATGACAACAATATTAAAGTATACAATAATAATAACAAGAAAAATATATCATGGATATTAAACATTAAAACAACCAACAAAAACCAAAGAAACCTACATACCTGCATATACAAAAAAAAAACAAAAAGAACCCCAAACATTAGATATTAGAACAAATAAAACAATAATAATACAATATATATACAAAATAACATTAAGAAGAAAAAAAATATAAATAAATAAACAAATTACAAAAACATCACACGTGCATGTGTGTGTTTGTGTGTCGTGTGTGTTTTGTGTACCTACTGTTAGAAGCTGACTGGAGGGCATGACGGAGGGACGCCGGAGACGATGGCTGGAGCAGAGGCTAGCCGGGAGGTTGGCGGAGAGCAGTGTGGCGGCTTGCTGCGTCTGGAACAGAGACGGTGAAGAGCAACAAGCATGGGGCTTGGGCGAGGAGTTGTTGGTGCGGTGATAGTTGCAGCAGAGCTTGGATTTGGGTGTTCTTGAGAAGCTGGTAGCAGAGAACTTCAGCGGTGGGTGGCTGTGGCCGTGGTGGTGACGGCAATGAGAGATGGTGGCCGGATCTGCGGCGTGGAGTTAAGATTCAGCGAGACTGGGCTGGTTCGGCTTGGCGCCGGCGAGGATTGATGGGCTGTGGCCGTCTGGTTCGTGAGAGAATCATTACGGAGATAGGGAGTTCAGATGGTGGGCAGTCTGGTTGTCTGTGTTGCGGGTGAGCAGATGAGAAAGGCGACGGAGCTATGGGTAGGGTGGCCGGAGTTGCAGCAGGATGGGTGAAGGCTGAGGATGGGAGAGGGCGCCGCTGCTGTTGCAGTGAGAAAGAGAGATAGGAGAGAGGCTGGGAGAGGTCCGAGGGAGGAGAGAAAGAGAGTTCGGGAGCTGCCAGAGAGAGGGGGAAAGATTAAAGGTTTTTGGTGGTTGCCTCTGTCTGCTGCCGTGCTGCACCCCCCCCCCCCCCCCCCGGCCCCTATATAAAAAAAAAACATTCTAAAAATCCTAAAAAAACTTCCTTTTTTGATTTTATTTTTCTTTTTATTTTCTTTTTCTGCTTTTACTATTATGCTAATAATGAAAATAGTAATAATAATAATAATAATATAAGGATCAATAAGGAAATAATAATAATAATAATAATATTACTACTACTAATAGTAAATAATAATAAATAATTATAGTAAATTAATAATAATAATAATAATAATAAAATAAAGATAATAAAAGCACTAATAATAATAATAAAATAATAATAATAATAATAGTAATAAAAATAATAATAATATTAAAAAATAATAATAATAATAATAATAATAATAATAATAATAATATTGGGCCTGGGTAAAAATGGAGTGTCTACAACCATGATTCTGTATAATAACTGTAAATCATAGCTCTGTAATAACTGTATATCATGGTTCTGTAATAACAGTAAATCATGGTTCTATAATAACTGTAAATCATGGTTCTGTAATAACTATAAATCATGATTTTATAATAACTATAAAAAATTTTGTATTAAATCTTTGTACTATATTTGCTCTTTCTTATGCCACGCAATTTAAATAAACTCTTATACTATAATCTCTACAAGAAAAATTATATTTTTGTGTTATATGAAAATAATATATATCACTTGTAAAACTTTCCTGTATCCCGAAATTTTTGAATTTCACAAACATATAACAGATGTAAAATTCAAATCCCATAAACACAAGTTATACATTAATTAATAAAATCCCTAAATTAACTGGCTTAACTTATTCCCCTTACCTGATTAATAAGAAGCTTGCAAAAACATTATACTCTCACTCATGGCATTCGGAACTCAAAAACCCTGAAATCATGTATCCCCCCCCCCCCCCCAAAAAAAAGAATATCACATTCACAGCTTTTCAGACCGACATACTCCATTTAATCAATGAAACATCAAACGATCAACTATTTATTACTCTTACCTAATTCCCCGAGGAAAGGCCCATAAGGATCCTAATATGTGCCTGCAGTGTACACGCAAAACCCCTATATTTATAAACCCTAACCAAGTCACATTAACCCCAAAAACATTCTCTATTTAACATTCCTTAACTCATATTCCTTAAATAATTAGCAAAACTCAAAAAATAGCTTCCTTACCCTGATTTTTGAGTGGTGCCCAAGTACCCCAAATCAACAATCTGCTTAGGTCAACTTGTAGAGAATCACCCATAGATCATCGTGGTGGTTCCTGATCACTGAAACGGGCTAAAATGGAGCCGAAATTGAAGAGAGAAGAGGTTTTGGGCCAAGACCTCGAGGGAGAGAGTGAATGAGAGCAATATTTTTCACTGAAAAATGATTTTAGGCCTATATATAGTTAGTTGTCCATGTGACCTCGTCGATGAGACAGGTGGACTCGTCGACGAACCACAGAAGGGAGTTCATCGATTAAGATAATAGGGTCGTCGACGAGTACTTAATGGTCTAAAATTCATGCTCTCAGTATCTCCTCGTTGATGAGACACGTGTTCTCGTTGACAAGAGCAAGAAGGATGCTAGTCAATGAAGACGATGGGTTCTCCGATGAGTCCCTGCTGATGCCCCTTTTTAAATTTCTTTTCTACATTTCTTTCTCTTTCTTTTCTTTTCCCTTTTTCTTTATCATTTTTATTGTTATTATTTTTTCAGGTCTTTACACTAGCACCCACGCTACACACTATAGTTCAAAAGTTAGATCGGCTCTTGTCCTTAGCACAACAACCGCAACCCATGACAAGTGTTGAAGTCTATGCTATATGTGCTAATCCTTCCCACTCTTATTATAAGTGACTTGATGCGCCACCCTAGCCTAAGCTTGTGTAGGAAGAGGTTAACTCTACCCATAATTGGTACGATAGGCTGTCGAATGACCCCTACTTCAATACATACAATTCTACATGGAGACAACATCCCAACTTCTCCTAGAGGCCACAAGCTCCAGGTTTCCAAACTCAAAGACCTCAACAATCACCCAATGCTCCACCTCCTCGCCCGTATCAAAACTCACAGAATCCTCCCATTACTGGCCCTAGACCATCATATTTTCAGCATTCATCTCCTCCTCCCCTAAAGTACGATTCCTTCTAGGAGGCCATGTTGAAAGCCCTTAGGGGTATCAAGGTTGATCATCAAATTAATCTACAATTGTTCCATTCCCACGCGCAGTACATAGCAAAGCTTGTGGCAACTATGGGCCAACTGGTTACATCCATGAGTAGGTGGGAAAAGGATAAGTTGTCGAGTCAGACCCTTGTCAGCCCAAAAGGACAATAAGGGGTAGTGAGTAATAGGGTTTCAATTCATTCAACATATCATGAGTGAACCCAAATCGTGACCACCCTTAGAAGTGGTAGGGAGGTAGATAACAAGGTTGAGAAAAAATTGGACGTAGGTATAGGTAGGGAGAATATGGGGATAAAGCCTATTGTTGAACCATACAACCCTTTTTTTCCCAATCCAGTGAGTAATCACGTGATACCCACCTCCTTAATTGATAGAACATTCCCCCACTACATCCCTACTGTGTTATATCATGCAACTCTTCACTTGAACCCCAAGTCTAAAAAGAAAGCTAATGTTGAGGTCATGATGGACACATTTAACCAAGTTAAGGTCAATCGGCCTCTCGCAAACACTATCATGCTCAACTTAATAGCCCTTCCATCTTAGGCCTAGAGGACCCATATGAGAACATTTCTTCTGTTTGTGACTCAGCTTCTAGTCTAGAGAGAAATTTCTTCTGTTTGTGACTCAGCTTCTAGTCTAGAGAGAAGGCCTTGTACATGTGTAAAGTGGGCTAGTAAGGGATTAGTAGATAAGGTTCTTATTATTGATCCCGGTTGAATTTGACATGAGCTTTCACTACGTCTGGCTAAAGATCGTAAACTTAGTGCTTGTGGGAGGCAAACCAATTGTGTTTCTTATTTTTCTTTCTTATTTCAGTCTATAGGTTGTACATTGTAGAGTAGATAGCGATTACGGTCCTTAGAGTAGGTCATAGTTAAGTTGGGGGTGCCACTGCCTCATATTAGGCCAGGGCTAGTTCTTGGGATTTTATTTATGCGCTCTCTGTGTATATACTATCTTTTTTCTATTTATTTTCTTTCTTTTCTCTCATTTATATTTTCTTTTGTCTTGTGCATCACCATGCTTTTGGAAGGGTTGTACCCATTCTCTTTCTAATCTATATATATTGTACTTCCTATGAATATACATGGTATTTTTGGTATCTCCATGTACTTTGTGCTTTAGTGTATTATTGCATGCGATGTATGGATTTTATGTTTCTTACTTATGTAGGTGCACTTGTTGAATTTTATTGCACCATGCCGCGTTTCCTCTCCCATCATTCCTAGTTTCTTTCTTTCCATACTTCAGTGAGGACACTGAAGTTTTAAGTTGGGGGTAGGAAACCACAACATAGCACACTTCAAAGCACAAAAATGACAACTTTTTAAAATATTTTTATGAACACTGCGTATTTTATGCCATGTTGACTTCTATTATACTCTTTACATACTCTTATATTGCTTAGATGTTACATGCATAGGCTTATCAATTATATGACCTTATTATGCTCACTAAAGAAGTAGTGAGTTATTTGTGCATAGTTTCATATAACATAGCCTATGTATGGATATAACACTCTATGTGATTTGACTAGTGATACATTTGTGTTAATGTGGTTATGTAAACTATTGTATTCACATGGTATGTCACAAGGCTAAAAATGCACTTACATGTGATTTGTGGCACTTAGGGTTCCCTGAGAGCATTAAGAGAACAACCATGGAGACTATGAAACCCTGTGAGGTACTGTTGAGCCATCATTCATTTCTTGAGTTGTTGACGTCAAAATATGAGTTTATGAAACTCAACTTTTTCTTTCTTTTTGGATTTTCTTTACCCGCTAATCTCAATTCTTGCATTTTATAACTTAGAGGTAATGTCTAGTGGGGAGATATAAACCTAGGTCTTGTTGCCTACTTAAGACGTGAAAATTGAGCCACCCCTAGAAACAGACTTAGCTTATGGACCCCTTTTCGAGCTTAAAGTCCCATTAATGATATGAAGACATAAAAAGTTGTGAAAATTTTCCTAACTGACCATGAAAGAAAAATGATGAAAAGAATAAGTAGAATAAAAATAAAGAGAAATGAAAAATATGTAGAATACCTGATCCATAGATAAAAAGGTCAAGCTAAGGACACAACACATGATTCTATAAGACTTTTTAGTTGTCAGATGCATGAGTTGTATTCAGGCCTGGTTTATGAATAGGTCAATCTAGGGTGGTCTTGATTGGATGTGGAGAATAGGTGGGAAGACACTAGGGTGAAGGACCTGACACCTCATAATGAGTTGGACCCCATTCTGATGAGACTAGTTTACTCCATGCTTAACGTCAGTTCTTTAAAATATGTGGGAAGTTTGATCATGACATTCTTCCTCACATATGAGAGTGAACCTATCTTTCTTGAGTGTTTCTGAGGGTATACCAATGAGGCTGAGTCAAGACGACCGTTTTGTTGGTGTCGAAGGGTATCCTGAGTGTGGCAGATCATACACTTTACACATGGCTTGTGATGTAACCTATATATGCTTGAATTTATATGATAGTATTAGCTTTGAATTGCAATTGCTGGGTGATTCTCTATGAGTGTATTTTTTTTTTATGGCTAGATACTATAGAGACTTGCATGAGTAAATTGCTAAGGAGTGTGTGTATAATGGAATCATGTATAAAAAGGCCTGTATGTAACTAGATTATATTCTTTTATGTAAAATGGTATGACTATGTTGCATGCAATCTAATTTGATGTTCACTGAGTTGGTGTTTATGGGTATTGCCCTAGAAACCCTCATGAGACTACAACTCATTCACAAGGATCAACCTAGGGGTTTAAAGCCTTGTTGCATATGGTAAATGAAACTGTGTTTCCTGTGAAAGACGAGGTAGATAGGATTTTTCTTAGTTTTCTTAGTTTTCTAGTTTTTGCTTTGCTCGAGGACTAGCAAAGTGTAAGTTAGAGGTTGTGATGAGCCCTTAAAATGCATGATTTTAGGCCCTCATTTACATTTGTTTTGTCCTCTTTTATTATGTATACGCCCTTTGTTATCATATTTCGTAGTTATGTAAGGTTTGTTTGTATTTTATGAAAAATAGGTTAAATCCGAGGAGTTAAGCGATACAAGAAGCCAAGGGAGTATTTGGTATACTTAAGCTCAAATCAGTTGTCTAGCCAAACTCCTCATGCCTCAAGACACATAAAATAGAAAAAGACTCTGTTCGACCATATGGTGCAATCGATTAACAGAAGGGGCGACCAAGTCAAAAGCCACAGACTCCAAGGTTTAGACTGAAGAAGAGATGCTGTCAGGTTTAACCAAGTGTTCAACCATGTGACCCTCAAGAGCGACCAAGTAGAGATACTGAAGCTTCTTGAGCCTTGAAATACCGACAGTCTCGACCAAGTGCTCAACTAGGAAGACCTTGAGGGGCGACCAGGTGGAGTTCCTAAGTTGAACTAGAGATTGAAATACTAAAAGTCTCGACCAAGTTATTTGAATTATGATGTTATCCTAAGAGGGGGATGAATTGGGTATTTTAAAATTATTTAAGTTTATTTTACTGCTTAATACCTATTTCAACTTTTAACAAAATAATCGCAGGGACTTGAAATTAATTCAAATTAGTATCTCAATAAATTCAATTATATCCAATTAATTTCAAGTGAGTGTAATATTAATCAACTATTAATGTTCATTTATTATATACCCTGTAGGCTTTACCATCTAAGGCATATCCTAGAAAAATACCTTCATCTGATTTCACATCAAACTTTCCTAGGTGTTCATTGTCTATACTGCACAAAGCATTTATAGCCAAAGACATGAAAATATGAGCTATTTGGTCTATGACCATTCCACAATTCATAAGGAGTCTTATTTAGAGATGGTCTAATCAAAACTCTATTTAGAACATAGCAGACGGTATTCACTGCCTCAGCCTAGAAGTACTTAGGTAACTTATGTTCATTAAGCATAGTTCTGGTCATTTCTTGTATATACCTATTCTTTCCTTCAACTACTTCATTCTGTTGAGGTGTTCTATAAGCTGAAAAGTAATGAGATATTCCTAATGAATCACAATATTCTTCCATACCTTGATTTTTAAATTCTCTATCCCTGTCACTCTGAATATTTTTGATTGTATATCCTTTTGCATTTTAAATTTTAAGATATAATTGGGAGCTCAAATATGACCTTAGATTGACCATAGGACCTCCAAGTAACATGAAAGACCTTTTTCATAAAATGCCTAACTTATAAAAATGTTTTTAAATGGTTTTGAAGTTAAAAGAAGGTAAAAACTAATTTTTACAAAGAGGTTAGTTAACCGACCAGCCGACTAGACAGTATAAATGAGCATTTTTCTAAATCCATAACTTCTTATCCTAACAAGTGTTCAACATGAAAGTTGTGAGATTTTCTCTTAGATTTCCATTGATACTAGGAATGTCCAATTTTAAATCATATAGAAAAAGTTATGGCCAAAACACTGAAAGGTGTACGTAGTAGAAAAATTCCCTTCATGTTTCTTATGTCACATTGATGGGCATTTTTCTTAATCCATAACTTCTTATCTTAAACTGTGTTCAACATACAAGTTGTAGTATTTTCTCTTAGATTTTTTTTTTTTTGACTCAAAAAACATTTAATTTGGAGTTCTATAGTAAACGTTATGTCCAAAACACTGAAGGTTGCTCATGCAGAACATCGGTTTAGCACGAATACGCGTGGAATTTTCTTGATTAAATTGATCCAATGGCTAGAACTTAACCTTTAGGCCGGGAACACCTTTAAATATGACCTCTAAATCCTAGAGCATTAGTTTTTGCCTAACTCTTGAGAGTTTTGAAAAGATTGCTAAACTTTTGCAAACTTTGCCTACACTCTATCAAGTTCAAACATCTTTTGGGCATTCTCTCAACTGTTTAAGGGCATTTATGCACAGATCTTGCTGAGCACGTTTGATATTAAGGTTTGGTATACAAAGTTTTATATTTTGAGCATTTAATATTCATTGTAAATGTTTTTCTTCTCTCATATTTTTATTTAATCTTTTATTAAGAGAGCAAGAACCCTAAGCTTCATATTTTTGTTTGAAAAAAAAAATCTTGTAGGAGAAGTTCATTCTAGGACTTTAAATCTTTGAAGCATTCTTGATATTATTTTTATTCATGGATTTAATATTCTTTTATTCATGCCAAAAGTTATTTGATAAAACCCTAGATCTCCAACACATATAATTTGAAAACTTAATTTTTGGAGATATATTGCATTGGGTGTCGATCTTTGAGAAAACTCATCATACATATTTTTATATACAAAGATCATATATTTGATTATTATTGAAATCATCACATACATTTATTGAGCTTGAAGTTATATCCTATGAATGTGTTTTAGGAATTTTATTGTACTCATTAGCTTGTGTAGAGGCATCTGAGTGTTTAGGAATTTTATCAATCTATTGTATTGACGGTTCAGGTTGTGAACCGAGAAGGAGGAAGTTACGCTTCTTGTAAGTAGTGAAGTAGGAGGAAGTTGTCCCTCTTGTAAGTAGCAAGTCCGCTCGGGTTTAAGGAGCAGATTAATGGAATCCATGGTTGGTTTTCCCAAGGCGAGGACATAGGCTGGGTTTGACCGAACCTCGCTAAAAATTTGGTGTCTGTGCTCTCTCTCTATCTCTTTTATATTTCCGCTCTTATTCATATTATATCTGCTGTGCATGTTTTAAATGTTGGTATATATAAATATCAAAAATACCTTAGAATAATTAGGTAATATTGAATTAATTAAGATATCCACTAATTAAATCAATTAAGTTGTATAATACTGAAATTGGTGTATATCCAAGTTTGTGCTCGAATGTTTGGGTTTTCAATTAAGGATTGAAGTACCAAAATATTTTTAAATACCCAATTCACCCCCCCTTCTTTGGATAACACTGTAATTCACATTTTGTTAACCCTATGGGTCATACCCTATTTTGATTATGACAAATACTTCGGTATTTAATGAGTACCAAGTGTGTGTGTGTGTAGGTTTTCATTAACAATATCATATGATGGCACTCGGAGACTCGAAGAAATATGAAGACCCTTATTTCTTTTGAGTGTTGTAATTTTTCATTCAATTGTGACTGTAATAATCTGCATATCATGCATGTAGGAACAATAAGATCATAGACCTTAGAAAGACCTTAAGTCCCTACACAAATGCAAAAAAAATAGTCCCTATAATCACTTACAGTATCAGGGGAAAGAATTAAAATAAATTGTGAAATTAGGAATAGCTTCCCAAGAGGGGGGTGAATTGGCTTTTAAAAAAAAATTTAATTTCTTTTTAGATTTCTTAAACTTATTTTATTTCTTTTAACCAATTTGTGACTTATTTGTTTAATTTGTTAAGCACTCAATAACTTAATTTCTTTATTTAATCCTTAACCATACAAACATCCAATCATTCAACCAAACCAATCAACTATAATTAGAAAAAAAACAAACAAGCCAATACACAGCACTTATGTAATATAAAAACTCAAAATGGTTGTTTGTTGATATTAGTCAAATTTGAACCAAGACCTATAGTGAATGAAAATTTATGCTTGCTGATGTAAAGCCCTGTATAGATGAATCCAATCACTCTTTCCAAATTTTTAGAACTCAAATAAACTCTTGGTAAATTTATCTTTGGGATGTTAACTGAGTAACGTACTCCCGTATGGTTTCCGCAAGATATGGTGTAACCAACGTACTCCCTTTCGGTTTCCGCAACCCAAATCAAAATTAATCTTTAAGTTTGTTTGATTTCCAAATATACATAGTTTATATGATTTTCAAATTTAAACCATCCACGCAATTTAAATATGCACTGAAAATAAAGAATAGGGAAAGAGAGAGTGAGATGAAGATTTTTACGAGGTTCGACTTATACCCAGCCTACGTCCTTGCCTTTGGCAAACTACCAAAGGATTCACTAAACCTATTCCATTGATGGGTGGAACAAAACCTTTACAACACTCCTTTGTTAAGGCTAGAGCCCGCCTTCTCCAAACTCTATCCCCTCGTCCGGTCACTCCTTAACTAGGCTAGAGCCCGCCTCTCTAAGCAATATCCCCTTACTTAGCCAACGGTCCAAACAATCCTTGGAACGTTAAAGAACTACAAGAAACACAAGATAAGATCTGCGTACAAGTATACTCTCTCAAAGAGCAAGTTAGTACAATTTCACCACTATATACTTCAATGTCAAATATCAATATGAAATAGAATGAAGCTCAAGTGTAGAATTCACCAATATCTTTCTTAGATGAGGATTAGCAGTAGGAATTCATAAAAAGAAGGATTAGCACTTCATTATATCTCAGCAAAAGAGATTTTGCAATGAGTGAGCAAGAGAAGAGAACATTGGAAGAACAAGAGTGCTTTCAGCTTCTCAAAATAGATTTTTCAATTCTTGGATGTATTTTGATTTGCAAAACCATGTATTTATAGGCTTTCAAACAAGTTTCCTTGTTGCTAAAGTTTCCTTAGATCATTTCCCAAGTTGTTAGAAAATTTGGAGCTCAAAAGGCTATAATTTAAAATATTAGATTTTAAAAAATTTGCCTGTTGAACAGTGTTCAGATGTCTGAAGTGTCGAGTTCAGATATCTGAAGTGTCGGGTTTAGATGTCTGAACAGCTACTACTTGTTTCAGTTCTATCCCTAAAAATCTTTAGGCGTTTGAGCTTATTCTTCAGATGTCTGAGGTCGTTCTGTGTGCTGTTCAGACAGCTGAAATTCCTCCCATGAATAGTGTTTAGATGGCTGACAACTGTGACCCCGCTTCAGTGTTTTGACCATAACATTTTCTTTATAACTCTAAATTAGGTGTTCTTGGTTTCACAAGAAAGCTAAGAGAAAATCCAACAATTTTCATGTTGAATACATTTTAAAATAAGGAGTTTTTTATAGATAGAAATTCACCTCAATGCAAATGTATAAAAACTGACAGCATTTGGAAAAACTCTTTTTGATGCTTTTCATTCCAAAAATGATTCTAACCCTTTTAAAATAATTTTTGACCTTATAAAAATATTTTCCAAGTATTTTAAAAGGTATCTAGATCCAAGAAGTTAACCTAAGAGTTTCATAATGTTTCAAACGATATTTTAAACATTAAAGTACTTACATGAGACTTCTAAGACATTAACATTCTAAACGCTCAAGTCTTCATGCTTGCTTTGGCCCTTTCTTGGTCTTCAAGCTTTAATATTCTTTGAGCTCTCTCACTTTGCTTTTCTTTGGCTCTTTTGACTTTAAACATTCCTTGGCTTTTAACAAATCATGCATGACCTCATATTCTTCAAGGTTTAATATATCATCTTTAAATCCATGCTTTGACTCATTTAAGCTTCATTTGATCCTTGTGAACACTTTGACCTTACTTTCTCATATGTGAGCCCTAAAATAACATTACTCATACAAATATATTAAATTCCACTTGTTTGTTAGCATCAAAACAAGATAAGAAGATTTTAAACCTTGTAAGGCCAACATTGGTTTATATCCAAGTTTGTGCTTGTATGTTTGGGTTTTCAATTAAGGATTGAAGTACCAAAATATTTTTAAATACCCAATTCACCCCCCCCCCCTTCTTGGGATAACACTGTAATTCACATTTTGTTAACCCTATGGGTCATACCCTATTTTGATTAATTACAAATACTCCGGTATTTAATGAGTGTCGAGTGTGTGTGTGTGTGTAGGTTTTCATCGACAATATCATATGATGGCACTCGGAGACCCGAAGAAATACGAAGACCCTTATTGCTTTTAAGTGTTTTATTTTTTCATTCAATTGAGTCTGTAATAATCATTTATTCCTAAGTTTGTAATAATTTGCATATCATGCATGTAGGAACTACAAGATCATGGACCTTAGAAAGACCTTAAGTCCCTACACAAATGCAAAAAATAGTCCCTATAATCACTTACAGTATCAGGGGAAAGAATTAAAATGAATTGGACTAAATTGGCAAATTTATGAGAGGTCGGGTAACCGAACCCATTGTGTTCAAAACACCTCGGGCGCCCAAACCGTGGACTGGTCAACAAGTTGACCTGAGTTTGGAAAATTGAACTGAAATAAACACACTGTCCACAGGCGACCGAACTGTTGAGGTGATCCTATTCACCAACTCAGTCAACCGACCATTTACGTTCAAAAGGGCCTTGGATGACCGAATGGTAGACCAGGCAACCAAAATGTAGACAAAATGAAATCGCCTTAATTTAGCATACCGAGCACTAATTCGAGTACCCGAATAATCAAAAGCAACTTTTTCTACTGAGTCTGTTCGGGCGACCAAACCGTGGTTTAGCCACTCAAAACACTTAGGTTGGCAAATTTTTAACCAAGGTACTTAGGGGTAAAAAGGTGGTTATTTTATTCAACATAGTTAAAACAAATTTTAAAATTACCCTTAAGTCCCCAATGGTCATAATTTGCCCCTTCTCTGTATATATGCTTTCATTTGCACAAATTAGTAGTGATTAGCAAATAGGATTAAGCCAAAACTCTCTCAAATTTCAAAATCATATTTTGCTCATACAAATATTATACATTCTCATACACCTATTTCTTTGATCATCCAAGCTGTGGGAGAGTACCTTGAGTGCTTATACTCCATGTCATTTTGCTTAATACTCTCATTTGTATTGTTTGTTGATTGATTTTAATATTGAGAGTTAAGCATAAGTTTTCCCATTGATTTAATCTAATAAATCTTGTGTGGGGAAAACTTAATGGCTTATGGGTCTTTGAATTGATATTGTAAGATGCCTTAGCCTATATTTTTGTGTGCAAAAATATTTTACAAGCTTCATTTCAAACAACTCTTGTGCTTACTACATTGAGAAAATATTGTTTAGTTTGTTTGAACATTATTGTTAGCATCTTTGAAACACTAATCTGACATTGAGATTTGGTATACTTCATTTTCAAAGATTAACTTGTTTGAACACTCTTATGCATATTTGATATTATCACTATATTGAGTGTTGATTGCACATAAACACCATTAAGCTTATATTTCCTGCATGATTGGCGTGCATTGATTAGTGCTTTTGTTGAATCGGTACATAGTCTGCTTAGTTAAGAAGCATTTACGTGTACGTAAGTTCTTATATCATATGTATTCCAGGCGTGGGTCTGAAGAGGGAGGCTAGCTCTAGAAATAGTCCCAGATTGACTTAGACCCGGTTAGGAAATTTAGGTACACCATCCTAGTAAGGTATAGGTTGAGGTTGGCCTCATTAATTGACCTGATTGTAAATGGTGCCACTCCACCCGTTAAGTGAACATTAGTGGAATCCTTGATCTTGCGAGCTAGAGGCGAGGACGTGGGCACAGTTGGTCGAACCGCGATAACATATCGTGTGTGCATTTTATTTTTCCGTAATTCATTTACCGCACGTGTATGCTATATTGTGAATGTTGTGCATGATTTAATTTCCACACGTTTTATTTATCTGCGCATGTGGAACTGTATAGACAGACCTTAGGTTATGGACATATTATTGGATTAGCTAAACCTGGGAATAAATTTTAAATACCCAATTCACCTCCCTCTTGGGAATACACCAAGGTCAACAATTGGTATCAAAGCCTCGTTGCACTAAGTTTAACAGCTTTTGTAAAAGATCGCAATGACTTAAATTGGTGTATCCCCATTCAGCGAGAGATAGTCACCTTGTAGTCCTCCTGTATTTTGTGGTGTCAATTACACCCATTGAAAAATTAGAATGAGCATATTCTTAAAATCTATGAATTGGAGGGTCTGGTAGGTGATTGATAAGGGAATTTGTATGGTAGTAGAAAATGATATTAGTTTGATGCATGCAAATTCATATGCCATGGATATGTTATATCTTCCATTAGATTCTAATATTTTTGTTGAGTTTGTGGCATTTCATAGTGTATAGAAAATATGGGATGAACTTGAAAAGAAATACAGAGAATCCCAAGAAAAGAAGATTGCAACTCCAAATGCTCCAAGTCTTAATGATCAGGTAGTGACAGATCATAAGTATACAACAATAACCAATGAGGAGGTATATGCTTCTCCTTCTGGTTTAATTAATATTGCATGTGATGATTCATCAATTGATTCCTGCAACACAATACTAGATGAATCATCTGTTGAATGTTGTGATCTTACTATTGACATAGCATGCAATGATTCATGTAATAACTGTCATATATCTTATGATGAATCATCGACTATTTCTCATGATGGTACTGTATCCATTGATTCATGTGATAGTTATAGAGATAAATCTTGTATTGAATCATGCAATGAGTTTTATGATGAAAGCATGTCATTGAATAGACAACTAGAAAAGGATTCATTTAAAATTCATAAGTAACTAGTTAGAATGTCTTATCATAAAACTATTTTAAAAAATCAAAACAAAAAAGATGGGAAAACAATTAAAAGAATTGAAAGCTTACCATGCCACTTTAGAAAAGAAAAAATGGTGAAGATATTGAAAATCATCTGCTTGGAGAGAATAACATAAGATCATTCTAAAGTGTTGCTTAAGGCTAAAAGTGAGAAGATCTATCATAATAAACCCTTGGGAATTAATAGAAATAAATCTTTAAAAAAAGGTTTATATTTTAAAAATCACTGTCATGTGAATGCCTGATTGAGCAAAAATAGAATTAATAAGCATAGCCCTTCACAAAAATCTAAAATTTGCTTATGCCAAAAAATAAAATGGCACATTCAATCTACTTATCAATCTAAAAGTGCCAGAGGCATAAATAAGGAAATGGCATGGGTAATCATGAAAGCGAACCCCATAGGACTTGAGGAAGAGTGGGATCAAATAAAGATTAAATATTCGTTTTAAAGTCTTCCTTAGTTCCTAGGTTTAAGGGGTAGTGATGTCTATAGGCTTGGGAAGTGGTGCATGCTTAAAATTTCAAAACTTAGTACATGTATTCACTATACACTATTGTCATACTAAGAATCATAAGATTAACAAGCTAATACAAAAATTGAATAAAATCCACTTTCAAAATGGACAGAGCATTTTTGCTTGGTAAACAATTCAAAATGCTTAACTCATACTTAAATGTAAACATCTTAAGTTAAGTAACTGTTGTCCATTGCACAAGTTTGAGTTTTAGGAAATGAATCCTTATAGTTAATCATCTTGTCCTAAACTCATCTTGAAAGCCTAAAATGCCTAATAAAAGGTTTAGCCATCACCTTAGGCTTAAGCACAAATGATCGTAAATTCCTAATCTTTTGAGTGCTCATCATAAGACATCCCTTCTACTCACCAGCTGTATCCTTGCTTCATATCATAATTATATCTAAAGGATACACTCCTATCTCCAAAGAGCTATAGTCAAAATTCATATACTTTATAATGCTCTTTGCCAAAATGGTCAGGACATAATCTTTAACTTGCCTATATTAAATAATGTCTTGCTTTAAAAGAAAAATACTCTCTCGAACTTAATAAAGATTTAATCTTTAAGGGCATTTATTCTTATTTCCTTCATAAGCTCTCAAACATTAAATCAAACTCATTAGAGCTTCATTTACTTAGTGATGAGTTGAATGGCTAAGTTGGTTGTAGCAGGTCTCAATCTAGATGAATGTATAAAATTCAAGTAGATCTATGCATGCGCATTTTAAATTGAAATTCATTTCAACTTGTGCCTCTCACATATTGAAATTCATAAAAAAAAAAAAAAAGGGGGCAGGATAGGCTTATGACCTTGAAAAATATCCATTATGACTTTTTGGTCTGACAAGCTTATAATAAAAAATGCCAAGTTTATATCATTGAATACCCTTAAGTCACTTGGCTAGGAAATTTAAAGCATATGATGACATAAAATGAGTAGAGTACATAATTGAGGGGGAGCATTTATCGTTCATGTCTATATAAATTTGAATGCTCTCATATTCTTATATCGTTTATGCTTTTATGCCTATATGTGTATAGCATTGTAGCACTATCCATGATTTAATAAATGGTTAAAATTTCTTTGATGGATAGTTTATGTATTTTCCTAGCAAGAATTGCTATTGAGTTATATTGAATATCTTGAGTTGATTATACTACTGGATTGCATGCTTGTGTTCAATGCCTCTTGCATGGCGGATGCAGTTGATGTGAATTGCATGTTGGTAGTGGATTATAGGTTCTCGCATGATTAAATTGAATTATATATTGCTTTCTTCGATCTATTAGGTATAAGTTTTATTGGAAAATGTCTAATTTACAAATGGCATGCTGTCGAAATTTTAGTAGATTTTTCCCAAATAAAACCTTGTACAAAGATGATTATGTTAAAATAAATGATAAAATATTTTTTAAAGGATGAATGAAAACTAATTGAATATTAAAATTCATCCTAGCATAATCATCAAATGCTTAGAAAGGCTAAGACCTATCCCTATAAGAAGCACATTAATGACTTATATGCATCATTTCGTTTCTTTTGAAATATTGAGGCTCTTCTAAAAATTCTTGAACACTATATCCAGCACTTAAAGATTAATGATTAGATATGGAGTGTACTTGGGTCATGACATACATAGCAACCTTAGTATACATTTACTATGCATCTATGGTCTATAGGGACAACTATACCGATGAGGATAAATATAGTTGATAGATATTCAGTATAGTTGGTTTAAGGAGTGCAAAATAGTTGCTTATACTACTTGGCCTATTAAAGGAAAATAATTTTTTATATGTATAAGGACTTAAAAGCATCTAAGCTATCATTCAAATTGAAAGGAGGAACATCTAAACATAAATTCCTATCATGTTATGCTCACCAATATTTTCAACTTAGATCTGTTTAAACTCTATGTGGCATGTGCTTAAATGAAATGATATTATTGAAATTTTTAATTTAAAACATGATGTTTATTTTTTCCATAGTCATCTGTTTTTCCATATGATCCTTGTTTTGAATCTTCTATATTTTTAGGATTTACATGGTTGTATTTTTCTAGTTGTATATTGTGTGCTTAAATCATAAACCAGAAAATTTGTGCTTGCTTGCATTAAATTAAAGTTTCTTTTGCAGCAAGCACACCCCCAGTATTTCTTGACAACATCCTAAGGGGGATATATATTTATTATATACATATAATTTTAAATAGTCCAACTAGTTCGTTAACTACACATGAAAATGCATACAAACTAGTTAGACTGTTTTACGCTCAAACCGTCTACCTGTTATGACTTAAATTGCTATGGTTTGTGGGTAATTCTAGTCTAATCAAGTTTGTTATATCATTTTAAATTTGAATGACCAGTTACATTGTTTGTGTGCTTAACTGTTATATTTCATACTTTGTCATTCATTGTGCATTGTATGACTATATTATCTTTTTGGATGCTAAAAGTAATACTTCTTGATCATACTGGACTATTTGAGTTGATTGTTATAGATAATTAAAAATTTGAACTCAATCAAGTCATTTTTGTCGGCCCAGTTGGGCTTACAACTCTTGATTTTGACGATAACAAAGAAAGGCTATATAATTTGCTTCTAAGTGATGTTATTTCAGTTATTGAAGGCAAAGATGATTTCAGATGATAAAAAGGACATTCCGAAAGCTTGTTCAACTTAGACTTCAAATGACATATCTTGAAAGCTTACGAGGATCAAGGAACATGGAAGGCCTTACATAAAATAAAATGATCCATAATGAAAACATAAACTAAGTTTGAAAGATCAAACATTTGCGACAAAGAGAACTCAAAGCAAGGAGGAGTTAAATAAGTTTTTAGGACAAACTTTGTAAGTACTTCAAGAATGGTTCAAATATGATTTTAAATTTTGAAGCTCATTAGGCAAAAAAGACTTAGAGACCTTAGTTTTAAGTCTTGGAACTAATTTTTTTTAAAGAAAAACAAATTGAGATTCAAAGTCTAAATAAACAAAGAAGAGAGAAATCAAAAATGTCTTGAAATGAGAAATAAGTGTTTTCCAGGCAACTAACTGCACATGGGCAGTCAACTGCCATGCTAAAAGATCTTTAATAAGAAGACAGTAGCTTGACAAATGACTTTCAGTGACACTTGAGATGACTGTGAGTGTTTTGCTAGTCGTCTGCCACTCTTCTGTATGGTTTTTAAAAAATTAAGTTGTTTAGTGACAGACGCCTAATTGGGTGATGACAGACGACTGCCACCTTACTATTTGTGAAGTTTATACTTGAAATGCATGAACAACCGACTGCCAGAGACCACATAGTCATTTGTTTTGCGAAAATTTTAAAATACTCAATGGACATATTTTTAAAATTTCAATTACTTGAGGCTCAAACTAATATAAAACTTGGACCCTACTCCAAGTAAACTTGGTGAACAAGTTAAAAACCTTTTTACGTCTATAAATACCCTCAAGATACATTGATTTGATAACCAAGATTTCAATTTCAGCAATCAAACTCTCTCTCAGGCATTCCGAAAATCACAAAGCTCTTTGTTGCTCACAACTCCCACGAAGTTTACTAAAGTCTTGCTGGTCTTATCACTGATATTGAGCCTCAATTGCTAATTCTTTCGTCATTGAAGTATATAGTTTTTGATCTATACTAATCAGCTCTTTGAGGAGAAATTCTTGTACGTCTTATTTCAAATCTTTGTAGCAGATTGATAGATGGTTTGAGTGTTGAATCGTTTGACCAAACAAGGAAATATTGTTTGGAGAAGGCAGGATTTAGCCTTAACCAAGGAGTGGTATAAATCGGTGTAGTTCTGCCTGGTAAAGGAACTACGATAGTGAATCCTTTGGTGTTTTTGCCAAGTGCAAGGACATAGTCTATGTTGAAGCCGAACCTCGTAAAACCTTGTGTTTCTCTCTTTCTTCCCTACTCTTTATTTTTCAGCAAAATTTACAAACTGTGTGGAAGCTTTATAAATCTCTAAATTTTGAGTGTTTGGTTGTTAAATAGACCGAAAGATAATTTGTTTTGGTTTGATCAGCATTGATTGCGGAAACTGAAAGGGACTACATTGGTTGATCATCCTTAACTTATTAAACTGAAAGTTTATTTAATAGTTGAACATTGGGAAAAAGTGTGTTTGTGAATTTTTACAACAGGGCTTACACAAATCCAGCAAGCTTTACACATTGCTACAAGGCTATTTTTACAAGAAGCACGTGATTGGTTATTTTATCTTAGTTGCAGTTGATTTGAATTAATTTTGTGATTGTGTTTGAAGTGTATTTATTGTCATTACTCAGAAGTATTAAAAACAAATTTTAAATCCCAATTCACCCCCCCCCCCTCTTGGGAAGCCATCCTAATTTCAATTGGTATCAGAGCCTAGTTATAGTAATTCTTAACAAAAAACTATAAAAAGATCTAATGGCACATATAGGAGTAGCTCCCTTTGGTGATGGCCAATCCTCAACCCATCCACCAATCTTCTGTGAACATAACTATACATTTTGGAAAAAGATAATGCAAATCTATCTCCAACACATGGATTGGAAAGCTTGGGAAGTAGTTATGGATGGAGACCTAATCCCGACTAAGATAGTAGATGGAAAATAAATTGTCAAAGAGAAAAAAGATGTTAACAAGCGAGTATGAAACAATCAAAATGAATTTAGATGAAACAATCTCTAGTACGTATACTAGATTTACCCACATAATCAATTCTTTAAATGCCTTAGGAAAGACTTACACTACCTATGAAATGATTAGAAAAATTCTAAGAGGCCTTCCCTCCATATAGGAACCAAAGGCTACTGCTATCACGGAAGGTATAAACTTTAAGACCACCTCACTAGATGAACTCATAGGTTCACTACTTACCTACGAAATCGCTTTAAAGGAAAGAAATCCTAAACCTAAGCATAAAAATTCCTTCGCATTAAAAGCTTCCAGTAACAGCTCAAGTGAAGACGAAAGCGAATCAAGCGACTTAGACCAAGATGAATTAGCATTCATCACTAAAAGATTAGGCAAATTCTATAGGAGAAACAAAAGATTCCCTAGAAAATTTAATAAAAATAAATCTGAAAAAGGAGAGACAAGTAGAAAAGAAAATAAAAGTAAAAATGACCCTCCTATATGCTATCAATGCAAGAAACCAGGGCACATCAAACTGGACTGCCCGTTACTCAAGAAAGACAAAAAGAAAAAAAAGGAAGCTATGAAGGCCACATGGGATGATTCAAGCTCCAACGGGATGGAGAACGAGTCAAGTGGACAAGAGATGGCGAATATATGCTTCATGGAAAATGACAAAGAGGTAAATTCCTACTACTCCTTAACAGAATCTAAGTTTTGTGATGAGTCTTGCGATAGCATGTTCTCCTATAAGGAATTACAAGCTGAGTTGTTTTCTTTACATAAAAGATTCATAAAAGTTTCCAAAAGAAACATAACATTGAAAGAACAAAATAAATAATTAATAAAACAACTTGAATCCTTCAAATCATTGAAAAAGAAAAAGATTCTTGTATTAAAAAGTTAGAAGAGGAAATAAAAGAAATAACTCAAGAGATAGGCAAAACTCAAGCAGATGATTTAAATAAAAAGGATTTAGAGATAATTGAACTTAAGAAATCAATAGAGGATAAAGAGAAAACAATTTATAACTTTACCAAAGGAAAAAAAATTTTGAAAAAATAATTAGACAACAAAGATTATATGGAAATAGAGAAGGGATAGGTTATAATGGTAAAACAAATAAAAGGAGTTAGAAGCTATACGTAGGATATTTTGTCAAAGAAGCAAAGCACTATGCTAGTACTTCTTCAAACAACAAACATGAACACATCACTTGCTACATGTGCAAGAATAAAGGTCATGTAATGTTCAATTGCCCACTAAAAAGAAAATATGTTAAAGTTCAAGGAAAATGGAAAGTAAATAATGGAACTAAAAACAATTCAAAGAAAGTTAAGAGAATTTGGGTTCCAAAGACTAACACTATGAATTCCTTATTGTAGGTGTGTTTTAGGACAACACCATCAAAGGATAAGTGGTACTTAGACAGCGGGTGTTCAAGGCAGATGACTAGTGATAGAACCAAGCTGAACACAGTAAAACAAAAGGATGGGGGATACGTGACCTTCGGTGACAATGCCAAAGGTAAAATTATTGGCATCGGAAAAATAGGTAAAGAACCTTCTCTTACTATTGATAATGTGCTATTGGTAGAAGGATTAAACACAATCTTTTAAGCATTGCCTATTAAGTGACAAAGATTTTGAAATAACTTTTAAGAAAGAAAAATGTGTTATTCAAAACCCTAAGAATAATAAAACCTTGTTTATAGCTCATAGGATAAATAATGTATATTGTATAAACCTTAAGAACTTGGTAAATCAAAACGTAACTTGTTTGGCTGCAATGAATGAAATAAGTTGGCTTTGGCATAGGAATCTAGGACATGCTAGCATGGACCTATTATCTAAAATATCAAAGAAAAATATTGTAAAAGGGTTACCAAATACAAAATTCATAAAAGACAAGATGTGCGATGCATGCCAAAAAGGAAAGCAAGTCAAAACAAGTTTCAAAAAGAAAAAATACATATCAACTAAAAGACCTTTAGAAGTCTTGCACCTAGATCTATTTGGTCCCACTAGAACCCTAAGCCTAGGACGCAAACAATATGCTTTTGTAATTGTAGATGACTATTCAAGATTTACTTGGGTATTATTCTTAGTAAACAAAGATGAAGCTTGTAACTTGCTAATCTCCTTATGCAAGAAATTACAAAATGAAAAAGGCTATAATGTAATTAATTTTAGAGATCAAGGTAGGGAATTTAAAAACAAAGACATTGATAAATTTTGTAATGAACATGGAATAAACCATAACTTTTTAATGCCAAGGACTCCACAACAAAATGGAGTTGTAGAAAGAAAAAATAGAACTCTCCAAGAAATGGCAAGAACCATGATACAAAAATAATCTACCTAAATACTTTTGGGCAGAAGTTGTAAATACAACTTGTTATATTATAAATAGGGTATCCATTAGGTCGAGCTTAGATAAAACACCGTATGAACTATGGAAAGGTAGAAAACCTAACATTTCCTACTTTCATGTATTTGGGTGCAAATGCTTTATTCTTAATACTAAAGATGATTTAGGAAAGTTTGATGCAAAATCTGATGAAGGTATCTTCATAGGTTACTCCACAAATAGTAAAGCCTATAGGGTTTATAATAAAAGGACTTTTACTATTGTTGAATCCATTCACATAACTTTTGATGAATCAAATAATTATGAAAAAGAAGTTATGAATGATGAAAAAGAAGATATGTCACGAAAAGAAGAAGATCTTGAAACAAAACAAGAAAACAATGATGAAACCACAAATGAAAACTTCATAGAAAATCAAGAACTACCGAAAGAATGGAAATATGTTAAAAGTCACCCAAAAGAACAAATCCTTGGAGATCCATCAAAAGGAGTAACAACTAGAGCATTAATAAAAAATACTTGAAAGCATTATGCTTTTTTATCTCAAGATGAACCCAAAAATATTGAAGAAGCCTTAAAAGATGATTCCTGGATAATAGCTATGCCGGAAGAACTCAATCAGTTTGAAAGGAGTCAAGTTTGGCAACTTGTACCTAAATCCAAAGAACAATCAATCATAGGAACCAAATGGGTGTTTATAAATAAAAAAGATGAAAATGGGGTAGTCATAAGAAATAAAGTTAAGCTAGTAACACAAGGCTATAATCAAGAAGAAGTTATCGATTACGAAGAAACCTTTGCTTCTGTAGTAAGAATGGAAGCTATAAGGATGCTTCTTGCCTATGCACCTCATAAAGACTTTAAATTATATCAAATGGACATAAAAAGTGCCTTCTTAAAAGGATATATAAATAAAGAAGTTTATGTTAAACAACCTCTAGGATTCGAAGACTTTAAAAATCCAAATCATGTATTCAAGTTAACAAAAACCTCATATGGTTTGAAACAAGCTCCTAGAGCTTGGTATGAAAGGCTAAGCAAGTTTTCACTTAAAAATATTTTTTCAAGAGGAAAGATAGATAGCACTCTATTCATAAAAACCAAAAATAACGATATGCTTATAGTACAAATTTATGTTGATGATATCATATTTGGAGCAACTCATGAAGATTTTTGCAATGAATTTGCTACAACTATGCAATGAAATGAGCATGATGGGAGAGTTAAATTACTTCCTAGGGTTACAAATTAAACAAGCTAAAAATGGAACATTCATAAATTAAACTAAATATATTAAAGATATGTTGAAAAAGTTTGATATGGAAGAAAGCAAACCCATAGGAACTCCCATAAGCACTTCAACAAGTCTTGACAAAGATGAAAAAGGAAAACAAGTAGACACCAAACATTACCGAGGAATGATAGGAACTATATTTAACATCAAGTAGACCGGATTTCATGTTCAGTGTATGTATGTGTGCTAGGTTTCAATCGGCTCCAAACGAATCACATCAAATCGCAGTTAAACGAATACTTGGATATTTACTAGGCACACTCGATCTAGGTTGATGGTATCCAAAGGGAACTGATTTCGAAATGATAAGTTATTCAGATGTGGATTATGCGGGGTGTAAAATAGATAGAAAGAGCACTAGTGAAACTTGTCATTTTCTAGGACACTCACTAGTTTCATGGTTTTCAAAGAAACAAAATTCTGTAGCATTATCTACTGCTAAAGCAGAATACATAATAGCTAAGAGCTGTTGGGCTCAAACGTTATATATGAAACAACAATTAAGGGATTTCAAAATTCAATATCAAACAATTCCTATAAAGTGTGACAACACAAGTGCTATAAATATTTCAAAAAATCCAGTATCACACTCAAGAACAAAACATATTCATATACGTCATCACCTTTAAAGAGATAATGTAGATAAGAAAGAAATAGTTCTTGAACTTGTTAACACACACGATCAATTAGCTGATATATTTACAAAACCACTAACAAAAGATCAATTTGTATTTATCCGACGGGAATTGGGAATGTTACATATACGAGAGGTTAACTAAAAGAGAAAAAAAATTTTCCTACAAGGCAGACGACTGCCAGATACCAGGCAGGCACCTGACAGGCTACTGTCTATCCGGAAAGACGATCAACAGCCGACTGCCAACTTGATGACAAACGACTATCTTGCGGTGGTTCAGCAAACTTACATGAGAGAAACACTCGTTTTAAAGTCCCGGACATCTGTCCATTCGTCTAACCCTCACAAAAATACTTTCTCTCTAATTCTTCACTAAGATTCTCTTCTCCAAACCTCTTCCCACTTCACTCCAATCAAACCCTAAATTCTTCTCACCTAGGGTTCTTCAAATTTCTGCTTCAGCAACATGCCAAGAATCAAAACAATTGGGAAAAAGGACAAAGCATCTTCTCAATGAGAAGATTAAAAAAAATTTCAGAAGTAGTTGCTGCAGATAGTGATACAGCTTCTCATGCTTGACTAAAGTTTTTTTGTTTATGTTTGAACTTTTTGCTGTTTTGAATATTACATATGCTCCGCTTATGGTTGTATTATGCCTTTCTGTTGATGTCAAAAGGGGGAGTGTGTGTGTGTGCAAAGTATTATGTTTTTAGTTTGTAGAACTATGTTTATATGTATTTCTATGCTTCAATGTTAAATCTGAAAATGAGCTTTAATGTAATAATACTTTCTGAAATTATGCTTATTGAAAAGGGGAGTATTTTTGTATCTTTGCTCCTTATTTGTCATCATCAAAAAGGGAGAGATTGTTGGCCTAGTTAGGTTTACAACTCTTGATTTTGACGATAACAAAGAAAGGCTATTTAATTTGCTTCCAAGTGATGTTATTTCAATTATTGAAGGCAAAGATGATTTGAGATGATAAAAAGGACAATTCTGAAAGCTTGTTCAACTAAGACTTCAAATGACATATCTTGAAAGCTCACAAGGATCAAGGAACATGGAAGGCCTTACATAAAATAAAATGATCCATAATGAAAGCATCAACGAAGTTTGAAAGATCAAACATTTGCGACAAAGAGAACTCAAAGCAAAGAGTCAAATCAGTTTTTAGGACAAATTTTTTAAGTACTTCAAGAATGATTTAAATATGATTTTTCATTTTGAAGCTCATTACGTAAACAAGTCTTAGAGACCTTAGTTTTAAGTCTTGGAACTGATTTTTTAAAGAAAAACAAATTGAGATGCCAAGTCTAAATAAACAAAGAAGAGAGAAATCAAAAATGTCTTGAAATGAGAAATAAGTGTTTGTCAGGCAACTGACTGCACATGGGCAGTCAACTGGCGTGTTAAAAGATCTTTAATAAGAAGAGAGTAGCTTGATAGATGACTGTCTAGTGCTTGACAGACGACTGTCAATGACACTCGAGACGACTGTGAGTGTTTTACCAATCGTCTGCCACTCTTTTGTATGGTTTTTAAAAATTAAGTTGTTTAGTGACAGACGCCTGACTGGTTGATGACAGATGACTGCCACCTTACTATTTGTGAAGTTTATACTTGAAATGCATGGACAGCCGACTGCTAGAGACCACACAGTCATCTGTCTCGTAAAAATTTTAAAATACTTAACGGACATATTTTTAAAATATCAATTACTTAAGGCTCAAACTAATATAAAACTTGGACTCTACTCCAAGTAAACTTGGTGAACAAGTTAAAAACCTTTCTACATCTATAAATACCCTCAAGATACATTGATTTGATAACCAAGATTTCAATTTCAGTAATCAAACTCTCTCTCAAGTATTCTAAAAATCACAAAGCTCTTTGTTGCTCACAACTCCTCGAAGTTTACTTAAGTCTTTCTGGTCTTCTCACTGATATCGAGCCTCAATTTCTAATTCTTTCATCCATTGAAAGAATCATATGGTGAAAAATGTCTAGAGCTTCAATCTAAATTTCATATTGTGAATTTTTATTGAAGTATATAGTTTTTTATCTGCACTAATCAGCTCTTTGAGGAGCAATTCTTGTACGTCTTATTTCAAATCTTTGTAGCAGATTGATAGACGGTTTGAGTGTTGAATCATTAGACCAAATAAGGGAATATTGTTTGGAGAAGGCGGGGTCTAGCCTTAACCAAGGAGTGATGTAAATCGGTGTTGTTTTGTCTCGTAAAGGAACTACGATAGTGAATCCTTTGGTGTTTTTGCCAAGGGTGAGGACATAGGCTGTGTTGAACCTGAACCTTGTAAAACCTTGTGTTTCTTTCTTTCATACCTACTTTTTATTTTTCAATAAAATTTACAAACTACGTGGATGCTTTATAAATCTCTAAATTCTGAGTATTTGGTTGTTAAATAGACCAAAAGATAATTTTTTTTGGTTTGATTAGCATTGATTGCGGAAACTGAAAGGGACTATGTTGGTTGATCATCCTTAACTTGTTAAACTGAAAGTTTATTTAAAAGTTGAACATTGGTGTTGGCCTAACTAGACTTTTCAATCAGTTTTGGTGATAAAAAACAAAGGACATTTTAACTTGGAATGTTTGAGTTTTGGTGTTTCAGGAAAATAAGGATCTTTGTGGACCATCAAGTTAGATAAACTAACAAGTGATCCAAAAAGAAGCTTAAAATAGTATAATACTGATCAAAGCATGGGAAGTTAAAACTAGCGCAAGCAAACAATCCAAGGGATTTCAAAGCAAAAAGAAAGTGGATGATCTCAAGCTTAGCATATAAGATTTTAGGAAAACCAATGTAAGTACTTCAAAGTTTAAATATCTCTTTTTAAGCTTTTTAAGGAAATTATATGGACTTAGAGACCTAATTAAAAACCCCGAAATAAGTTTTATAAAGAATAAATGAAAGAGAGTAAACCATTTTATATTATTGAAAGTTAACATTCAGAAAGAAATCTGTTCAGAAGACTGAAGTTCTATTCAGAAGCCTGAAGTGAAAACTTCAGATGACTGAACTCCAAGTCGGTTGACTGAAGAATTACTTCAGACGTCTGAAGAATAAGCTCAGCCGTCTGAAGAATTTTTGGTGAGAAACAGAAACTAGTAGAAGCACTTCAGATGACTGAACCTTGACCTCGGTCGTCTAAACTCGACTCTTCGGTCATCTGAAACCTATCCTCGGTCATCTTACCCTGTATCTAGTTCATTTTTTCAACTAACTCAGGAACTTCAGATGACTGAACTCAAGTGTTCAGCCATCTGAACTCGAGTGTTCAGCCATCTGAACACTGTTAACGGGCAAAAATTTTCAAAATTTTATTTTTTAAATTTGAGTTGCTTGAGCTCCAATCTTTCTAAAAACTTGGGAAATACAACAAGGAAACTTGTTTGAATGCCTATAAATACATGTTTTTCCAAATCAAAACTACACCAAGTATTAAAAAATCTGCCATAAACTCTCTTGCTCTCAAAGTCTCAATTTGCTCATCTTTTGCAAACTGAAAGTGCTAGTGTTCTGAGATCATTGATCATCAATCCCTGAGTTATACTTGCTGATTTCTCATCTGGAGTAAAGGGAGTTTGGTTGAATCCATTCTTAAGCTTCAAAAGTGTATTTCATTCTTGATATTTACTTTTTGAAGTACATAGATTTGAATTGTACTAACTTGCTCTTTGTGTGAGCACTCTTTGTACACAATCCTCTTATTGTTTCTCTTATAGTTTTTGGACGATTCCAAGTTGTTGGATCGTTTACCAAGCGAGAGTACATCGTTTGGAGAAGGCAGACTCTAGCCTTAACAAAGGAGTGTTGTAATCGGTGTTGTTCCGCCCGGTAAAGGAACTGCGATAGTGGAACCCTTTGGTAATTTGCCAAGGGCGAGGTAATAGGCTGTGTTGAAGCCGAACCTCATAAAATCTTTGTGACTCTCTCTTTCTCTTCCTTATTCATTGTTTTTCTGCACAATATATCTTTGTGTATACTAAAGTGCAGGTTGTAAGGCTTGAAATTAAAAATCAAAGGAAGACACTTGATATTTAGAAAGTACGTTGTGATTAAACGTTTGCAAAAACAAAAAAAGGGAGTATGTTGGTTAATTTGCAGAAATCTTAATCAAGAGAAGCACAAACAAAGATCTCATCCAAAGTAGGTTGCAAACATCTACACAGCAGCTAATTAAAGGCTTGACAAACTTGCATGATTATTTGAATACTTTGGTTAATTGGATCGTGTGTTTAAATTTAAGTGTCTTGTGGTGTGGGATTTTGGTTGTGGTTATTAGTTGATTGATTTATTGTTTTCTCTTCGTTGTATTAAAACAAGTAAGTTCTTAGAAGAGGTCAAAATATTAAAATAAACCAATTCACCCCCCCCTCTTGGGACAAGTACTCTAATTTCAATTGGTATCAGAGCCTAGTTATAGTAATTCTTAACAAGAAACTATAAAAAGATCAAATGGAAAATATAGGAGTAGCACCCTTCGGTGAAGGCCAATCCTAAACCCGTCCACCAATCTTTTGTGGACACAACTATACCTTTTGGAAAAAGAGAATGCAAATATATCTCCAACACGTGGATTGGAAAGCATGGGAAGTAGTTATGGATGGAAACTTCATACCCACTAAGATAGTAGATGGAAAATAGATTCCAAAAGAGAAAAAGGATATGACCTATTTCGATTATAAAATGCTTCAGATTAATTCAAGTGCTATAAATGTTTTATACTGTGCTTTAGATGCTAACGAATTTAACAGGGTCATGGCCTGCAAAACAACTAAAGAGATTTGGGACAAACTAGAAGTTACTTATGAAGGAATAGTTGATGTTAAAGACAATAGGATAGACATGTTAACAAGCGACTATGAAGCATTTAAGATGAATTCAGATGAAACAATATCAATTATGTACACCAGATTTACCCACATAATAAATTCCTTAAGTTCCTTAGGAAAAACTTATACTACCTACGAAATGATTAGAAAAATTCTAAGAGGCCTTCCCTTTATATGGGAACCAAAGGCTATAGCTATCACAGAATGTAGAAACCTTAAGACCAGTTCTTTAGATGAACTCATAGGTTCACTTCTTACCTATGAAATGGCTTTAAAATAAAGGAATCCTAAACCAAAGCATAAAAGATCCATTGCACTAAAAGCATCTAGCCATAGCTCAAGTGAAGAGGAAAGTGAAACAAGTGACTTAGATCAAGATGAATTAGCATTCATCACTAAGAGACTAGGTAAGTTCTATAGAAGGAATAAAAGATTTCCTAGAAAGTTCAATAAAAGGAAACTTGAAAAAAGGAGAGACAAGTAGAAAAGAAAATAAAAGTTAGAATGAACCTCCAATATGCTATCACTACAAAAAATCAGGGCATATCAAATCGGACCGCCCGTTGCTCAAGAAAGACAAGAAGAAAAAGAAGGAAGCTATGAAGGCCACTTGGGATGACTCAAGCTCTAGTGAGATGGAAAACGAATCAAGTGGACAAGAGATGGCAAATATATGCTTCATGGCGAATGACGAAGAGGTAAATTCCTACTACTCTTCAGCATAATCATACAATGAGTCTTGTGATGAGTCATGTGATAGTATGCCTTCATACAAGGAATTACAAGCTGAGTTATTTTCTCTACATAAAAGATTCATAAAAATTTTCAAGAGAAATATAACCTTGAAAGATCAAAATAAAGAACTATTAAAGCAACTTGAATCATTCAAAACCATTGAAAAAGAAAAAGACTCTTGTATTAAGAAGTTAGAAGAGGAAGTATATAAAGTAACTCAAGAGTTAAGCAAAACTTATGAAGATGATTTGAATAAAAAATATTTAGAAGTAAATGAACTTAAGAAATTAGTAGAGGATAAGGAGAAAATTATATATAACTTTACCAAAGGTAAAGAAAATTTTGAAAAGATGATTGGACAGCAAAAGCTGCATGGAAATAAAGAAAGGATAGGTTATAATGGTAAAACAAATAAAAAGAATAAAAAATTATACATGAGATACTTCATCAAGGAAGCCAAGCACTATGCTAGCACCTCCTCAAACAACAAAGATGAACACACCACTTACTATATGTGCAAGACTAAAGGTCATGTAATGTTCAACTGCCCATTAAAAAGAAAATATGTTAAAATTCAAGGAGAATGGAGAGCTAATAATGGAACTAAAAAAAATTCAAAGAAAATTAAGAGAATTTGGGTTCCAAAGACTAACACAATGAATCCTTCACTGTAGGTATGCTTTAGGACAACACCGTCAACGGATAAGTGGTACTTGGATAGCGGCTGTTCAAGGCACATGGCCGGTGATAAGACCAAGTTTACCACACTAAGACAAAAGGATGGGGGATACGTCACCTTCGGCGACAATGCCAAAGGTAAAATTATTGGCATTGGAAAAATAGGTGAAGAACCTTCTCTCACTATTGATAATGTGCTATTAGTAGAAGGATTAAAACACAACCTTTTAAGCGTTAGCCAATTAAATGACAAAGGGTTTGAAATAACCTTTAAGAAAGAAAAATGTGTTATCCAAAATCCTAAGAATAATGAAACCTTATTTATAGCTTATAGGATAAATAATGTTTATTGTATAAATCTTGAGAACTTAGTAAATTAGAAAGTAATTTGTTTGGAAGCAATGAATGAAATAAGCTGGCTATGGCATAGAAAACTAGGATATGCTAGCATGGACCTATTATCCAAATTATCAAAGTAAAATTTTGTAAAAGGATTACCAAATACCAAATTCATAGAAGACAAGATGTGTGATGCATGCCAAAAGGGAAAGCAAGTCAAAACAAGCTTCAAAAAGAAAAAGTACATATCTTCTAAAAGACCCCTAGAACCATTATACCTAGACTTATTTGGTCCAACTAGAACCTTAAGCCTAGGAGGTAAACAGTATGCTTTTGTAATAGTAAATGACTATTCAAGATTTACTTGGGTATTATTCTTAGCAAACAAAGATGAAACCTATGACATGCTAATCACCTTATGCAATAAATTACAAAATGAAAAGGGCTATAATGTAACAAGCTTTAGAAGTGATCAAGGTAGGGAGTTTAGAAACAATGAGGTTGATAAATTATGTAATGAATATGGAATAAATCATAATTTTTTAGCACCTAGGACTCCACAACAAAATGGAGTTGTAGAAATAAAAAATAGAACTCTACAAAAAATGGCAAGAGCAATGATAAACGAAAATAACCTACCTAAATACTTTTGGGCAGAAGCTGTAAATATAGCTTGTTATATTGTAAATAGGGTATCTATAAGATCAAGTATAGACAAAACACCATATGAATTATGGAAAGGTAGAAAACCTAACATCTCATACTTTCATGTATTCGGATGCAAATGTTTTATCCTTAACACTAAAGATGATTTAGGAAAGTTTGATGCAAACTCTGATGAAGGTATCTTCTTAGGCTACTCTACAAATAGCAAAGCTTATAGGGTTTATAATAGAAGAACTCTTACTATTATTGAATCAATATACATTACATTTTATGAATCAAATAATTATGACAATAAAGTTCAAATTGATAAAAAAAAAATATATTTCACAAAAAGATGAAGATCTTGAAATAAAAGAAGAAAACAATAATGAAGCTTCAAATGGAAACATCATAGAAAATCTAGAACTACCTAAAGAATGGAGATATGCTAAAAGTCACCCAAAAGAACAAATTCTTAGTGAAACATCAAAATGAATAACCACTAGAGCCTCACTGAAAAACATTTGCAACCATTATGCTTTTTTGTCTCAAGAGGAACCCAAGAACATTGAAGAAGCCTTAAAAGATGATTCTTGGATTATAGCTATGCAGGAAGAACTAAATCAATTTGAAAGGAGTCAAGTGTGGGAACTTATACCTAAACCCAAAGATAAATCAATCATAGGAACTAAATGGGTGTTTAGAAATAAAAAGGATGAAAATGGGGTAGTTATAAGAAATAAAGTTAGGCTAGTAGTATAAGGTTATAATCAAGAAGAAGGTATTGATTACGATGAAACCTTTGCTCCCGTAGCTAGAATGGAAGCAATTAGGATGCTCCTAACTTACGCAGCTCATAAGGATTTTAAATTATACCAAATGGATGTAAAGAGTGCATTCTTAAATGGATATTTAAATGAAGAAGTGTATGTTAAACAATCTCCTAGTTTTGAAAATTCAAAAAATCCAAATCATGTATTTAAGTTTAAAAAAAAAAAAGCTTTGTATGGTTTGAAACAAGCTCCTAGAGCTTGGTATGAGAGACTAAGTAAATTCTTGCTCAAAAATGAATTTTCAAGAGGAATGGTAGATAGCACTTTATTTATCAAAACCAAAAACAAAGAAATGCTAATTGTTCAAATATATGTGGATGATATTATATTCGGAGCTACAAATGAAAAACTATGTAAAGACTTCGCCACATGTATGCAAAAAGAATTTAAAATGAGTATGATGGGGGAGTTAAATTATTTTCTAGGATTACAAATTAAACAAGCAAAAAATGGGACATTTATAAATCAAACAAAATAAATTAAAGATACGCTTAAAAAGTTTGATATGGATTGAAGTAAACCCATGGGAACCCCTATGAGTACATCAACAAGCCTTGACATAGATGAAAAAGGAAAACAAGTAGACATAAAACACTATAGAGGAATAATTGGTAGTTTACTATATCTAACTGCTAGTAGACTCGATATTATGTTTAGTGTATGTATGTGTGCTAGGTTTCAATCAGCACCTAAGGAATCACATCTAACAGCCGTTAAGAGGATACTTAGGTACTTACTAGGAACACTTGATCTAGGTTTATGGTATCCAAAGGATACTGACTTTGATATGATAAGCTATTCCGATGCTGATTATATCGGATGTAAAATTGATAGAAAGAGTACTAGTGGCACATGTCATTTCCCAGGACAATCCTTAGTATCTTGGTTCTCAAAGAAACAAAACTCAATAGCCTTATCAACCGCTGAAGCTGAGTATGTAGCATCCGGAAGTTGTTGCGCAAAAATTCTATACATGAAACAACATTTAAAAGACTTCAATCTAGATTATAAAACAAATCCAATAAAGTGTGATAACACAAGTGCTATAAATATATCCAAAAATCCAATTTCACACTCAAAAACCAAACCTATAGATATAAGGCATCATTTCTTGAGAGATCATGTCTAAAAAGAAGATATAATTCTTGAATTCATTAATACAAGTGACCAATGGGCAGACATTTTTACAAAACCCCTAAGTGAAGAAATATTTATGCACATTAGAAGAGAACTTGGGTTAATACATAGTAAAGAAGTGTGTTAGAAAAGAAATTTCAAATTTCAAATTTTTCTGATCGTCAGTTGTCTGAACTAAGAACATCAGACCATTTAACACTATAGCAAACAGGTTCAGATGACTGAACCTAGAACTTCAGACGACTAGGAAGCTACTGACTCTTCAAATTCCAAAAATAAAAATCTTCAGATGACTGAAGATAATCCTCAGTCATCTGAAGTCGTGGGATTTAAATATAACAATCATCTTAAGACCCTAATTTCAGCCTTCTGAAGTTTGTTGTTCGACTCGTCCGAACCTAGTTCTCTCTATTTCTCTTCATCCTCACCCAGAAATCACTCAATCCAAAGCTTGATTCTCTCTCCTAAGGTTCATTCCACAAAACCTAGGGTTTCTGCAATCAGGTTTCTTCATCGAATATGCCTCGTATTAAGCACGCAGCCAATCATAGCTCTTCGTCTAGGAGAGATGCACAAAATCTAGACAAATGGCTTGTTACTCCCTAAGCTAGGCTGCGTTACCGTGCGTCCGTTGGCACCATAGACCCCATTCTAGGTAAAGTATTGGATGGCCCATTCTTAAATGCTAAATTCCCAGATATCCTTTCATTATTCAAAGCAATAGGATGGTTTCATTTTGTCACCCAGCAACCAAAAGGAATTTTTCCTCATCAACATTTTATGCCAATATGACTAATAAAAATGGGATTATTTCTTCTGAAGTCAAAGGGAATAAAATCTTGTTGAATTCTGAAATCATGTCTCCGATTTTTACTCCGGGCGAATTTAACTATCCTATGTTTGCTCAATCTTGGATTCTAGAACAAGGGTTTACCCCTGAAACCTTCCTCCCATTGATCATGGAAAATGAACCTATATACTTTGTGCATCCTCCTTTGTATAAACAACTTAGTTTAAAAGCTCAAATTTTGCACAAAATTGTTACAAATAACATTCTACCTAAACAAGGTTCGTTTGATCACCTTTCCTATATTGAGTGCTTTGTCTTTTGGTGTCTTCTCAAAGGGAAGAAACTAGATTTGGCCAGTTTAATAATCAAATGGATGTTGGCCAAACTAGAGTCCTCCCAAGTTGTCCTTCTTTATGGATGTGTCCTTACTCTTCTTTTGGCTTGTCTCCATGTCTCCAACAGTTTTGAATTCTTCATAAAAAAAACTCGCTATGATCTTTTTAATGAGACCTCTCTCAAACATATAGGGTATGACAAAGGTAGCACAGGTTGGTATTTAAAATCAAGTAGACTTCAGCGAGCACCTGCGGCCTCAGCCTCGACCTCGCCCTTAGCAGCAGCTAATTCTTCTCCCACACAGGATCTAGGATCCTCTCATGATACACCATCATGGTTTTTATCATTTCAAAAGGACTTCTCTAGTTTCTCATCTGAAGTGCGCATTGGACTTCAAAATATTAAAGAAAAAGTTACATCCCTTGATCAGCGCATCACTCACATTGAGAAGTATCAGGCTAGATCTTCTAAGGGAAGTGATCCTATGGATATTAGCTCCGCCCCCCAAAGTGAAGATGATGATTTTGATGAAGAAATTGAGGACAATGAAGCAGGTTCTATAGAAGAAGGCAACCAGGAGAAAGAAGAAGGAACTGAAGAAGAAGGAACTGAAGAAGAAGGAAGCCAAGAAGAAGAAGAAGAAGGAAAAGGAGACGGCTCTGAAAAAGAAGGATAGGATCATTAGGAAACACCTAGCATAGATTACTAGCTACTATGTAACTTTTTTATTGTAACTCAGATGTTTGCAATATTGGTACTTTGACTCCTTTTTTTGTAAACATCTCTTGATTTTTGGTTGACACACCTCGTTATGTAAACACCTCCTTGATGATTATAATAATATCTTTCCAATTAAGTATTACTTGTTCTTGTTCTTTTTAAATAATGACAAAGGGGGAGAAAGGTTATTAGCAAAGATAAAATGCAAAGAATGTCAAAAGTAATAAATTAACAAAGAATACATGGACATATGAACCTGCAAAGACTTATATGACATGCTATGAATACATGGACATATGAACCTACAAAGATTTATATGACATGCTATGTTTCCTTGGATATCTTCTTTATTTGTTATTGGATGCTCATAGTAAGGGGGAGTATTTTTCAAAGAAACCTTTATCTTTGCTCCTTATTTGTCATCATAAAAAAGGGGGAGATTGTTGGCCTAACTGGGTTTTTCAATCAGTTTTAGTGATAACAAACAAAGGACATTTTAACTTGGAATGTTTGAGTTTTGGTGTTTCAGGAAAACAAGGATCTTTGTGGACCATCAAGTTAGATAAACAAACAAGTGATCCAAAAAGAAGCTTAAAATAACACAATACTGATCAAAGCATGGGAAGCTAAAACTAGCTTAAGCAAACAATCCAAGGGATTTCAAAGCAAAAAGAAAATGGATGATCTCAAGCTTAGCATATAAGGTTTTAGGAAAACCAATGTAAGTACTTCAAAGTCTAAATATCTCTTGAAATATCTTTTGAAGCTTTTTAAGGGAATTATATGGACTTAGATACCTATTTAAAAACCCCAGAATAAGGTTTATAAAAAAAATGAAAGAGAGTAAACCATTTTTTATTATTGAAAGTTAACATTCAGAAAGAAATCTGCTCAGAAGACTCAAATTTTGTTCAGAAGCCTGAAGTGACAACTTCAGATGACTAAACTCCAAGTTTGGTTGACTGAAGAATTACTTCAGACATCTGAAGAATAAGCTCAGTCGTCTGAAGAATTTTTGGTGAGAAACAGAAACTGGAAGAAGCACTTCAAATGACTGAACCTTGACCTCGGTCGTCTAAACTCGACTCTTCGGTCATCTGAACCCTATCCTCGATCGTCTGACCCTATATCTTGTTCATTTTTTCAACTAACTCAGGAACTTCAAATGACTGAACTCGAGTGTTCAACCATCTGAACACTATTAACGGGCAGAAATTTTCAAAATTTTAATTTTTAAATTTGAGTTGCTTGGGCTCCAATCTTTCTAAAAACTTGGGAAATACAACAAGGAAACTTGTTTGAATGCCTATAAATACATGTTTTTCCAAATCAAAATTACACCAAGTATTGAAAAATCTAGCATAAGCTCTCTTGCTCTCAAAGTCTCAATTTGCTCATCTTTCGCAAACTGAAAGTGCTGGTGTTCTGAGATCATTGATCATCAATCCCTGAGTTATACTTGCTGATTTCTCATCTGGAGAAAAGGGAGTTTGGCTGAATCCATTCTTAAGCTTCAAAAGTGTATTTCATTCTTGATATTTACTTTTTGAAGTACGTAAATTTGAATTGTACTAACTTGCTCTTTATGTGAGCACTATTTGTACATAATCCTCTTATTGTTTCTCATGTAGTTTTTGGACGATTCCAGGTTGTTGGATCATTGACCAAGAGAGAGTACATCGTTTGGAGAAGGCGGGCTCTAGCCTTAACAAAGGAGTATTGTAATAGGTGTTGTTCCGCCCGGAAAGGAACCGCGATAGTGGAACCCTTTTGCAATTTGCCAAGGGCAAGGATGTAGGCTGTGTTGAAGCCGAACCTCGTAAAATCTTTGTGTCTCTCTCTTTCTCTTCCTTATTCATTGTTTTTCTGCATAATATATCTCTGTGTATACTAAAGTGCAGGTGAAATTAAAAAGCAAAGGAAGACTCTTGATATTTAGAAAGTACATTTTGATTAACTGGTTGCGGAAACCCAAAAAGGGAGTACGTTGGTTAATTTGCAGAAATCTTAATCAAGAGAAGCACAAACAAAGATCTCATCCAAAGTAGGTTGCAAACATCTACACGGCAGCTAATTAAAGGCTTGACAAACTTGCGTGATTGTTTGAATACTTTGGTTAATTGGTTTGTGTGTTTAAATTTAAGTATCTTGTGGTGTGGGTTTTTGGTTGTGGTTATTAGTTGATTGATTTATTTTTTCTCTTTGTTGTATTAAAACAAGTAAGTTCTCAGAAGAGGTCAAAATATTAAAATAAACCAATTCACCCCCCCACCCCCCCTCTTAGGACAACTACTCTAATTTCAATTGGAAAGAAGTGTGTTTCTGAATTTTAACAACAGAGCTTATACAAATCCAGCAAGCTTTACTCATTGCTACAGGGCTATTGTTACAAGAAGCACGTGATTGGTTATTTTATTTTAGTTACAGTTGATTTGAATTAGTTTTGTGATTGTGTTTGAAGTATATTTATTGTTATAACTCAGAAGTATTACAAAAAAATTTTAAATCCCAATTCACCCCCTCTTGGGAAGCTATCCCAATTTCAATTTTTATACAAATATTCTTTTGGGAAATGTTCTATTTTCAAACGGCATGCTGCCAAAATTTTTACAAATTTTCCAAAACTATATTTGTATTTGAATGATAAAGTATCTCTTATTTGCCTATATATTTCAATAATTTATCCAGACCCTTTTTGCTATTGCCAAAAGGAGGAGAAGTAGGCAAGTATTTGTCATCATCAAAAAGGGGGAGATTGTTGAACCTATGGGTCATACCCTGTTTTGATTACGACAAATACTCCTGTATTTAATGGTTGTCTTGTGCATGTGCAAGTTTTCATTGACAATATCATATAATGGCACTCAAAGACCCAAATAAATATGGACCCTTATTGCTTCTAAGTGTTGTATTTTTTTCATTCAATTGAGTCTGTAATAAACATTTATTCCAAGTTCTGTAATAATCTGCATATCATGCATGTAGGACCTACAAGCTCATAGACCTTAGAAAGACCTTAAGTCCCTACAAAAATGTACAAAATAGTCCCTATAATCACTTACATTATCAGGGGAAAGAATTAAAATGAATTGGACTAAATTGCCAAATTTGTGAGAGGTCGGGCGACCAAAACCATTGTGTTCAAAATTCCTTGGGCGCCCGAACCGTGGACCGGTCAACAAGTTGACCTGAGTTTGGCAAATTGAACTGAAATGAACACACCGTCCACAGGCGACCGAACTATTGAGGTGACCTTTTTCACCAACTCAATCAACCGAACATTTACATTCAAAGTGCCTCGGGTGATCAAACAATTGAGTTCAGTTAACCGAATGATAGAACAGGCGACCAAAACGTAGACAGAATGAAATTGCCTTAGTTCAGCATACCGAGCCCTGATTCGGGCACCCAAACAATCAAAAGCAACTTTTTTTGATAGCTTTACTATGATCCCAAGAGGGGGGTGAATTGGTATTTTTAAAATTTAATCCGCAGGTAAATATTTTACCACCAGTATATTCACAACCCTATGGTCAATCTAGTGCAAGTAATGTAAATATATCATAAATTAACTAAAGAAGTTTAATTAACAGCACATGCACTATAAATCAGTAAAGTAAGAGTGACACACAGAAATGTTATCGAGGTTCAGCTAATTTTCTACGTCCTCGCCGTGGCTAACAAGTACAAGGATTACCACTATAATTTCTCACTTAAACGGGTGGAGCGGCACCTAAATAGATAAGGACAATTAGCATAGGGCTGACCTCAACCTTTACAAAAAATCCTTACCGAGCTGGATTACCGCCCCTTCAGACCACACCTGGAAATACAACAGTATTCTCTCAAATAGATGGTAAAGAAATGGTGCTTTCACGTAAAGCAGAAATGTAACCAAATACGCACATTCACATAAACATCAATAGCATGGATATAGTGTAAGCTCAGTGATACAAGTTTTGTGCAATCAATACTCAACATAGTATAATTAGTATAATACTCAAGAGTATTCAACACAAGCAATATCTTGGAATCTAAGCAAAGTATTTCAAATAGCAAATCAATATTCCAAGTATATAAATCAGATAATCAAACTAGCTTAAGAAAGTTTTCTTCAAAGTAATATGCACAATGCTAGTATGAAAATGTTTTCTTGTTTAAAAAATCTTTGCACACTAAAAACAAAGTTATTGGACATGTGCAACAAGATGCAAATATCCTAAGTTTCCTTGGTTTAATCCCACACAAGATTTATAATATAAAAATTCATGGGATAAACCCAAGCTAAGCTCCTAGAGAAATAATTTCAAGCACACAAATAGGTGGGAGTATTTAGCATAATATAGCAATCACACTTACACAAAAAAAAAAAAAAAACTCTCACAATCTCAGATTTTATCAAAAGGATGAAAGTTTGAGAGTATTTGGCCAAAGAATGAATTTTCAAGAGAGAGGATTTTTTGGTTAATCACTTTGCTAATCCTTTCCTAATCTTGCAAATGAACTCATATTTATAGCTAGGATTAAAAATATTTATGCGTTTGGGACATAATGGGAATAATTAAAAAAGTCACAAATGATTAAAATGCATTTAGCCCGAATTAACCTTGTTTTAACACGGTTAAAATAATTTTAACCGGCTGAGGTTCTACTGGCTGAACCTAGGTTCGGTCGCCCAACCAGACACAAACTGAAAAGGTCTTTAAGTAAGTTCGGTCGCTCATATAGAGCTTCGGCAGCCCAAATCAAAGTTGGTAGCCTTTGTTCGTGACTTTGGGTGCTAGGTCCAATATTTGGTGGCCCAAAATCATGTGTTCGGTTGCCCGGGGTCCTTTTTGAACTAAAACTATCGAATGCCCGAGTTGGTGAACTGTCCCTTTCAAGGGATTTGGGTGCCTATGAACAGTACGCACAAAAAAGGTTTGGCCACCCGAGAGCCCAAATCAACTGTTCAGACGCCCGAGGAGTTTTAAACTCCAGGGATTCGGTCGCTCAAACTCTCTTAAGTTGTTTAGAAGTGTTCAATTTAAGCACAATTTCAACACACCTATATATTATATGCTATGTGTGAGAGTGTTGGGACCTAGAGTCTTACTATGGCCTTACTCAGCTTACTATATATCCAATATGCATAATGTGTAGGTAAGGTAAATGGAAACCACATCCTAAGTTACTATTACAGACCCATATTACAAGTATTGAATTTACAATTACAAATATGAAAGATCTTTAGGGTCTTCTAGTTTCTTCAAGTGTTCTTCCTTGGGATGTTCATTTAAACCTGCACAAAAACTTGACAATTATCAAATACCTGAGTATTTGTCATTATCAAAACTGGGTGCGACCTATAAGGTCAACATTCTCCCCTTTTTGATGATGACAAATACACCATGCAAAAACTATGTATAGCCTAAAGAGACTCCCCCTAACAATGCGCACCATGTATTTAACCCAATTTTTCCACATTTCTCCCCCTTTTGGCAACAGAAAAAAGGGTCATAAAAGATAAGAATGTTATGCAATGGGTAAGGAGAATATTTATACATTAAACGTTTTGGGAAGATTTAGTGAAATTTTGGCAGAGTGCCGTTTGAAAATGGGACTTTCCAAAATAGATCCTATATAAATCGAATCTTGTTTGAGTTTATAATTTCCCAACAATTTATCCACAACTACTCAAACAGTTCTAGTATGATCAAGTAGTAAAGCATAATGCTCAATATTATCATGCAATAAAGTATAAAGTCCAATGTCATCATGTAATAGTCATAAGAATTATGCACACAATTCAAATATTCACTAAGTCTTAGGCATATCAACAATAACATTAGGTGCTAAGACTTGTAAATTTTATTAGAGAGCTCCCCCTAAATGTATGCAACCTATGATATATCTAAGAAGCCTCTATAATATGCATTAGACCTAACTTACGTCTTATTTGTATGAACCTATCTTCGAGAAGTGGTTTAGGGAAAATGTCTGTCCACTGTTCATTAGTGCATACAAACTCAAGAGCCACATCTCCTTTTTGCACATGATCACGAAGAAAATGATGTCTAATGTCAATGTGCTTAGTTCATGAATATGAGATAGGATTTTTAGAGATGTTGATTGCACTAGTATTATCACATTTAATCGGTATTGTAACATAGTACAATCCAAAATCCATAAGTTGTTGTTTCATATAAAGAGTTTGAGTATAACAACTTCCAACTGCAATATATTCAGCTTCGGCTGTGGATAAGGCAACTCAGTTTTGTCACTATTTAGGACAATCTTTTGTTTCTTGGAGAACCAAGAAACAAAAGATTGTCCTAAATAGTGACAAGTGCCGCTGGTACTTTTTCTATCAATCTTACTACCAGCAAAGTCAACATCAGTATAACTAACAATCTCAAAAGTAGTATGCTTAGGGTACCACAAGCCTAACTTTATATTCCCAACTAGATACCGAAGGATTCGTTTAACAGCTTTTAGATGAGATTCCTTAGGGGCAGCCTGAAACCTAGCACACATACACACACTAAACATAATGTCAGGCCTACTAGCAGTGAGATATAGGAGACTCCCAATCATGCCACGATACAATTTTACGTCAACAGGGATTCCTTGCTCATCTTTGTCAAGCTTAATGGAAGAGTTCATAGGTGTACCAGGAATTTTACAATCTTCCATATTAAATTTCTTTAGCATATATTTAGATTGTCATATGAAAGTTTCATGATTAGCTTGTTTAATTTGTAGCCCTAAGAAGAAATTAAGTTCACCCATCATGCTCATTTCAAATTCACTTTGCATGCATTTGGCAAACTCATTACACAACTCATCATTAGTCGCTCTAAAAATAATATTGTCTACATAAATTTGAACAAGGAGCATATCATCATTTTAGATTTGATGAAAAGTGTAGTGTCAATTTTACCACGGGTAAACCCATTTTCTAGTAGAAAATCACTAAGCCTCTCATACCAAGCTCTATGAGCTTGTTTCAATCCATACAAGGCCTTAAACAACCGGTAAACATGATCTGGACATTTATAATTTTCAAAACCAAGTGGTTGTTCTACATATACTTCTTCATTGATAAAACCATTTAGAAAAGCGCTTTTAACATCCATTTCAAACAATTTAAAATTTTTAAAAGCGGCAAAATCAAGTAGCATACGAATGGCTTCAAACCTAGCAACAGGAGCATATGTTTCATCAAAGTCAATCCCTTCCTGCTAGTTATACCCTTGGGCAACTAGTCCAGCCTTATTCCAAGTTACTGTCCCATTCTCATCTTTCTTATTTCTATACACTCATTTAGTTCCAATAATTGTGTGATCATTAGGCCTAGGAACTAGAGTCCATGCTTTGCTTCTTTCAAATTAATTAAGTTCTTCTTGCATGGACAATACCCAAGACTCATCCTCTATGACTTCTTTAATATTTTTAGGTTTTTCATTGGATAAGAAAGTAGAATGATTCACTAGATTTCTCAAAGAGGATCTTGTGGCTACACCACAAGATGGTTCACTTATGATTTGATCTATAGGATGACTTCTAATGTATATCTAATCTCTAGGCAACTCGTGTATTCATTTTCTTCAGATGATTTTTCATTTACTTTAAGGTTTTCACTTGCATTGTTTTCAATAGATAGTTTATCTAAACATTTTCTAATATCAATATCGTCTTCATCATCTTTCTTAGAAAATGGATTAGATTCATCAAATACAATATGAATAGATTCAATGACAGTTAATGTTCTTTTGTTGAAAACCCTATATGCTTTACTATTAAGTGCATAACCTAGGAAGATACCTTCATCAGATTTAGAGTCACATTTTTCTAAGTGTTCAGTATCCCTAAACACAAAGCATTTACAACCAAACACATGAAAATAGGAAATATTAGGCTTATGTTTGTTCCACAATTCATAAGGGGTTTTATTAATTGACGGTATGATGAACACCCTATTCATAACATAACATGCAGTATTAATGGCCTCAGCTAAAAAATATTTAGGTAAGTTGTGCTCATTCAGCATAGTTCTACCCATTTCTTGCAGTGACCTATTCTTTCTTTCTACCACACCATTTTGTTGAGGTGTCCTAGGTGCAGAAAAGTTATGTGATATGCTCTCTAAGTCACAATATTTTTCTATGCTCTCATTTTTGAATTCAATGCCTCTATCACTTCTTATATGAGTTATCTTATATCCTTTTTCATTCTAAATTCTCCTATAAAGTTTGGTAAATGGTTAACATGAATCATTTTTATGTGCAAGAAAAAAAACCCATGTGAATCTAAAAAAGTCATCCACAATTACAAAAGCATAAGATTTACCACCAAGACTTTGTACAGAATTAGGTCCAAACAAATCTAAGTGAAGCATCTCAAGTGGTCTAGAAGTAGATATGAATTTCTTTTTCTTGAAACTAGATTTGGTTTGCTTACCCATTTGATATGCATCACAAATTTTATCTTTTACAAAAGACATATTAGGCAAACCTTTAACTAATTCTTTTCAATTAAGTTTAGACAACAAATGTCCTAAGCGCCTATGCCATAACCAACTAGCTTCATTTACAGTAGAAAAACATGTCACTTGCTGTGAAGCTAAGTTATCAAGAGAAGTAGTATAAACATTTTCATGACGATCGGCAGTAAAAAGCACTTTGTGATTTGATTTATTTTTTACTATGCATTTGTCATTTTCAAAAGATACTTTATATCCTATGTCACACAACTGACTTATGCTAAGTAAATTATGTTTCAGCCCATCAACTAATAAAACATTATCAATAGTAAGAGAGGAATCCTTACCAACCTTACCTACCCCGATGATACGACCTTTTGCATTATCGCCAAATGTCACATAGCCTCCATCCTTGGGCATGATAGAAGTGAATTTTCCCTTGTCGCTGGTCATGTGCCATGAACACCTGCTATCCAAGTGCCACTAGTCCTTGGAGGAGGACGATCTTAGGCATACCTGCAAAATACACTAAGTAATTGATGCTGGTCCCCAAATTTTGTTAGGTCCACGGGGGTTAGTGGTCGGATCTCCCTTAACTACCCATACTTGCCTAATTCTAGCACGCTTATTTCTAAGTGGACAATCAAATTGAATATGGCCAATTTTTTTATATTTGAAACATCTTAATCTACACTTAGGATATTTAGGAGGGACATGAGACTTTGACTCACGTGTAAAATGTACTAAGTAAAGATCAGGTCGTTTAACATTTTCAATACCAATAAAACCAAGACCCTCTTTATTTAAGGAGTTTCTTTGGGCACCGAGTAGTTTTTCAAAATAGCGTTTGCCCTCGGTAAATTTAAAAATAATTTTGAAGCTATCCTCCAATTTCCTCTCAAGCTCAACAATGGTAGCATCCTTTTCTTTTAAAATGGAGGCATGAGAGGTTTTTGTAATATTAAACAATTTTGACCAATTTTCACATTTCTTTTTCAAATCATTATTTTCTTTGGTCATTTTGCCTAACAATTTAGACACATGAATATATTCAAGTTGCAACTCTCTAAATGTAGCCATGCAATCAGAATCACAATCATCAAATGAATAATATGAAGATAATGAACTAGGAGACGATACCTCATGATCGTGTTCCATCAAGCACAAATTGGTGACCTCTGAGTCACTATGGTCTGATTCTGAGTCGCTATTGCTAAGCTTATCCTATGATGTCCCAGCCTTCATGGCTTTCTTCTTTTTCTTAGCCTCTTTTTTCAGTAGTGGGCAATATGGTTTGACATGCCCGACCTTGTTGCAGTTATAGCACGTGGGAGCATTTGATTTTTCCTTTCTTTTACTTGACTCTCCCTTTTCAGTTGTAGACTCCCTGTATTTTATATGGCTTTCTGTTCTTCCTGAAGAATCTGCTAAATTTTTTGGTTAGCATGGCCATATCCTCATTAGTGTTAGATTCACTGCATTCACTAGATGTGTTTGTGGAGATTTTTAATGCAGTCACTTTCGTAGCCCTATTATGCTCATTAAGTCTCTCATTTATAGCTAGTTCATAAGTGATCATAGAACCTATCAATTCATCTAGAGTCATGGCCTTAAGGTCTCTACCCTCAGCAATGGTTGTAGCCTTGGCTTCCCAAACAGGAGTTAAGCCTCTAAGGATCTTCCTAATCATCTCATATGTGGGATAAGTCTTTCCTAATGCATGCAGTGAATTTATGATGTGTATGAATCTAGTGTACTTGCTTTGAATGGACTCACCTACATTCATCCTAAAAGTCTCATACTCACTTGTCAACATATCAATCCTACTGTTTTTCACATCTCTAGTACCCTCATATGTGACCTCTAACTTATCCCATATTTGTTTTGCAGTAGAACATGTCATAATTCTATTAAATTCATTTACATCAACACTACGGCACAAAATATTCATGGCAGTGGCATTTAAACTAACAGTTTTCATATCATCATCGTTACATTCTTCTTCACTCTTAGGAACTCTAGTCGTGCCCTCAGTTTTCATAGGGACATAATTTTCCTTAGAGACAATCCTTCACACCACACCTTCCAATCAGTATTTTGAAAGTGCATGTGCATCCTCTATTTCCAAAAGGTGTAATTTACACCATTGAAAATAGGAGGTCTTGTAGAAGATTGTCCCTCAGGGAAAGGGGTCACGGAGCTATGAGTCATATGTGATCTTTTACAAAATAACAGCAAGTCTATGCTACGTGGCTCTGATACCAATTGATAGCTTTATCGTGATCCCAAGAGTGGGGTGAATTGGTATTTTTAAAATTTAACCTCTAGGTAAATATTTTAACACCAGTATATTCACAACTTTATGGTCAATCTAGTGCAAGTAATGTAAATATACCAGAAATTAACTAAAACAGTTTATTTAACAGCACATGCACTAGAAATCAGTAAAATAAGAGTGACACACAAAAATGTTATCGAGGTTCGGCCAGTTGCCTACGTCCCTGCCTTGGCTAACAAGCACAAGGATTACCACTATAATTGCTCACTTAAACGAGTAGAGTGGCACTTAAACAAACCAGGTCAATTAGCGCAAGGCTGACCTCAACCTTTACAAACAATCCTTACCGGACTGGATCACTGCCCCTTCAAGACATGCTTGGAAATACAACAGTATTCTCTTAAATAGATGGTATAGAAATGGTGCTTTCACGTAAAGCAGAAATGTACCCAAATACGCACATTCACATACACACCAATAGCATGGATGTAGTGTAAGCTCAGTGATGCAAGTTTTGTGCAATCAATACTCAACACAGCATAATCAGTATGATGCTCAAGAGTATTCAATAAAAGCAATATCTTGGAATCTAAGCAAAGTACTTCAAGTAGCAAATCAATATTCTAAGTATACAAATCAGATAATCAAACTAGCTTAAGAAAGTTTTCATCAATGTAATATGCACAATGCTAGTTTGAAAATGTTTGCTTGTTTAAAAAATCTTTGCACATCAAAAACAAAGCTATTGGACACGTGCAACAAGATGCAAATATCCTAAGTTTCCTTGGTTTAATCTCACACAAGATTTATAATAGAAAAATCCATGGGATAAACCTAAGCTAAGCTCCCAGAGAAATAATCTCAAGCACACAAATAGGTGGGAGTATTTAGCATAGTATAGCAATCACACTTACACAAAAAGAACTTTCACAATCTCAGATTTTATCAAAAGGATAAAGTTTGAGAGTATTTGGCCAAAGAATGAATTTTCAAGAGAGAGGATTTTTTAGTTAATCACTTTGCTAATCCTTTCCTAATCTTGCAAATGAATTCATATTTATAGCCAGGGGTAAAAATATTTATGTGTTTGGGATATGATGGGAATAATTAAAAAAGTACCAAATGATTAAAATGCATTTAGCCCGAATTAACCATGTTTTATCACGGTTAAAATAATTTTAACTGGCTGAAGTTCGGGTGGCTGAACCTAGGTTTGGTCGCCCAACCAGGCACAGACTAAAAAGGTTTTTAAGTAAGTTCAGTCACCTGTGTAGAGCTTCGGCAGCCTGAATCAAAGTCAGTAGCCTTTGTTCGTGACTTCGGGTGCCCGGTCCAATATTCGGTGACCCGAACTCATGTGTTCGGTTGCCCGGGGTCCTTTTTGAACTAAAACTATCGAACGCCTGAGTTGGTGAACTGTCCCTTTCAAGGGATTCGGGTGCCTATGAACAGTACGCACAAAAAAGGTTTGGCCACCCGAGAGCCCAAATCAACTGTTCAGACGCCCGAGGAGTTTTAAACTCCAGGGATTCGGTCGCTCGAACTCTCTTAAGTTGTTTAGAAGTGTTCAATTTAAGCACAATTTCAACACACCTATATATTATATGCTATGTGTGAGAGTGTTGGGACCTAGAGTCTTACTATGGCCTTATTGAGCTTGCTATATATCCAATATGCATAATGTGCAGGTAAGGTAAATGGAAACCACATCCTAAGTTACTATTACAAACCCATATTACAAGTATTGAATTTACAATTACAAATATGAAAGGTCTTTAGGGTCTTCTAGTTTCTTCAAGTGTTCTTCCTTGGGATGCTCATTTAAACTTGCACAAACACTTGACAATTATCAAATACCTGAGTATATTTGTCATTATCAAAACCGAGTGCGACCTATAAGGTCAACATTTTCTACTGAGTCTGTTCGGGTGACCGAACCATGGTTTAGCCACTCAAAACTCTCGTGTTGGAAAATTTTTAACTGAGGTAATTAAGGGTAAAAAGGGGGTTAATTTCTTAAACACAATTAAAACAAATTTTAAAATTATTCTTAAGTCCCCAACGGTCATAATTTGCCCATTCTTTATATATATGCTTTCATTTGCACAAATTAGTGGTGATTAGCAAATAGGATTAAACCAAAACTCTCTCAAATTTCTAAATCCTATTTTACTCATACTAATCCCATACACTCTCATACACCTATTTCTTTGATCATCCAAGCTTTGTGAGAGTACCTTGAGTGCTTATACTCCACGTCATTTTGCTTAATACTCTTATTTGTATTGTTTGTTGATTGATTTTAATATTGAGAGTTAAGCATAAGTTTTCCTAGTGATTTAATCTAATAAATCTTGTGTGGGGAAAACTTAGTGGCTTATGGGCCTTTGCATTGATATTGTAAGATACCTTAGCCCATATTTTTGTGCGCGAAAACATTTTACATGCTTCATTTCAAACAACTCCTATGCTTACTACATTGAGAAAATATTGTTTAGTTTGTTTGAACATTATTGTTAGCATCTTTGAAATACTAATCTGACATTGAGATTTGGTATACTTGGTTTTCAAAGATTAGCTTATTTGAACACTCTTCTGCATATTTGAGATTATCACTATACTGAGTGTTGATTACACATAAACATCATTGAGCTTATAATTCCTACATGATTGGTGTGCATTGATTAGTGCTTGTGCTGAATTGGTATATAGTATGCTTAGTTAAGAAGCATTTATGTTTACGTAAATTTTTATATCATTTTTATTCCAAGCATGGGTCTAAAGAGGGATACTAGCCCTAGTAAATAGTCCCGGATTGGCTTAGACCTAGTTAGGAAAGCTAGGTGTACCATCCTGGTAACATGTAGGTTGAAGTCAGCCCTGTTAATTGACCTGGTTGTAAACGGTGCCTCTCCACCCGTTAAGTGAGCATTAGTGGAATCCTACGAGTTGCGAGTTAGAGGCGGGGATGTAGGCACAGTTGGCCGAACCCCGATAACATATCATGTGTGCATTTTATTTTTTCGTAATTCATTTACTGCACGTGTATGTTATATTGTAAATGCTGCGCATGATTTAATTTCAACACATTTTATTTATCTGCACATGTGAAACTGTATAGATAGACCCTAAGTTGTGGATATACTGTTGGATTAGCTAAACCTAGGAATAAATTTTAAATACCCAATTCACCCCCCTCTTGAAAATACACCAAGGTGTTTTGGTATCAGAGCCAGGTTGCATTAGACTTAAACGTTTTTGTAAAAGATCAAGATGGCTTACATCAGTGTAACCTCATTCGGCAAGGGATGGTCTTATCTTAGTCCTCCAATATTTTACGGTGAAAATTTTTCAGCTTGGAAACTAAAAATGAGTGTTTTTATAAAATCAATGGACTAGAAGGCCTAGCAGGTAATAGTTAAAGGAATTTGTGTGCCTACAAATGAAAATGATGAATCCTATGTTATATTATGCAATGGATCAGGTGTTAAATCATTTGTTGGTAATTCTAATAATGCTTCATGTAGTGTCCCTTGTGACAATATTGCTATTGATGCATGCAATAATTAAAATGATGAATATTATGCCAATTCTTGTAACGAATCATGTGTGGAATCGTCTATTGATAATTCCGTTAATAATGCGTACAATGATTCAAGTGATGGTTATTATAATAAATTTTATGTTGAATCATGTGCTGAATTATATAATGAAAGCATGCCTTCATATGGAGATCTAGAAAAAGCTTTAGTTAAAATGCATAAGCTTCTAGTAAGGATATCTAAGAAAATGTGTTTGAAAAATGAACATGAAATGATAGCTAAACATTTAGAGGAATTAAAAGATTATCATGCTATTCTAAAAAAGAAGAAAATCATGAAGATTCTGAAGATCACCCGTTTAGATAAAAAAATAGATGAACATCCTGAAACAATTTCTAGGGTTACAAGTGAAGATAGTTCAAATAAACCCTCAGAAGTTAAAAGAAATTATATCTCCAAAAAGGGTTTAGATGTATCTAAAAATTTCCATAGCTATGCCTCATTAAGCAAGAAGAAAAAAAATAAGCATACTTTCCTACAAATATACAAAACTTGCTTATTTTGTAAAATGAAAGGGCTTGCCCAATATAAGTGTCCATTTAGAGGTGTCCGAGACAAAGACTAGAAAATGACATGGGTAATCAAGAAAGGTTCCAATTGGAATAACATGATCATTTAATTTTTTCTTTGTTCTTAGGACTAGTTCTAGGGTAGGTGATGACTATCAGCTAGTTAGTATCAAAAAAGTCAAAAATTAGTATATGCACTTACTATATAAAATTTTAAATACTAAGAATCTTGGAAAAGCAAGCCAATATGATTTCTTATAAGTAATTTATCCAATCTAAACTTAATGAATATATATATATATATATATATATATATCATAATGATTAGGGTAAGATAAAAAATATTGGTTAAAGCATGGTAACTTCGATTTGTTCAAAGTAAAAGGTTGAAGGCTTAACTAACTAAAATATCATGAACCTTACATCTTTGCAATGAGTAACATAAATCATAATACTGAAGAATAAATCCACTTCCAAATGAATTAAAGCATCGTTGTTTAGCGAATAATTCTTATTGCTTAACCCATACTTAAATATTAAAATCATAAGTTAAACAGATCATATCTATTGATTAAGGTGTAAAGAGTGAAGGGAAGAGAGAAGACAAACACAGTTTTACGAGGTTCAGCCGACTTGACCTACGTCCTCGCCTTGAGCAACCACTCAAGGATTCACTAAAACCCTGCTCCTTAAAGTGGGACGGAGCTTCCCGTACAATCCGCTGCTTACAAGAAGCACAACTTCCTCCTACTCCGCTGCTTACAAGAGATACATCTCTCTCCTCATACATCGGTTCACACCCCGAACCGTGTATACAATAAAATCTGGAAAATACACTCAAAACAATGCTTCTAACAAAAGCTTGTGAGCACAATTCAAATTCCTAGCACATTAACATATGATATAACTTGAAGCTCATGAATGTATGAAAAACAATACAATCGTTTGATGTATGATATGTGTCAATACACAAATTCGTATTTAATCAAAACTCCAAAGTAAAAATATATTTGAAATGTCTTGGAGTTAACTAGGGTTCTTGATTCACTTTGTAAAGATGCAAAAGTATGTTTGAAGTGAACTCGTTAACAAAATCTTTGTCTTGAATACAAACTCAATCAAAATCATAAAGCTTTATTTCATGTATTCAATCACAAACTGAGAATATTAATTTTCAGAAAATATCCCTCAATTAAATGTATAGTTATAAGTACCAAGGATATTTAATCAAGTAGTAATATAACTAAAATATATATCCTTTAGAAAATACTCACTTGAATCAAAAAATCAATCAAACAAGTTAAATAAGTTTTCTCAAGTAATGATCTTCTCAAAAATATATTTTATATGAATAAGCACACTCAAGATCAAAATTTTTCAATACTTAGTCAAGAACAAGCAATGAGATGAGATGAAAAGTCACAACACTAATAACGTGAAAGATCAAACCTCAATACTAGATTGAAGTCCAGTAAAATAAACAAGTTCCCTTTGAAAATCTGATTTGATTTGCCCAAGCTTGAAGATTTTAGATTGATGTATAGGCAATCGTATAACACTTTTCAATGATCTTGCAACAAGGTGTGTTCTTCTCTTTCTTGTGTGTCTAACTTGTGTTCTAGGGTTTAGATATTCATAATATATAGTATATTACCTTTAGGATTGATCTCAGCCATTGGATCAATAAGATAGTTTGTGAGTCTTTTTAATAAAAAACTGATTTTTAGGCTTTCTCGCGAGTTTAGGCAACCGAACTCGACTTTAGGCTCCTGAAATGGCAACTTTAGTTGCCTGAGGTTCCAGGGTCAGGCGACCGAGGTACCTCTGTCAGGTTCTGTCTTTCCCATTTAATTCTTCATGTTACCGAACTTAATCTTCAGGCTACCGAAGAAATTCTTCAGGTGCCTGAGGTTAACTTCAGGCTACCGAAGTCCCCTCCTTTTTTCTAATTAAAAAAAATGCTTTCCTCTTTTTCTTGGGCCTCTTATAAAACATATATTTCATGATTTTCCAAACATTTCTAGGTCCATAAAGATTTCCTAATGATGTACATGAAATGCATGAATCCTAACAATCATTCTAAGTTATGAGCCTCAAATTAAATCATACGAAAATGTAAGTACATGAGATCTAAATACCCATTTCTAAAATATTCTTGAACTTTGCCACTTACATCTTGATTCTCATACTCTTTGAGTTCCATGGTGCTTTCTAAAATGTATAAGCTTTACTTTATGACGTCCATGACTCGTTATCTTTCTGTGCATGCTCAGTGTAAGTCCTATTCACAAACTCAATGCATAGATCAAATATCAAGTGATTTGTCATTATCAAAATAGGATTGGATTCGTAGAGTCAACAATATCCATTGCATAAGACTAAGTCTTAGGAAATAAATCATATACTAAGCAACATCTAATCCTAAACTCATCCTTAGACCCTTAAATGCCTAAATCAGTCATCACTCTAGCCACAAAAACTAAAAATCATAAATTTCATATCTATCAAGTGCTTATTAAAAGACATCCTATTATAATCAAATCAAGGGCATTCTCTAAGGGATTCAAATGTTTTATCAAGACAGCTTAATAAATATTCCCTTTGTGCTTAAAATATAAAATTCCCTAATTTTGATTTACACTAATGCAATTTCTTCCATAAGAAATCTTTACCATACCATGATTATATCCGGTAAAGATTTATCTATCCTTGACTCATTCCCTCACTTCAAATTGAGATCATACTTGTGGGATACTGTCCAATGGTGGGATAATCAAAAATACCTAAAGAGCAGTATTCAAAAATTAATATGCTCCCAAATTGCTCTTTGCCTAAGTAGTTGGATATATTTGCTTCCACGAAATATTTTGAATATTGTCCACTCATAATGAATATTCTTCTAAACTTAATAATAATTTAATTGTTAAAAGTAGTTATTCAATCTCATTACACAAGCTCTTAAACCTTAAATCAAATCTATTAGAAGTTTTTTTTTTTTTAATATGTCGAATGGCTAAGTTATTTGTGATTGCTTTCAATCTATATGAAAATGCAAATGACTAGGAAACCTACGCGTTGAGATCCATAAGAAAAGAAGCAATATAGGTTTATGACCCTGAAGAAGAATTGTTTATGACTTTTTGGTCCTCTAAGCCAAAGCAGGTATAGCCAAGTATAAATCAATCAAAATTTTAGAACACTCAACTAAACTGGTGAAATTTGATTAAAAAAAAAGACATAAGACAATGATAAGTGCATAATTGAGGGGGATCATCTCTCTTTCATGATACTATAAATTAGATGTTCTCATGATCTTACTTTGCCTATGTTCATATGCATATGCAAGTGCAGCACCACAACTTACCATTCATATTGTGTTAAACAATCGAATCTCTTTAATGGATAGTAAGTATATAGTATCATAAATTATTATTGGTTATACAAATTAATGTGGTCAAAAAGGGATAACTATACTGACTGCTTGTGAGAAATGAATTAGTTTATATCCAGTATAGTTGTTCTAAAGATTAGGAATAATTGCTTATACTTCTTGGTATGATTAGTGAAATTAATCATTGATAAATATAAGCATTTCATTTCATCTAAGTATTCAAACTCATAGGGGGAGCTTTCTCAAAATTATTTCCTATCTTATTATGCTCACCAATATTTTATGCTTAAATGTGCATTAAACTTTCTGTGGCATGTACTCAATTATGATGATCCTATTGAATACTCTAAATGAAAAATATATTGCTTTACCACAAGTTTCTTGAGTTAACCATATGATATTGTTTTAAAATGCATTGATATAATTAAAGTCTGCATGGTTAATCTTTCTGGTTATATTTCTTTTCAAAATGTACTAGAGCAAAATTATTTTAGATCTAAAGGGGGAGAGAAATTTTTTTTTTTAGATAAAAAGGGGGAGAGATATTTTTTAAAAATTGCATAATCTACAATGTGTATAAGCTTAAATGACAAAAAAAAAAAAAAAGAGGGGGGGAAGTTTTTCAAAAAGGGGGAGTCATTTTTTAAAGCTAAGAATTTTTATTTTTACACTTAATTTAACCCTTTTGCTAATGCCAAAAGGGGGAGAGGATTAATGAGCAAAATGATATACTTTTGAAAACTAAGGTGTAGTCCCAAGAGGGGGTGAATTGGATTTAAAATTTTCTTTTAATTCTTTTTAATGAATTCTTGACTTCTTGTTGATTTATTAAATACACAACAAATACTTTCAATCCACAACCACAACACGAGTATTTAAACAAATAAGTTACCAATCAATCAATCAAACCAATCAATTTTCCAATCAACCACAATATTCAAACTAAGATAGAAGATTCAGCTTGTATTTGTTTGCAGCCCTGTAGTTAATGAATTTGCTTTCTTAAAATGAGATGCAATCTAATACTCTTTCCAAAAGCTTAGACGTTAAATAAACTTTCAGTTTAAAGAGTCTTTGAGTGTTTCACCAATCAATGTACTCCCTTACGATTTTCGCAAAGAATGGATCAACCAACGTACTCCCTTTCGATTTCTGCAATCCCAAAAAAAAATTAAGCTTAAGTTTACTTAATATCAAATCCACGTAGTGTTTATGATTAAGGAATTTAAAACATCCACGCGGTTTGTATATGTTGTAAGTAAAGAGAGTAAGGGAAAGAGAGAGTGAGACCATGATTTTTACGAGGTTTGGCTTATACCCAACCTACATCCTCGCCTTTGGCAAACCACCAAAGGATTCACTAAAACCAGTTCCTTTTCCAGGTAGAACAACACAATTTACACACTCCTTTAGTAGGCTAGAGTCCGCCTCTCCAAGTGATATCCCCTCTCTCAGTCACTCCCTCAAATAGGCTAGAGTAGCACCTCTCTAAGCAATATCTCCTCGCTTAGCCAATGATCCAACAATCCTAGAATCGTCACAATCTACAAGATATACAACAAATAGATGTGTACAAAGAGTGCTCTTAAATAGAGCTTATTAGTACAATTGAAAACCAATATACTTCAATTCAAAATATCAATATGAAATACAATTGAAGCTTAAAAGAGATTTCACCAAGTTTTCCTTCTAGATGAGAATCAACAATTCAAAAACACAGAGAAGGATTCATCAGTTGCTTCCAAAAAATCTCAACAATTCAAACGTGCAAAGATGAGAGCATGAGAGCTTTTAAGAGTATGAGAGTTTTAGCTTTTAGAATTGATTTTCAATTACTTGGTCTAATTTAATATGCAAAACCATGTATTTATAGAGTGAATTTCCTTGTCTCCCAAGTTGCTTGGAGTGTCTCCAAGTTTTTATAACTTTTAGATTTAAAAAAAAAAAATTTTAGAATTCTTCCGTTAAAGTTCAAAATTTAAATTTTCATAGGATCAGTTGGTTGACCAGGCGACTGGGAGGGTGTTTATACAAGGTCAGTTGGCTGGACAAGCAACTGAGATCTTTTTGTCTCCCAAAAATTAATTCTGTTAACTAGTTAGTTGGCTGACTGAACACAGGTCATTCTAGTCAATTGGCTGACCAGACAATTTGCTAAAGTGCTGACAACTTCAACCCCGCTTCAGTAGTTTGGTCATAACGTTTTTTATGTAGCTCCAAATTAGTTGATCTTGGTACCAACAAAATGATAAGAGAAAATCTTATAACTTTCATGTTGAACACTTTTTAACATAATGAGTTTTTGATATCGAAAAATGCATATCAATTTGGATGTAGAAAAAATAACAGCATTTGGAAAATCTTCCTTTTGGTGCTTTTCATTCCTAATTAATTCTAACATTTTTGAAATAATTTTTAACCTTATAAAAATATTTTCCAAGTATTTTAAAAGTTATCTAGGTCCTAGTAATTATCCTAAGAGCTTCTTGTATCCATATTAAAATCAAATGAAGTACTTACATAAAGACTTCTTAGATTTTTTGATATTCTTAAACACTTAACTCTTCATGCTTTGTCTTGGCCCTTTCTTCAAGATTTAATGGCAAGTTCATCCTCTCATAGTTGTAAAGCTTTTAATCTATCATCCAAACCTTTAAGTATTTTTTAAGCTTCATATGATCATGTTCCTTTAGAATATAAGCTTCAATTGATCCTTGTGAGTACTTGACCTTGCTTTCACATATGTGAGATCTGAAATGTCATCACTTAACCAAATATGTTAAGTTCCACTTATTTGTTAGCATCAAAATAGAATTTTAAGTCTTATAAGGCCAATAACTCTTAATGAACAAAATGACATACTCTTTTAGGATTAATGAGTAAAATGATATACTCTTAATGAGAAAAATGATATACTCTTAATGAGAAAAATGATATACTCCTTGTGTTTAGGGAGAGAGAATTTTTAAGGGGAGAGGATTGATGTGCATATACTTTACATCTATATCTAGATGCATATTGAGCTGAACTTAAATATCTATTTTGAAATTTATGCATTTTGCTCTGGTCTTTGTCATCATCAAAAAGGGGGAAATTGTTGACTTTTTTAGTCCGATCCCATTTTGATAATGACAAAATACAATTATCACATCTGTGCATTGATCCTTTTTAGCAAGATCATTATTTAGTATGTACGGATGATACAAATGCTATGGAATCCATATGAAGCTTGAAGCACATACGACTTGACATATTCCATGAAATTAAAAGAGCAAAAACGATGACGATACCTCAGATTTTCAGTTGTAATGTGTGTTTAGTCCCACTTGTATTTACATATTTCATAAGATATAATTGGAAGCTCAAATATGACCATAGAATGACCATAGGACCTCCAAGTAACATGAAAGACCTTTTTCATAAAATGTCTAACTTATAAAAATATTTTAAAATGGTTTTGAAGTTAAGAGAAGACAAAAACTAATTTTTACAAAGGGGTTAGTTGACCAACCAGCCGACCGGACCGTATAAATGAGCATTTTTCTCAATCCATAACTTCTTATCCTAACAAGTGTTCAACATAAAAGTTGTGATATTTTCTCTTATCTTTCTGTTGATACTAGAAATTTCAAATTTGGAATCATATATAAAAGTTATGGACAAAACACTGAAAGGTGTACGTAATAGAAAATTTCCCTTCATGTTTCTTATGTCACATTGATGGGCATTTTTATTAATCCATAACTTATTATCTTAAAATGTGTTCAACATAAAGGTTGTGGGATTTTCTCTTAGATTTTTTTTGACACCAAGAAGGTCCAATTTGAAACTCTATAGTAAACATTATGTCCAAAACACTGAAGGTCGCTTGCGTAGAATGTCGGTTCAGCATGGCTACGCGTGGAATTTTCTTGATTAAATTGATACAATAGCCAAAACTTGACCTAAGGCTGAGAATACCTTTAAATATGACCTCTAAACCCTAGAGCATTAGTTTTTTCCTATCTCTTGAGAGTTTTGAAAATATTGCTAAACTTTTGCATACTTTGCCTACACTCTATCAAGTTCAAACATCTTTTGGGCATTCTCGTAGTTGGTCAAGGACAATTACGCACACATCTCGTTAAGCACATTTGATATTGAGGTTTGGTATAAAATGTTTTATATTTGGGGATTTAATCTTCATTGTAAAATTTTTTCTTATATCTTATTTTTATTTAATCTTTTATTAAAAGAGGAAGAACCCTAAGCTTCATATTTTTGTTTGAAAAAAAAAAAAAAATCTTGTGGGAGAAGTTCATTCTATGACTTTAAATCTTTGAAGCATTCTTAATATTATTTTTATTCAAATATTTAATATTCTTTTATTCGTGCCAAAATTTATTTGAGGAACCCTGGATCTCCAACACATATTATTTGAAAAATCAATTTTTGGAGATATATTGCATTGGGTGTCCATCTTTGAGAAAATTCATTATACATATTTTTATATATGAAGATCATTTATTTGATTATTATTGAAATCATCACACAGTTTTATTGAGCTTCAAGTTATGTCCTATGAATGTGTTAATACAAGTGGGACAAAACACACATTACAACTGAAAATTTGAGGTATCTTTATCCTTTTGCTCTTTTAATTTCATGGAATATGTCAAGTCGTATGCGCTTCAAGTTTCTTATGGCTTCCATAGCATTCGTATCATCCGTGCGTGCTAAATAATGATCCTACTAAAATGGCTCAATGCACAGATGAGATAATTGTATTTTGTCATTATCAAAATGGGATCAAACTCAAAAACTCAACACAAGTGCTCGACCAGTAAGACCTTGAGGGGCGACTAGTTCTAGATCTCAACTAGCAACTCGACTAACAAAAATAGGTGTGCGACTTGGTCGACAGCAACGATCTTCTATGCGAGATTTTCTACAAACTTTCCTAAACTGAAAATCAAACCTTGTAAACCCTAAAGCCTATAAATATTCACTATGAATACGAGCTCTGGGTTCCTCTTCGGTCACTTCTGGGTTAGTGATAGACCTAGAACACCATTGAGAACCACCGTAGGGTAGATTTACTTGCTTTCCTTTACATTCCTATTGTGGTTCTCTTTTGTATTTATGATCGTTAGTGACATATGAATCCATTTGCAATAAGAAACCATTTTTCCTACTTTCCTTTACGTACTTTCAATTTACATGCTTTGATTCACTACTTTGATGTTGATGAAGTCTTGCATGATAGGATAAGCACTACTATAGTCACAACCAGATAGAATTAGTTGGCTATGGAACCACGGAGGTGCTTGTGTGATCGTTGAGACAGGGTATACTCCGGTTCCTGACCATGCTCCAGAAAGTTGGTGCACCCTTACTACCCTGTGCCCTCGAATGACCATCTCCCACTTGGCTTGAGATTCTTGGGTTAGTACTCTTATGTATAACGGGTTGAGTGTAGTTAGAGGCATGACATCCTGAGTCTGATTCATGTCTAATCACTACTTTGTTGGAGTAGGGTTAACTTAGATTTTATATGCTTTTCAGTAGTTGTTAGCATACTCATTGTAAAATACCATCTTTTTCAATTTTATTTTACACGAGGCAATAATAAACTAATTAAGAGAAAGGTTTACAACTTCACTGTTTAGTCCTTACGGATCGACACCTGACTTCCCCACTTTCTACTGAATTTGGGATTGTTAGGTAGTATAATTATTATTTTTGGTAGTTAAGGACCCAAGCCTTGGCGAACCTACCACCTAACACTTTCACACCTACTCTCCACATCCTACCAAGATCACCTTAGATCGATAATTCATAAACCACACATAAATCCATTCATATGCATCAGAACACCTAAAGAAACTTAATACTTGCAAGAATGTTGTGAACATAAATTGGCCATTCTCTTTTTGTCAACTTTCCATTATTCATTTTGTTTTTGGAGTAGGCATCTTTATATTTTTATTTTTTCATCATTTTCTTCTTTTCTTTCTTTTTTGCTCATCAATGTTTTTTTCCTTCTTTTTTTTTTTTCTTCATGGTCAAAAGGAACAAATAATATAACTTTTTATTTTCTTCGTGTTACCGATGGAGAAATAAACTTGGAAATAAAGTTCAAGAATTATTTTCATCTCTAAGGTTGGCTTATTATTCACATCTTAAGTAGGCTACAAGACCTAGGTTGATCGCTCCCCACTAGATATCACCTTTAGGCTAGCAAGTGCAAATACAGAGACTAGCATTAAAAGAGTATCCTGAGAAGAATGGTTGAGTTTTGTGAACTCGGAGTTTGTGAAAATAATCTAAAAAAGTGAAAGGCTAAACAAAATCCTCAAGAAGGTGTCATAGTCGCCACATTTGTTCTCTCAGTGCTCACAAGGAAATCTACGTGAAACGAATCATGTGTAATTGTGACTAAGCCTTGTAATATACCATGTAAATACCAAAACTTACATAATGACATTAAAACTTATGAACTCACAATTAATTCTCATCGAGTTTCCAAAAATAAATACTGGCTACACCTAATGAAAGTATGCATGAACAATTCACTTCATCGTTAGTGATCATAATAAAGCCACTAAAAGATCCAAACATGAATTTGTAACAAGAATGCTGAAATTAAAGATGTATTCCCAAGAGGGGGGGGTGAATTGGGTTATTAAAAATTTATTTGATGGAATTTCAATTTGCTTTAGCCCTTATTTATTTCAAACTTCCACACTCACACAATCTCAAAGTCTAAGCAGCGACCGTACTATATGAATCGGAAATCCTTGATATGAATATGAATATGAATATGAAATTACAAACCAGTTTCAAACTTCAATTAATTCTATTAATCAAATATCAGAATTAGATTTTTAGCTATAGTCAATAATATTCTCAAGATACAATTTCAGTAATTCAATCTTAAATTTTCTTACCACTTGTGCTTCAATAGATTGATTAATCACAAACAAACTAGTAGTCAGCACGTTCCGATATTCAACAAGTTCTCAATAAGAATAAAGCATACACGCAGGTTATATCTTGCAAGAATTTAAAGAGTAAGGGAGGAAGAGCTGAATATCAGATTTTTTTACAAGGTTCGGCCAGCAGCCTACGTCCTTGCCTCAAGAAAGCCGCTTTGAGGATTTTCCTTTCAACTTCGTTACCAAGTGAAGTGCCCCTCTCTCCGATCAAGGTGGAGCTTCCTCTCTAACGATAACAATCCTCTCTCTAGGTAACGATTCAAAATCCCTGAACCGTCAATAACAAAATAAACAAGGCAAGATTATTTGTACAATGAAAATACTCCTCAAATGAGCAAATTAGTACACATTAGAATCAATATACTTCAATGCAATCAATAAAGAAGATGAAGCTCGGATTATAGAGTGCGTATTTTAGTAAAACAAATTAGATTTTTGCAAAGGTTTAGCAAGAACACACAGTAGCCATTCAAAGGAGATTTTTAGCAATATAACTTAATTTAAAAATTGTTTGTCATAAGTTGCCCTAATGAGCGAAAATAATATGTATATATAGTGCACAAAAGTTTCTAAACGTTTTTCCCAATTTTTCTCTGAATTTGGAAACCATTCATTCATATTTGGAAACAAGATCAACGTTGTTAACAGTTTAAAACATAGACATTAGTTGACTGGTCATGATACGTCAGTTGCTTGAGCTCTTTAAAAATAGCACATTCAAAAGTTAGTACTGGGTCAGTCGACTGGTCCTAATAGGTCAGACGCATGTTCCTATTATGTTTGCTTATTGACAAAGTCAGTAGCCTATCAGTTGCCCAATGATATATCATCAGTTGTTTGACCATTAAGTCACACTTTGTTTTTCAAAGTTTGGTTCCAAAACCTAAATTTATAACTTAGAAAACTTAATTTAGGCTTTATGAAAATATTTTCTATGTATAAAAATAGACCTCTAAGTCCATGATATATCCTAAGAGCTCCAATCATCAATATTGAAATTTGAATTACTTACATGAGACTTTAACAAGATGAATCTATCTAAGTTCCTAAATCTTCATGTTGTGAAGCTTCCAATATCCATTTGAGCTTTACTCACTGCTTCAATAAACTTCATGTCCCTCATGACTTGAAACTTTATATCCATTATGGCTCATAACTCTAAGTGTAAAATTCATTCAAGCTCTTCTAGCATACTCATGTAATTTCATAAAAACACTTAAGCCCTGAAACTTAACTTAAACAAACATGTTAAGTAACCTTGATTTGTTATCATTAAAAAAATATTAAGCCTTGTTAGGCCAACAAATGTTATATAAAACTATGTAAAGGAATAGGTTGTGTTAACATGAGTTATCTCATATAGTATTCCTTGAAATTTCAAAATTTTGTCATTTATGTGCCATATATTAAGCATGTAGTGCCTTCCTAACCCGAAAACCCCCCACTTAAGACTTCAGTGTCCCTGTTAGCTTTACCGTGATCCCAAGAGGGGGGTGAATTGGTATTTTTAAAATTTAACCCCTAGGTGTTCCTCCTAACAGCAGTATGTTCATAACCCTATGGTCAATCTAGTGCAAGTAATATAAATATATCAGAAATTAAATAAAGCAGTTTAATCAATCACACAAGCACCAGAAAGCAATAAAGAGAGGGTGACACGTAGATATGTTATCTAGGTTCGGCCAACTGCCTATGTCCCCGCCTTGGCTAACTAGCACAAGGATTACCACTATAACTTGCTCACTTAAACGACTGGAGCGGCACCTATACAAACCAGATCAATTAGCATAGGGCTGACCTCAACCTTTACACCAATCCTTACCGGGCTGGATTACCGCTCCCTCAGGCCACGCCTGGAATCACTCAGATTTACAATCAAATGGTACAATATGAAAGTGATTTCACGTAAAGCAGATTTGTACCCAAATGCGTTCAATCACATACACCATAAATGATTTAATATGTAAGCTCAGTGTAGTCTAAATAGTTCAACTCTCAAAAGTATTTTCTATCAGTGTAATGCGCACGTAAGAGTGTCAACAAGCAATCTTTGTATTTCAATATGTTTTCAATCTAGGTGCTCAAACAAAGATATCACTCAGGTTTCAAATATTCCAAATAGCAGAATATGTCAATCACGAATATAGTGTATATGTTTGGTTTGCAAAAGCTATGCAATCTTTGTATTCAACAAATGATATATACTTGAATAAATATTGCCACAAAGATTAATATAACAAACACAAATATCTTTTCACAAATATGTCAATATGAATGCCACAAGTTATTTGAGTAGGTTTTGAAAACGATTTTGCAACCCAAAAAACAAATACAAAACTTCCTAAGTTATTGCAACGAGAATGCAACACTCGGAAGTTCAACACAAGTCTTCTTAGGGTAGGCTTATTAGCAAAGCCTCCTAAGAATACTTGGGTTATGCTCTCAAAAGAAAAACGATTCAAACACTCAACAAATGAGAGAGCACGCCTCTAAATACCAACACTCAATATACTTACAGATGATATAGAGAAGTGAAGAAGGTAAGTTTGAGTGAGTTTAGAGAGAGTATGAGCAGTAGGATATAGAAGAGAGTATTTTTTCTTGAGAGAAAATTTTTTCTTTTTGTTTTCTAATCTCTTATGTAATTTTCCCAAATGAAGGGGTATAAATAGATACCCCATGAATTATGACCATTCGGGACCTATTAGGAATTATTAGGAAATTTTAATGACATTTCAAATATTTTAACCCTCTTTAAAAAATATTTAACTGCGGTAAAAATCATGGCAACCCGAGAGGTCCGGTCAACCAAAACCATTTCGGTCGACCAGAGTTCATATGATTTGATCGACTAGGACACTTTTGAACTAAAGACTCGGTCAACCGAAAGTGCCTGTTCAAAGGGCGATTTTCTATTTTACCGAGGTTTGGTCGACCAGGTCATTTTAAACTGAATGGTTCGATCGACCATACAGTTGGGATTTCTCCCGAGGACCCTCAGTCGACCAGGTAGTTGGTATTCATTTTTGGCTCGGTCGACTAGATGGTTAATTTGTTGACCTGAGATGGTTTCGGTCAAATCAGGAATTTTGAACTGCACTAGTTCGATTGACCAAGACCTTGGTCAACTGTTGGCCCAGGTTTGTTTCGGTCGACCGAAAGTGCACAATGTATGCATTCTGGTCCTGTTATGAATCACATAAACCCTATTCAAGTGCCTAATATTCATGGGTGCAATGGTGTGTTTCCTAGGGTCATTTTTATCCAATTAAAGACATCGAAAAAGTCTGGTGTCGGTCGACCTAAACCCTAAGGTCTTTCTAAGGTCACTTTTAGTTTACGGTTTGTTTGAACTTACGTAATAAATCATGCATCTGATGTGTGTGAGCTTATTACAAACCAAACCTTATTTACTATTACAGACCATTGAATAAATACAAAATATAGTGCAAATAAAGATTAGGTCTTCAACTTCACTTTCTCTTTGTGCATTATGATTTGCCAATTTGAGTTCCTGCACATAACTTCAAATACCCATTAGAAACAATGAGTATTTGTTATAATCAAAACCGGGCGTGACCTATAAGGTCAACAGTCCCCACTGAAGTAAAGAAAGAAGACACGTGGAATGTAAGGGAGGGAAGCACAGCACGATGACAGAATAAAAATAATTGTACCTGCACATGAATGCACCCAACATAAAACTTGAATACAGTAATGAAACATTGGTACATGGGGTACAAAGACATAAAGATAGTCACCATTAACTCGGATAATCATCGAGCCATACATCCTGATAAGAAATACATGGAAAGTGGAAGTATAGCAAGAATAATAGTAATTGTGACTATAAACAAGCATGGGATAACAAAAACAACAGCTTAATACATAAAAACACAAATAACAATGAAAGACAAGATAGGGGGCATGATGCAATAAAAACTCATCCTTGGTAGACCCTCCAGCTCCATCGTCAGAATCCCTAATCCCCAAAATCATCATTTATCACACTATTAATGGCGCCACACCATCCTAAGACTCTCTATCGTCAGAAACATCAGACGACTCTACCACCAGGTCGCTCGCAGTACAACTGGGAGAGGCAGGTGGAGGTGGAGTGGGTGTGGTTCATGAAATAGAGCAATGGAGGGGAGGTACAAAGGTGTGTAGTGGAGTAACCATGGTGGCAGTAGTAGGCATAGGGATGAACACTATCGGAACTGATATAGCAAGGGGCACCGGTGGATGTTGTGCGACATCAATCGAAAGAGTCAGCACGATCGTCAGAGGCTTTGTCATAAGAGGGTCAGGGACGACACTCTCCACCTCAAAGTGCTCAGTGGCCACAACCTCCACTATGGGTTGCACAAAATTAGGTGCAAAAGGATTCTCAAGTGACTCAACCCCTCTCAAAGAAGTGGTAGCTGGTGTCGCAACCTCCTTATGAAGAACAGTCGTATCGCTCACGCTGGAGGTGTCGAGATCAACTATAGCAATAGAGCTCGCTGGAGGGGTAGGCTGTGGAACTGGAGATGCAGGGGCTAAAAAAGATAAGATCCCAAGGGTAGTGGCAGTAGCTAGGGTCTCAGTCATCATAGGTGAGGGCGGTTGTTGACCTTACAGGTCACACCCGGTTTTGATTATGACAAATACTCATTTTATCTAATAAGTGTTTGAGATTTTGTACAGGAATTTAAATTGTCAAATTATAATGCACATGGAACGAGTAAAGCTTGAAGACCAAATTTCCATTAAAGACTAAATTTTTTATGCTGTATTATAATTCATTTTTGTAATTTGTCTGTAATAGTAATTAGGGCTTTCTGTATGTAATAATCACACACATCACATGCATATTTTAATACGTAAGCTCATAACGCTCATAATAAAAATGACCTTAGGGTTTACCCTTCGGTCGACCAACACCGGATTTTTTTCGGTGTCTTCAAAAGGACCCAAAAATGACCCTTGGACACTCACCATTGCACCTATGAATGTTAGGCCCTTGAATAGGGTTTGTGTGAATCATAACAGGACCAAAATGCACACTTTGTGCACTTTCGGTCGACCGAACCCAGGTCCAGGTCAACGATTGACCAATGTGCCGGTCGACCGAACCATTGTAGTTCAAATCCCCTGGTCGATCGAAACCTCCTGAGGGCAACATTTTGACAACCTAGTTGACCGAGGCAAAATTAAATACCAACTACCTGGTCGACCAAGAGTCCTTGGGAGAAATTCCAACTGTCTGGTCGACCGAACCATTTAGTTCAAAATGGTCTGGTCGACCGAACCTCGATAGAATGAAAAATTGCCTTGAGCATGTACATTTCGATCAGCCGAGTCTTCAGTTCATAAGTGTCCTGGTCGACTGAACCATATGAACTTCGGTCAACCGAAAAGGTTTCTGGTCAACCGGACCTCTCGGGTTGCCTTGATTTTATACCGTGGTTAAAATGTTTTAAATAGGGTTAAATTAATTAAAATGTCATTAAACTTTTCTAATAATACCAACCTTGTCCCCAACGGTCATAATTCATGGGGTGTCTATATATACCCCTTCATTTACGAAAATTAGTAACTTGATTAGCAAACAAAAATCCAAAATTTTCTCTCAAGCAAAATATATTCTACTACTCACACTCTTTCTCAAAATCACTCAAACTTACCTTCTCTAACTCCTAAATCCTCTGTAAGTGTCTTGAGTGTTTTTGTAATTAGGTTTGCTCTCTCATTGCTTGTGATTGAATTGATTTTTCATTAAGAGCTAAACCTAAGTGTTCTTAGGAGGCTTTTCTTATAAGCCTATCCTAAGAAGACTTATCCAAGCTTCTGAGTGTTGCATTCGTATTGCAATATCTTAGGAAGCTTGTATTTGTTTTTGGCTTGCAAAAAAATTTTCAAACTTACTCAAATATCTTGTGGAATCTATATTGATATATTTGTGAAAAGATATTTGCGTTTGTGATATTGATCTTTGTTGCAATATTTATTCAAGTATACATCATTTGCTGAATACAAAGATTGCATATCTTTTGCAAACCAAGCATATACACTATTTGCGTGATTGACATATTCTGCTATTTGGAATATTTGAATCTTGAGTAATATCTTTGTTTGAGCACCTTGATTGAGAACATCCTAAAATACAAAGATTGCTTGTTGACACTCTCACGTACGGATTACACTGACAGAAAATATATCTGAGAGTTGAAATTTTGGACCACACTGAACTTACATATTAAATCATTTGTGGTGTATGTGATTGAACTCATTTGGGTACAAATCTGCTTTACGTGAAAGCACTTTTATATTGTACCATTTGATTGTAAATCTGAGTGATTCCAGGCATAGCCGCATAGCCGCATAGCCTGAGGGGGTGGTAATCCAGCCTGGTAAGGATTGTTGTAAAGGTTGAGGTCAGCACTGTACTAATTGACCTAGTTTGTATAGGTTCTGCTCCACCCGGTTAAGTGAGCAAGTGATAATGGTAATCCTTATGCTTGTTAGCCAAGGCAGGGACGTAGGCAATTGGCTGAACCTCGATAACATTTTTGTGTGTCACTCTTACTTTATTATTTTTCTGGCGCATGTGTTGTTAATTAAATTACTTTATTTAATTTTTGATATATTTATATTACTCGCACTAAATTAACCATAGGGTTGTGAACATACTGCTGTTAGGAGGAATATCTTGGGGTTAATTTTTAAAAATACCAATTCACACCTCCCCCCTCTTGGGATCACGGTAAAGTTAACAATTGGTATTAGAGCCCCGTAGCATAGACTAGTTGTTATTTTACAAAAAGATCACATATGGCTCACAGCTCCGTGACACCTTTCCCTGAGTGACCATCTTCCACACGACCTCATGTTTTCAGTGGTTTTAATTACACCTTCTGGAAATAGAGGATGTGCATCTACCTTCATAATACTGATTAGAAGGTGTGGAGGATTTTCTCTAAGGGAAACTATGTCCCTATGAAAACTGAGGGTGCAGCTAGGGTTCCTAAGACTAAGGATGAGTATGATGATGATGATATAAAAGTTGTTAGTCTTAATGCCACTGCCATGAATATTTTATACTGTAGTCTTGACGTAAATGAATTTAATAGGATTATGGCATGTTCTACTACAAAATGAATATGGGATAAGTTAGAGGTCACCTATGAGGGTACTAGAGATGTGAAAGATAGTAGGATAGACATGTTGACCAGTGAGTATAAGGCCTTTAGGATGAATGTAGGTGATTCCATTCAGAGCATGTACACTAGATTCACATACATCATAAACTCACTACATGCATTAGGAAATACCTATCCCATATATGAGATGATTAGGAAGATCCTTAGAGGCTTACCTAGTGTTTGGAAAGTCAAGGCTATGGCTATTGCTGAGAGCAGAGACCTTAAGGCCATGACCTTAGATGAATTGATAGGTTCCTTGATTACTTATGAATTGTCCATAAATGAAAGACTTAATGAGCATAATAAGGCTAAGAAAGTGACTGCACTGAAAGCATCTAATAACACATCTAGTGAGTGCAGTGAGTCTGACACTGATGATGAAATGACCATGCTAACTAGAAAGTTTAGCAAATTTTTTAGGAAGAACAGGAAGCCATTTAAAAAATATAGAGACTCTACTAATGAAAAGGGAGAGTCTAGAAAAAGAAAATAAAAATCAAATGCTCCTACGTGCTATAACTGCAACAAGGTGGGGCACATCAAACCCGACTGCCCACTGCTAAAAAAGGAGGCTAAGAGAAAGAAGCCATGAAGGCTGGGACTTCATGGGACCAATTCAGTAGCTGTGACTCGGATTCAGATCATAGTGACACGGAGGTCGCTAATCTGTGCTTGATGGCACATGAGGATGAGGTATGTCTAAGATCGTCCTCCCCCAAGGACAGATCGTACTTGGATAGTGGGTGCTCAATGCATATGACCGGCAACAAAGGCAAATTCACATCAATTGTTCCCAAGAATGGAGGCTATGTAACATTTGGGGACAATGCCAACGAACGTATCATCGAGGTAGATAAGGTTGGTAAGGATTCCTCTCTTACTATTGATAATGTTTTGTTGGTTGATGGACTGAAACATAATCTACTTAGCATAAGTCAGTTGTGTGACATAGGATATAAAGTATCTTTTGAAAATGACAAATGCATAGTAGACAATAAAACAGATCACAAAGTGTTTTTTACTGCTAATAGATATGAAAATGTTTATACTACCTCTCTTGATAATCTAGCTTCACAACAAGTAACATGTTTCTCTGCTATAAATGAAGCTAGTTGGTTATGGCATAGACGTTTGGGACATGCTAGCATGGATTTATTATCTAAACATGTTAGAAAAGAATTAGTTAAAGGCTTATCTAAGATGTCTTTTGTAAAGGATAAAATATGTTATGCATGTCAAATGAGTAAGCAAACAAAATCTAATTTTAAGAAAAAAAAATTCATATCTACTACTAGACCTTTAGAGATGCTTCACCTAGATCTGTTTAGACCTAATTATATGCAAAGTCTTGGTGGTAAATCTTATGCCTTTGTAATTGTGGATGACTTTTCTAGATTCACATAGGTGTTGTTCCTTGCACATAAAAATGAATCATGTGAACAGCTCACCAAACTTTGTAGGAGAATTCAAAATGAAAAGGGATATAAAATTACTCACATAAGTAGTGATAAAGGCACGTAATTCAAAAATAAAAGCATAGAAAAATATTGTGACTTAAAGGGCATATCACATAACTTCTCTGCACCTAGGACACCTCAACAAAATGGTGTAGTAGAAAGAAAGAATAGGCCACTGCAAGAAATAGGTAGAACTATGTTGAATAAGCATAACTTACCTAAATATTTTTGGGTCGAGGCCATTAATATTGCATGTTATGTTATGAATAGGGTGTTGATTAGACCTTCGATTAATAAAACCCCTTATGAATTATAGAACGACCATAAGCCTAATATTTCCTATTTTTGTGTGTTTGGTTGTAAATGCTTTGTGCTTAGAGATAATGAACATCTAGGAAAATTTGACTCCAAATCTGATGAAGGCATTTTCCTAGGCTATGCACTTAATAGTAAAGTATATAGGGTTTTCAATAAAAGAACTTTAACTGTCATTGAATCTATTCATGTTGTGTTTGATGAAGCTAATCCATTTTCTAAGAAAGATGACGAAGATGATATTGATATTAGAAAATGCTTAGACAAACTATCTATTGAAAATAATGCACGTGAAAACCCAGAAAAAAATGAAAAATCATCTGAAGATAATGAACATCCGGAGTGACATAGAGATTGGAAATTCATTAGAAGTCATCCTATAGATCAAATCATAGGCAAACCATCCTGTGGAGTAGCCACAAGATCCTCCTTAAGAAATATAGTGAATCATTCCGCTTTCTTATCCCAAGAAGAACCTAAAAGTATTAAAGAAGCCATAGAAGATGAGTCTTGGGTGATGTCCATGCAAGAAGAACTTAGCCAATTCGAAAAAAGCAAAGTGTGGACCTTAGTTCCTAGGCCTAATGAGCACACCAACATTGGAACTAAATGGGTATATAGAAATAAGAAATAAGAAATATGAGAATGGGATAGTAACTAGGAATAAAACTAGACTAGTTGCCCAAAAGTATAACCAACAAGAAGGGATTGACTTTGATAAAACATATGCTCCTGTTGCTAGGTTAGAATTCATTCGTATGCTACTTGCCTTTGCTGCTTTTAAAAATTTTAAATTATTTCAAATGGATGTTAAAAGCGCTTTTCTAAATGGTTTCATTAATGAAGAGGTATACGAACAACCACCCGATTTTGAAAATCATAAATATCTTGATCATGTGTACCGGTTGTCTAAAGCCTCATATGGATTGAAGCAAGATCCTAGAGCTTGGCATGAGAGGCTTAGTGGTTTTCTACTAGAAAATGGATATACCCGTGGCAAGATTGACACTACACTTTTCATCAAATCCAAAAATGATGATATGCTCCTTGTTTAAATTTATGTGGACGATATCATTTTGGGAGCAACTAATGATGAGTTGTGTAATGAGTTTTCCAAATGCATGCAAAGTGAATTTGAAATGAGCATGATGGGTGAACTTAGTTTCTTCTTAGAGTTATAAATTAAGCAAGCTAATCATGGAACTTTCGTATGTCAATCTAAATATATCAGGGACTTGCTAAAGAAATTTAATATGGAAGATTACAAAATTCTTTGTACACCTATGAACTCTTCTATTAAGCTTGATAAAGATTAGCAAGGAATTCCTGTTAACGTAAAATTGTATCGTGGCATGATTGGGAGTCTCCTATATCTCACTTCTAGTAGGCCTGATATTGTGTTTAGTGTGTGTATGCGTGCTTGGTTTCAGGCTGCCCCTAATGAATCTCACTTAAAAGCTTTCAAACGAATCCTTGGGTATCTAGTTGGGACTATAGAGTTAGGCTTGTGGTACCCTAAGCATACTACTTTTGAGATTGTTAGTTATACCGATGCTAACTTTGCCGGTAGTATGGTTGATAGAGAAAGCATTAGCGGCTCCTTTTATTACTTAGGACAATTTCTTGTTTCTTGGGTCTCTAAGAAACAAAACTCAGTTTCCTTATCCACAGCCGAATTTGAATACATTTCGACTGGAAATTGTTGTGCCCAAACTCTTTATATGAAACAACTTGTGGATTTTGGATTGCACTATGAAACAATACCGATTAAATGTGATAACACTAGTACAATCAACATCTCTAAAAATCCTATCTCACATTCACGAACTAAACATATTGAGATTAGACAGCATTTCCTTCGTGATCATGCGCAAAAAGGAGATGTGACTCTTGAGTTTGTATGCACCAATGAACAATGGGCCGACATATTCACTAAACCACTACCCGAGGATAGGTTCATACAGATTAGACGTGAGTTAGGCTTAATGTATAGTAGAGAAGCTTCCTAAACTTAAATGTTTCATAACTTGCATAAATTTAGGGGGAGCTCTCAAATGGAAACTTTCCAAGTCTTAGTAACTAATACTATTGTTGACTTATCTTTTTGCTTTAGACTTTGTGAAAGTTGATTATTGATAGTGTGCACATGTGAAATATATATCTCTTGCATGATCATATTGAATGTAATGAATAATGATTATCATTTGTGATGTACAACTTGGCCACTTCATGATCATCTTGAAAGTTTATTTACTTGTTGGACCATACTAAACTGTTTGAGTAGTTGTGGATAAACTGTTAGGACATATTTAAACTCTAATAGGTTACACTTATACAGGTTTTATTTTGGAAAGTCCGATTTATAAACGGCACTCTGCCAGAATTTTTTTAAAATCTTTTCAAAATCCTTCATGTATAACTGTAATACTTACCCATTGCCTAGGATATTAACTCATATGACCCTTTTTGCTGTTGCCAAAAAGGAGAGATGAAAAGGGGAAAAATTAATGGGTAAAAAGGATTCCGTTTAAAAATAAATTGGATGTATATTGAGAGGGGGAGCCTTCTTGGGCTTAACCCTATATTTTTGCTTGTCGTATTTGTCCTCATCAAAAAATGGGAGAATGCTGACCTTATAGGTCACACCCGATTTGGATTACGACAAATACTTATTTTATCTAATAAGTGTTTGAGATTTTGTACAAGAACTTAAATTGTCAGATTATAATGCACATGGAACAAATAAAACTTGAAGACCAAATTTCCATTAAAGACTAAATTTTTTATGTTGTATTATATTTCATTTTTGTAATTAGTCTGTAATAGTAATTAGGGCTTTCTATATGTAATAATTACACACATCACATGCATGTTTTAATACGTAAGCTCATAATGCTCATAATACAAATGACCTTGGAATGACCTTAGGGTTTACCCTTCGGTCGACTGACACCGAATTTTTTTCGGTATCTTCAAAAGGACCCAAAAATGACCCTATGACACTCACCATTGCACCTATGAATATTAGGCACTTGAATAGGATTTTTGTGAATAATAACAAGACCAAAATGCACACTTTGTGCACTTTCGGTCGACCGACCTTGGCAGCTCATTCTACCCCAGTCGACCGAACCCAGGTTTGGGTCAATGATTGACCAATGTGCCGGTCAACTAAACCATTGTAGTTCAATTCCCCTGGTCGACCGAAACCTCCTGAGGTCAACATTTTGACCACCTGGTCAACCAAGGGTCCTTGGGAGAAATCCCAATTGTCTGGTCGACCAAACCATTCAGTTCAAAATGGGTCGACCGAACCTTGATAGAATGAAAAATCACCTTGAGCATGTACATTTCGGTTTACCAAGTCTCTAGTTCAAAAGTGTCCTAGTCGACCGAACCATATGAACTTTGGTTATCCGAAAAGGTTTCTGGTTGATCGAACCTCTCGGGTTGCCCTAATTTTTTACCGTGGTAAAAATGTTTTAAACAGGATTAAATTAATTAAAACACCATTAAAATTTTCTAATAATACTAGCCTTGTCCTCAACGGTCATAATTCACGGGGTGTCTATATATACCCCTTCATTTGGAAAAATTGGTAACCTGATTAGCAAACAAAAATCCAAAATTTTCTCTCAAGCAAAATATATTCTACTACTCATACTATTTCAAAAAATTACTCAAACTTACCTTCTCTAGCTCCTAAATCCTCTGTAAGTGTCTTAAGTGTTTTTGTAATTAGGTTTGCTCTCTCATTGCTTGTGATTGAATTGATTTTTCATTGAAAGCTAATTCTAAGTGTTCTTAGGAGGCTTTTCTTATAAGCCTATCCTAAGAAGACTTATCTAAGCTTCTAAGTGTTGCATTTGTATTGCAATATCTTAGGAAGCTTGTATTTGTTTTTGGCTTACAAAAATATTTTCAAACTTACTCAAATATCTTGTGGAATCTATGTTGATATATTTGCGAAAAAATATTTGCGTTTGTGATATTTACCTTTGTTGCAATATTTATTCAGTATACATCATTTGTTGAATACAAAAATTGCACATCTTTTGCAAACCAAGCATATACACTATTTGTGTGATTGACATATTCTGCTATTTGGAATATTTGAATCTTAAGTGATATCTTTGTTTGAGAACCTTGATTGAGAACATCCTACAATACAATGATTACTTGTTGACACTCTCGCGTACGCATTACACTGATATAAAATATATCTGAGAGTTGAAATACTGGACCACGCTGAGCTTACATATTAAATCATTTGTAGTGTATGTGATTGAACGCATTTGGGTGCAAATCTACTTTACGTGAAAGCACTTTTCTATTGTACCATTTGATTGTAAATCTGAGTGATTCCAGATGTGGCCTGAGGGGGCGGCAATCCAGCCTGGTAAGAATTGTTGTAAAGGTTGAGATCAGCCCTGTGCTAATTAACCTGGTTTGTATAGGTGCCCCTACACCCGGTTAAGTGAGCAAATGATAGTGGTAATCCTTGTGCTTATTAGCCAAGGCGGGGACGTAGGCAATTGGTCGAACCTTGATAACATTTTTGTGTGTTACTCTTACTCTATTGTCTTTCTGGTGCATGTGTTGTTAATTAAATTGCTTCATTTAATTTCTGATATATTTATATTACTCACACTAGATTAACCATAGGGTTGTGAACATACTGCTATTAGGAGGATTACCTAGGGGTTGAATCTTAAAAATACCAATTCACCCCCTCTCTTGGGATCACGGTAAAGCTAACAGCGGTGGATCTGCAAAACCCACAAAGTCAAAAGTATCGGCTACTCGCGGGAAACAAATGTGGAGAAAATCAATGAGAAAATGGATGTCATGTCTCATCTCGGCCCGAAACTCTAAAATATCTTGCTCCACCTCTAAAGTAAAGCATGTGAAATCTTGCCGAAGCTGACCCAACCTATCCCCTACCTGAGGCACAATAGTGGGGGTAGCTGTGGGAGGACTCGTGATCTCTGATGGGGTAACAGCATATGTGGATGGCACATCAATCATCCTCTTCTTCTTACTTGGGGCCCGAGGTGGTGGGGGAACCAGAGGTTGGAGTCACTCTGTGAGTTCGGGGTAAAATTGTGGCATAAGAAACTGCATCCTCAGATCACCCTCAAATAGTGTCCACCTGTTCACGTGTAGCTGCGTCATGACGACTAGATTCAGATTCTAACCCCATGTTTTTTCATTGGTGACCTCGCCAATCGGAATGTCCTAGTCAGGGTAGCCTAGATTGATTCTTTGAGTCCACAAGATGGCCATAATGAGCTGGGCATAAGGGATGAAAGGCCTCTTGGGTTCCTTAGCAAGCTATCCATACACAGGCTTTGATAGTGGCTTCTTCAACTTGGGATGCTTCACATTCTTTTTGTAGAAGGTGCATATCCTCCAATTCCAACTTGGGGATATTATAGGCCATATCTAGATGAACCGCATGTAAGACGTGGACATGGACCCCTTGTCACTCTAAATGATGCTCGAAAGCGCAAATGTTGCACTACAAAATCAAGTCCAACAGCAACAAATAATTTGGCATGCGGTCTGGGCCGTGCACGTCTCCCTCTGATTATCGACACTGTCAGAGTATGTATAATGAAACATCTGGGAGATTATGTGATGCATGTTGATGGAGTAGAGAGGCTGTCATGGGATGTCATCAATCTAGTCATGTGGTCATGCCGTATTAATAACCACATCAGTTAGCTCAAAATAGATCCCCTGCACCTCAACAGTCCAGATGCCAATGGAGGGATTATGCTGCATGTTGTTGTAGAAATCCCAAAGCAACTGCAGATGGTAGAAATTAGTCAGTGGGGTCATGTATTGGTCATACTTCCTCTTCTTCATCACATCAATACAACATTTCTTCCTAGGATGGGCCCGAGTTTCCTCAAGCTTGTATGTGTACATCGGCTTGAAGTCATAATCATCAAGTGTAATATGACGAGCCCTCTTTCCTTTGTCCTTCTCCTGCTCTCTCTAAGTTGTCTGGCCCTTTTTCTTGCCTTTCACCGATGGATTCCTATCCGAATCGGAGGCGGACTTGTCTACTAGTTGTTCCTTAACCCATTTCCTCTTGGCGGCTACACTAGATTACTGTGGCAGCTTAGAAGCAGTCTGGGTATCAATGCAGCATGTCATGGTCACAAAGCCCTACAGATACATAAACAACAACAAAGAAGCACCATCTAAGATTAGACTACGCAAGATATGATGAATATGGCTCTTTGCTGGTATAATTAAAGTATAATAAGCCTAATGGTGATTTAGATGTGTGCATATGATATCATGACCAAATCACATTTAAACCCAAGAACCTTGCATTTACAAGCTTCGATGTGAAGCACACAACAAGTATGGCGGTAGACCCTTAAGACACATATCACCCTGAAATTAGGAATAGCTCCCCAAGAGGGGGGGTGAATTGGACCTTTAAAAAATTTCTTTTAATTCCTTTTTAGAATTCTTAAACTTATTTTATTTCTTTTAACCAATTTGTGACTTGTTTGTTTAATTTGTTAAGCACTCAAGAAGTGAGTTTCTTTATTTAATCCTTAACCATACAAACATCCAATCATTCAACCAAACCAATCAACTGTAATTAGAAAACAAACAACCAAGACAATACACAGCACTTATGTAATATAAAAACTCAAGATGGTTGTTTGTTTATATTAGCCAAATTTGAACCATACTTTGTATAAATGAATTTGCTATTTCAATATGATGTGCAATATAAAATCCAATTACTCTTTCCAAATATTTAGAATTCAAATAAACTCTTAGTTAATTTCTCTTTGAGATGTTTAACCAAGTAACGTACTCCTGTATGGTTTCCCTAAGATATGGTTTAACCAACGTACTCCCTTTCGGTTTCCACAATCCAAATCAAAATTAAACTTTAAGTTTACTTGATTCCCAAATATACGTAGTATATATGATTTTCGATTTAAACCATCCACGCAATTTAAATATGTATTGAAAATAAAGAATAGGGAAAGAAAGAGTGAGGCGGAGATTTTTACGAGGTTCGGCTTATACCCTGCCTACGTCCTCGCCTTTGGCAAACCACCAAAGGATTCACTAAACATGTTCCTTTAACGGGCGGACAAACCTTTACAACACTCCTTAATTAAGGTTAGAGCCCGCCTTCTCCAAACGATATCCCCTCGTCCGGTCACTCCTTAACTAGGCTACAGCACGCGTCTCTGAGCAATATCCCCTTGTTTAGCCAACGATCCAAACAACCCTTGGAATCGTCAATCTACAACATAAAGATCAAATAGATACATACAAAGAACTTGCTCCTCAAAAAGCTGGTTAGTACACCCATTACAGCACAACTAATATACTTCAAAGTAAATCACAATATGGAAATTAACTTGAAGTTCAAGGAAGTATATCACTGATTAATTCTTTCAATGGTAGAAAGATTTAGAATTTGTAACACAATTCCAGTGGAATAAGATCAGCAAAACTCAGTTGAATTCGTGCACAATATTTGAGCTTAAGAGCAAGAGAGAGCCTTGAGAATTTGAGAGCAATTTGAGAGAGACTTTGAATTTCTTCAAAATTTGAATTCTTTGTTGTGTTGATTCAATGATCTTTGAGGCTTATTTATAGACTTTAAAAATTGTATAACTTGATCCTCAAGTGGTTTGAAGTATTCTCCAAGTTTCCATAAGTTTTGAGCCACAACCAACCCCATTTAAAAATTTGACCGTTATAAGAAAATTCATAACAGCCGCGTGACAGATGAGTGTCCATTTTGGGCAGTCGTCTGTCCATTTAAAACGAAGGGGCAGTAGGGTGTCAGTCGTCTATCCAAACACGCACATACATCTCATTTTGCTCTGACAGTCGCCTGTCAAGTTCTTGATAGTCATCTATCAAGCTGTCAGCTTCGAGCACCCTTTAGTCTTTTTGTCATAACGTTTTTTGTAGAACTCCAAATTTGATGATCTTGGTGTCAAATGAAATTTAAGAGAAAATCCTACAACGTTCATGTTGAACACATTTTAAAAAAAGGATTTTTTATGGATAAAAATGTACATCAATGCAAATGTAGAAAAATTGACCGCATTTGAGAAATCTTCTTTTTGGTGTTTTTCATTCCAAAACTGATTCTATCCTTTTTGAAACAATTTTTGACCTTATAAAAATATTTTCCAAGTATGTTCAAAGGTATCTAGGTCCAAGACATAACCTAAGAGGTTCATGCATTCATGTTGAAATTTTTTGAAGTACTTACATGAAATTTCCTAGACTCTTTCAAATTTTCAATCCTTAAATTCCTTGAGGTCTTTATGCTTGCTTCATCTTTCTTTGAACTTTCCATGTTGATCACTTTGGCTTTCATTCTTGAAGAATTTTTTTTAATATCAATTCTCTCATAATCTTCAAGTTTTAATCTTTAAATCCTTACTTCAAGCTTGATATAATCATCCTTATTTGAGGTACAAGCTCTCATGAACTCTGTAGCCTTGCATTTTTCATTTAGTCCTGAAAATACATCACTTATCATAGCATGTTAAGATCTACTTATTTGTTAGCATCAAAATAGGATATTAAGCCTTGTAAGGCCAACAATCTCCCCCTTTTTGATGATGACAAATATGAAGCAAAAATTGGAGTGAGCCTTAAAAAACTCCCCCTTTCAATAAGTATCATCTTAACAATATTTGCAAGATCAATATCAATTTCAAAAACTCTTTTATAATCATGCTCATCACTTCATTTTACAATCATGCTCATCACTTTATTCAATTTCAAGTTTATCAATCAACATCAAGTACTTCTCTTCCTTTTGATATATTATGTTCATGCTCAATTTTTATAATCTCATGCTCAATTTTTTCTTAAAACTTCTCCCCCTTTTAACATCGATCAAAAAGAGAAAAAAAATAATTAAGTTCAAGTAAAATCACATGTTGAGCTTATCATCAAACATGCGTATCAAACATATAAACACACTCAATTTATAGTTTTTCAATATAGCATGTGTAGTGTGTTTTAATGTCATATCTTTACTAACAGTTTTTTCTTCCTTTGACATTATTCAAGATTTCAATTGTTGATTTTATGATACCGATTTAAAATTGAATTCATGATATCTATTTAAAATTCATGATACCAATTGAGAATTGCTACCAATTGAAAATTTAATTCATGATACCAATTGAAAATTCTCTGAATTGATTAATAGGGAAACAATCATAATATAAGCAATAAGTCATACTCCCCCTAAATTTAATACATTCAATTTTGTTATCAATTATGCTTTCATCATCCTATGTTTCAAAACATCAAATGTCAATATTATGCTAAAATCATTAATGTCATATCATGCTAATAGATATAATCATACTTGTCATGCTTAAAAAACAAATTTAATTTTAGATTGAGATACCAAGTAAGCTTTTAAATTGTGATACCAATTAAAATTTTTAAAATGTGATATCAAAAATATTTGTGCATACCAAAATACTTTATTGATTCCGAAGTCATTATCACATTATACGTAACTCATGGATACCAAAGTATTTTATAGATACAAAAGTCATTATCACATCATGCATAGCTCATAGATATCAATATAATTATTATATCTTTCATAGCTTATGGATATCAATACAAAGAGTAGTAAGTTTATCCATGTGATTCATCAATAGCATGCATGATCAAGAAATAATCTCATATCAAAATTCATGCTTACATTCAATAATCTCATGCTCAGATTTTCAACATAGTGAGCCATAAATTTTCAATATAAGTCAAGTATATCATGTAGCTTAGGTATGTAAGCATGTAGCATATAGCATTTCATTCTCAAATATCTTTAAAAAAATTTATGCAGTCGCCTGTCAATAGGGGGCAGTCGTCTATCACTAAATAACCAGGTTTTTAAAAATGAATAGAAGGGTAACAGTCGTCTGTCCATATGGTGATAGTCATCTATCCATGAACAAATCAGTTTTTTAATATACACAGAAGGTTGACAGTCATTTGGCAAAACACTCATAGACGGCTCACTGGTCACTGGCAATCGTCTGTCCATTACTTAACAGTCGTCTGTCAATCTTCTGACTTGTGTTAAAAACATTTCAAAAACATGCCAGTCGTCTGTTACTAGACAGACAGTTATCTATCAGCAAGATTTTCCTCATTTCAACATATTTTTGAGTTCTCTCTTCTTTGCTCAATTAATCTTGGAATATGAACTTGTTTAACTTTGAAAAACTTGTTCCAAGTTTTATACTAAGGTCTCTAAGTCTATTTGCCTAGTGAGTTTCAAAATGAAAAAGCATACTTGAATCAACTTGAAATACTTATGTAATAAGCTCAGTTTGATATTTTCTTAATATTTTCTTATGTTAAGCCTTGTGAAAAATCATCCTATGATTTTGCCAACTATGTCATTTTGAATTTGTTATAATAAGCTTCTAAACTCATCTTTTATTTTTTCTACTAGTTCGTTTGTTGATCATGAATTAAGTTACTTTCTCAATTTTTAAAGGGGAATGACTTAATCCATGGAATTTTTTTATTTATGAACTAGTCTTTCATCTTGGTACCCATACTTTCTTGGGTTCGATTGGTTTGATAAAGGATGTTTCTTTAACTCTCCATATTTATTTAGTTTTCACTCATTTTCTCTTAAATGGACATTCAAACTTTATATGCCTATTTTTCTTACATTGATAGCATATTGTATTAGTGTAGGCATTACTAGATGTGGTAGCATTATCTTTGGAGACTTTTGAGAAATAACCCATGTAAAAATTCCTTTTCTTTTTATTTTCAATTCCATTAAATCCAATGTCTTCTTTGTTTAGAGACATTCTTTGGGAGCCTACCATTTTGTCAAAATTTGTTTTTCCTTTAGTAAAGTTATAAATGATTTTTTATTTATCTTCAATCTGATTTTTGAGATCATTTAACTCTATCTCTTTCTTGTTATCAACCTTCTTCTGAAATTTCTCTAACTCTAGAGATAATTTTCTTACTTTATCCTCTAATTCATAAATATACATATCTTTCTCATATACCGTAGAGGATAGGGATCTAAGGTCTTCTATCATTTTTTCATTCTTGCAATATAATTCTTTAATTTTCAAGTCGTTTTCTTTTTCAACAAGAGTTTTAACTTCTAATTCTTTCATTGCAACATCATACTTATTTTCAATTTTCTTGATCCTTGAATCCTTTTCCCTTTCAGCATTCTTAAAGGATTCTAATTCTTTCATTATACCTTCATTCTTATTCTTCAATGAAGCATTTTGTTTATTTACTTTGATCAGCATTTTATGTACTTTGAATATCATTTTGTAGTTCTTCAAAAGATGGCATACCCTCATCATTAGATTCATTTGAAGAATTACTACAAGAATTATCTAAGGATTTGGCTGAAGAGCTTTCCTCATCTTCCCAAGTCATAAAGCACGTATAAGCAACCTCTTGAACACTTGATTCATTTTCTGAACTACTTGTACTCATCATGTCCCAAGTAGTGGCTTTCATGACCTTTTTCTTTTTCTTCTTAGACTCTTTCTTAAGTAGAGGCCATTCCGGTTTTAAATATCCAACTTTGTTGCAATTGTAACGCGTAGGAATTTTATTCTTTGATTTCTTGCTAACTTCTTCTTCTGATTCATCTGATTCGGATTTTTGATTTCTTCTCTTGAATTTGTTTCTCCTTCTTAGTATCATTACTAGCTTTTTAGATATGAAGGCTTCTTCATCTTCATCAATTTCACTACTTGAGTTTTTCTTTTAAGGCTTTAAAGGCTATTAATTCTTGGGCTTTGGGTTTTCCATTCTTTTCATTCATTGCCATTTCATATATAAGGAGAGAACCTATAAGTTCATCTAAGGAAGTATTTTTCAAATTTCTTCCTTCGATTATGGCAGTGGCTTTTGGTTCCCATACGGTTGGTAGCCCTCTAAGAATTTTCCTTATCATTTCATAAGTAGTGTAGATTTTTTCTAGTGCATTTAGGGAATTTATTATATGAGTGAACCTAGTAAACATATTAGTTATGGATTCATCCGGGTTCATCTTAAAGGTTTCATATTCACTTGTGAGCATATCAATCCTATTATCCCTAGCATCTATAGTGCCTTCATATGTTACTTCTAGCTTGTCCCATATCTCTTTAGCTGATTTGCAAGCCATTATTTTATTAAATTCATTGGCATCTAAAACACAATATAGAGCATTCATGGTGCTAGAATTTACTTGCAGCATCTTATAGTCTAAGTTTGTCATATCAATTTTCTCCTTAGGGACTTGTTTTCCATCAACTATCTTAGTGGGAATTTGGTCACCTTTCATGACAACCTCCCATGCTTTCCAATTCATAGTTTGGAGATATATTTGCATTCTCTTTTTCCAAAAAGTATAGTTCAAACCACAAAAGATTGGTGGCCTAATTGAAGATTGTCCCTCTCCAAAGGGAGATACGCCTAAGTTAGCCATTTAGATCTTTTTATAGCTTCTAGTTAAGAGTTGCTATAACCCCGCTCTGAGACCAATTGAAATTAGTAAATAACTTCCCAAGAGGGGGGGTGAATTGGACTTTTAAAAAATTTCTTTTAATTCCTTTTTAGAATTCTTAAACTTATTTTATTTCTTTTAACCAATTTTCTATCTTACTCCTCATTGCTTACATCTTTGAAAATCAACTCAAGCTTACCTTCTTCATCCATCCATATTATTTGTAAGTGTATTGAGTATTGTTATCTAGAGGTTTGCTCTCCATATTGTTGCATAATTGAATCGATCTTTTGAGAGCATAACCTAAGTTTTCTTAGGAGGCTTTGCCAATAAGCCTACCCTAAGAAAGACTTGTGGTGACATCCCAAGTATTGCATTCTCATTGCAATATCTTTGGAAGTTCGTTTTTGTTTGGGGATTGCAAAAACACTTTCAAACATATTCGAATATCTTGTGGAGTTCATATTGATATATTTGTGAAAAGATATTCATGTGTGTGATATATTAATCTTTGTGGTATTATTTATACAAGTATATACATCATTTGCCAAAAACAAAGATTATTTATTTTGCCATCTAAGCATATACACATTCATATGATTGACACATTCTATTGAGTGATATTATTGAGGCTTGTTTAATACTCTGTGTGAAGGCGTTTGATTGAACACTCTAAGATACACAGATTTTTATTGACACTCTCACGTACTCACTACGTTGATAGAAAACATTTTTGAGAGTTAATCTGCTTAGACCACATTGAGCTTACATTATTAAATCATCTGTGGTGTTTGTGTTTGTGCGCATTTTGTGGTACAAATCTGCTTTACGTGAAAGCACTCTTGTATTGTACCTTTGATTGTATATCTAAGTGATTCCAGGCGTGGCCTGAGGGGGCGGTAATCCAGTCCGGTAAGGATTGGTGTAAAGGTTGAGGTCAGCCCTGTGATAATTTGACCTGGTTTGTATAGGTGCCGCTCCACCCGTTTAAGTGAGCAAGTTATTGTGATAATCCTTGTGCTGGTTAGCCAAGGCGGGGACGTAGGCAGTTGGCCGAACCTCGATAACATATCTGCGTGTCATTTGCTCTTTACTGCTTTCTGGTGCTTGTATGGTTGTTTAGATTGCTTTGCTAAATTCCTGGTACTTTTACATTACTTGCACTAGATTGACCCTAGGCTTGTGAACATACTGCTGCTAGGAGGAATACCTAGGAGATAAAATTTAAAAATACCAATTCACCCCCCCTCTTGGGATCACGGTAAAGCTAACAAACTTGCTATCAAAAGTCTCACTCTCACATACACACATTGACATACGTACTATTAAGAGTTAACACATTGGTTAACAAAATCTCACTTGAGCCTCACATCCTATCATTTGTGAGTGCATTGATTACTTCGTGCATATTGGTACATATCTACTTGTATTAGAAGAATATTTGTTTGTACACCAATTTTGATTATTTGTTGTATTCCAGGCGTGGCTTGAGGGGGTTTAATCTAGCTTAGAAGGATCAATTGTTAGGGTTTTCTCTGCCCCGCAAGGAGAGTGTGTAAAGGTTGAGGTCAACCCTGCTTTAATTTGACCTAATTGTATTAGGTGCCGCTCCACCCATTAAGTGAGCCTTAATGGAATACTCTTACTTGAGAGCTTGAGGTGGGGACATAGACATTGTTGGTCGAACCCCAATAACATTTCTTGTGTCTGCTTTTAATTTCTACATTTAAATCTTAGCACTTGAATTTTTGCATTTGATTGTTTTAATATTTGATTAAGTTTATGATTATATAGAAAAATCCTAGGTTTGTGTAATACTACTGCTGGAATCTGAATTAACCTAAGAAGAAAATTTTAAATACCCAATTCACCCGCCCTCTTGTAAATACAGCAATTCCAACAATTGGTATGTATCAGAGTCTCGATGTACTTGGCTTAACAATTTTTGCAAAATATCACAATGGTTGATATTGGTGTATCCCCATTCGGAGAGGGACGATCACCTTCCAGTCCTCCATTGTTTTGTGGTGTTAACTACATCCACTGAAAATTTTGAATGAGCATTTTTATGAAATCTATGGACTGGAGGGCCTGACAGGTAATTGATAAAAATATTTGTATGGCAGTGGAAAATGATAATAGCTTGATGCAAGCAAATTCAATTGCCATAGATATACTATATTGCGCTTTAGATTCTAACATCTTTATTGAAATTATGGTATGTAAGAGTGCGAAAGAAATTTGGGATAAGCTTGAAAGAAAATATGGAAAGACCCAGGAGAAAGAGATTACTCCTACGAATAATCCAAGCTAAAATAATTAGGAGGAGGTAAATCATGGACTAGTTATGCTAATAGACACTAAGGTATATGATTCTGACTCTGCCTCGTTTATTGATTCGTGCAATGATTCATGTGATGCATGTTGTCATGATTCGTGTGCAAAACTCTGTGACACATTTTATGCTGAATCATCTATTGAATGTAATGATTACTCTATTGTTAATGCATGTGATGATTCTCGTAAAGAATATTGTAATATAACTGGTGATGAATCAGCTGCTGATCTTGTGATATACTGGCTTATGTTAATGCATGCACTGATTTTGGTAACATTCCTTGTATTAAATATTGTGATGAATCTTGTACTGAATTGATTGATGGGAGCATGCCTTTGAATGAAAAACTAGAGAGAATTTTATTGAAAACACATAAGCTTTTAGTTAGGATGGATAAAATGAAAGCTACATTGAAGAATAAGAATAAGAAAGTGACAAAGAAATTAAATGAATAAAAAGAATATCATGCTACGCTAGAGAAGAAGAAGATTAATAAAATATTGAAAATCATCTGCATAGAAGAACAAATAAAATATGATATACTCTTAGGAGTCAAAAGAAATAAATTCTACAAAGTGGGTCTATCTCTAAAATTTCACAGTCATAAAAACTCTAATGCCTCTTCTGAACAAAATAGAACAAATAAGCAAACACCTTCGTATGCACGTAAAGCCTGCTTATTCAATGAAATGAAAGGACACATCGATTTTTCTTGCTTATGTAGGAGTGCCAAAGGTTTGGATAAGGAAATGATGTGGGTGATTATGGTGGCTAATTCCATAGGACAAGAGATAGAAAGAGCTCAAATTGAATCTAAATAATCACTCTTCCTTGGATCATAGGATCAGCCATAGTGGGGTAGTGATGACCAATGGCTTGGGAAATGGTTAACCTTAGAAATCCTACAAATAGATTCCACCCTAAAATCAGGCTGAAATTTTGCTGTTGACTGAGTTCGATCGACCATTTCGAAATAACAAGACAAATTTGATCGACCATTGCATTGGCTTTGACCTTCGATCGACCATCGATTTTAAGCTGAGGAATTTTGATCAACTGAACCACCTTCAGTCCAACTCCCGGTCGACCAAACTCAAAACCAAATGCATTTTGGTTGACCAACCATCTTAAAAAAAAAACCTTTCAGTCAACCAATCCCTGAAAACTGAAATGTCACGTACAGTTTCAATTGACCACCTTATGCTACGGTCGACCGAACAGACACGGACTGTGAAGAATCTAAATCATCAGTTAACTGAACTTCTCCCTTAGTTGACCGAACCTCGCGAACCTATATATATTGGTCGCGTGAAAAGCTTATTTTCACCTCAAAATTAGAGAGCTTTACTCTGTTTCTTCAGCCTTTCTCCTAAACCCTTACTCCAGCCCCAAAATCATTCCACCATTCTCCATAGCTAGGCCAGACGAACGCATTGATGCTCAGGAGGTGGCCTATGCATAGGACAACTGGTTCATATCAGAACAGGAAATAATCAGATACATAAGGGAATTGCATCCCAAGAAAGTCATACTAGGTAAGGTTTTCGGTCTCTCTTTCATGGAACAACATTTTAGTAACGTTATCAGGGGTGGGGGTCACTCATGACATATCAACCTAGCGGGCATTATCCCACATTTATTAAACTATTTTATGCTAATCTGGGAAATGATGAGGATGGATGTTACTCCCTAGTTCTGGAGACCGACATCAAATTTGATGTTGAGTATCTGTCTAACGATCTTGATATTGGGCGGGGAGATTTTGAGTGTCCTGATTCGGTGTCCTCCTGAATAAATGAATAGGAGTTCTCTATTGGGACTTTTGTAAACCTAGTTATGACTGTCCCACATGCAAACCCCAATCACCCTCCAGACTAGGTCTTTCCCCTTAGAAGCCAAGGTAGTCCATCATTTGATTACATATAATATTCTGCCTAAGGTTGGGTCTCGAGTGCATGTATCCTTTCTAGATTTCTTTATAATGTGGTGTCCGTTCACTAGAAAGAAACTTGACTTGCCGAGTTTAATGATGAGATGGATGTTGGCTAAGACTATTGGGCGTAGGATCATTATGCCTTATGGGGGATTTTAAATAGACCATTCTTGAGGATGGAAGTAACCCGATTGAACCTTGCCATGCTAAAGAGAAGGAGGAACGCGGATATCTTCTCCTCGGTTATCTTGAGGCTGATGGGATATGAGTTGGTTGGAAACATGTGGTTACCCACGGGTGGTAGAAGACAAGCAAATCAGGAAGAGGACCCAAAGGAGGTGCCACCACAGCCTACACAACTATCAAATGCTGACTTGATGGCAGCCATCATAGGGTTTGCTTATTCGTTTGCTCAGTTTAGAGATTCCTAGTCTCAGATCACCCAGACCATACAGACAGATATCAGGGAGCTGAGGGATATGGCCTCGTCATCCGATGCACAGTACACTACTCTTCGTAATAAGTTTAGAGAGTTTTCGATCACTTCAGAGCACAGGTACAGGGAGCTAGAGAGGGTCATGGCCATTAATTTCAATGAGCTGAATGATCGTATTCATGAGCTGCATGATTATAAAGATAAGGAGCAAATAGACATTGCCCAAGATGAAGAAGATGATTATGATGATGGGGATGGTGCATAGACTTAGAGAGAGCACCCTGCAGAAACTGATATTATTATTATTATAATTATTATCTGGTATGTAACTATAAACATCGTACATCATTTTGTTCTTTGTTTTGTTTTTCTAACTGCACTGCACTTTTCACCCACTATCCATATTGATTCCTGCTAGTAATTGGGTTGTTCACTGTTACTTGTATTTTTCAGTAGCTATTGCTTGAGGGAGAGCATTTATCCTTTATGCCTATTATATTAAAATGCTCTCATGATCTTACCTTGTACATATCCATATGCAATGCTCTGATCTTTACCATGAATATTCACTGATGGGTGGTTTACATTTTATATGGGCTGTTGATTGTACTTCTGTATTGCATGCATAGTCTAGAATGCTTCCTGCATGGTGGATGCAGTGAATGTGATTTGCATGCTGGTAGTTGTCTATAGGTTCTTGCATGCTTCTACTGAATTATAAATTGCTTATTTGAACTTATCAGGTATAGGTTTTAAGAGAAAACGCCCAATTTATAGATGGCATGCTATTGAAATTTTGAAAAAATTTTCCAAAATAAAACCAAGTACAATGATGATGATGAAAAAATAAAAGTCAAAAATTTTTTGAAAGTATGAGTGGAAATTAATTAAATATTAAATTGCATCCTTACATAATCATCATATGCTTAGGGAATCTAAGATTGTTGCTTATAGTACTTGGTTTGTTAAATGAAAGAAACTTTTGATATGTATAGTACTTAAAAGCATCTAAGTTATCATTCAAATTGAAAGAGGTAGTATCTAAAACTTAAATTTCTATCATGTTATGCTCACCAACATTTTTAACTTAAATATGTTGAAATTAGGAATAGCTTCCCAAGAGGAGGAGTGAATTGGCTTTTTAAAACTTTCTCTTTAGTTCTTTTAAAGTCCTTAACTTCTTTTAATATTTAACCAATTCTTTGACTTGTTTATTTATTTTGTCAATCAAACGAGGACTCGATTTCTTTTGAACAATCAATCAATAACACAATTAAACATTCAATATTCAACCACACTTTGAAAGTAAAAACAATCAAACAATTAATCACAATTTCCAAACCAACATAACCACAATTTATTTACCAAATGTAAGTTCACTACAGCACTATTAGATTGATGAAATCATTCAAGATTTAAGACTCTTAGAATATAAAACAAATCTTTATACCATCCAATCACAATCAATATAATATATGTAACTTTCAGCTTTTGATGTTTTCAGCCCTGTGGTGAATGTGAGTTTTGAACAAAGCCCTGTATATATGAAATTTCTTCTTCAATATGATGTTCAATATAAAATCCAATTACTCTTTCCAAACTTCAGAATTCAAATAAACTCTTAAGTTAATTTATCTTTGGGGTGTTTAGCCAAGTAACGTACTCCCATATGGTTTTCGCAAAGAATGGTTCAACCAACGTAGTCCCTTTCAATTTTCGCAACCCAAATCAAAATCAAACTTTAAGGTTTACTTGATTTCCAAATTTATGTAGTTTATATGATTTTAAATTTATACCATCCATGCAATTTAAATATGTACTGAAAATAAAGAATAGGGAAAGTGAGAATGAGACGGAGATTTTTACGAGATTCGACTTTTACCCAGCCTACATCCTCACCTTTGACAAATCACCAAAGGATTCACTAAACCTATTCCATTGACGGGTGGAACAAAATCTTTACAAGCGATACCCCATGCTCAAACACTCCTTCCAAACGATGTCCCCTTGTTCGGTCACTCTTTAAAAATGCTAGAACTCGCCTCTCTAAACAATATCCCTTTGCTTAGCCAACGATCCAAAAAATCATTGGAATCGTCAATCTACAAGATAAAAATCAAATAGATGTGTACAAAAACTTGCTCACACAAAGAACTGATTAGTACAACAATTTAGAAACTAATATACTTCAAAGTAAATAACAATATGAAAATTAACTTGAAGCTCAATGAAGTATATCACCAATTAATTCTTTCAATATTTGAAAGATTTATAATTTTTAGCACAATTTTGGTGGAAGAAGATCAGCAAAATCTCAGTTTAATTCGTGCAAGTTGAGAGCAAGAGAGAGCCTTGAGAATTTGAGAGCAATTGAGAGAGATTTTAAATTTTTGCTGAATTTGAATTCTTGGTACATTGATTCAATGATCTTTGAGGCTTATTTATAGACTTTAAAAGGTATGTAACTTGTTCCCCAAGTGACTTGGAGTATCCCCCAAGTTTTCACAAAGTTTGAGCCCCAAGCAAACCATTTAAAAAATATTTCCGTTGAGTTTTTTTTAAGTTTCTGTTTGTGGCAGTCGCCTGCCCCAATCCCCCAGTCGCCTGCCATGTTATTTTTAAAGGAGTAGAAAGGGCAGTAGGGTTGCAGTCGCTTTCCAGGACACAACCAGTCGTTTGGCTTGACCACCCAAGCGTCTGCCCTAGTTCAGGCAGTCTACTAGTTGCTGTCAACTTCGAGTACCCTTTTGTTTTTTGGTCATAACTTTTTTTGTGTAACTCCAAATTTGATGATCTTGGTTTCAAATGAAAGCTAAGAGAAAAGCCTATAACTTTCATTTTTAACACTTTTTAAAATAAAGAGTTTTTGATATATAAAAATAAACCTAAATGCAGATGTAGAAAAATTAACAACATTTTGAAAATCCTCTTTTTGATGCTTCTAACCTTTTTGAAATAATTTTAGACCTTATAAAAATATTTTTCAAGTATGTTAAAAGGTATCTAGGTCCAATAAATTAACCTAAGAGTTTCATGTATCCATATTGAAATTATTTGAAGTACTTACATGAAATTTCCTAGACTCTTTCAAATTTTCAATCCTTGAATTCCTTGAAGTCTTTATGCTTGCTTCATCTTTCTTTGAGCTTTCCATGTTAATCACTTGGGCTTTCATTCTTGAAAATTTTTCTTTAATATCAATGCTCTCATGAGCTTCAAGTTTTAATCCATGCCTCAAGCTTTGATATAATCATCCTTCTTTGAAGTACAAGTTTTCATGAATTCTTTAACAATGCATTCATCATTGAGTCCTGAAAATACATCACTTAATCAAAGCATGTTAAGTTCTACTTGTTTGTTAGCATCAAAATAAGATGTTAAGCCTTATAAGGCCAACATGCGTATTGAAATTAAATGTAGCATGTGCTTCCTTACAGAATGGTTTTTGAATATCTGGTGTAAATATCTTCATGGTTGCCACATAGTCCTTGTGTTCGCCATATAATCTTACATATAACTGTTAAATCCTTAGGATCAATATGTTTATACTTTTCTGGTCATGTCTTTATGTGTGCCTAAATGAGATACCAGAAAAATTTTGCCTGCATGATTCTTAAAATTTCTTTTTCAGCAAGCACTACCCCAGTACCTTTTGACATTATCATAAGGGGAAATTTTTTTTTGGGGACTACATTTCTCAAGCTAAGACGTTTTGTTTTGAGACATCATATATTTTCCTTAACTTAACCATTTTGCTAATGTCAAAAGGGGTAGAGGTTTTCTTTAGCAAAATGCATGAATGCGCCTTATATCTAAATGCAATTGATACTGTCTTATGTCTTATGTCTTCTTTCCTAAATATGTCTATACTATGATGCTTATTTTTACGATATGCATATTCTTAAAGGGAGCCTCTTCAGGCTGGACCCATTTCGCTCATACGTGTTTGTCATCATCAAAAAGGAGGAGATTGTTGACTTTGTGAGTCCGATCTCTGTTTTGATGATGATGAAACATAGTGAACTTATGAGTGTACTTTGCATGTGCACAGGTCTACAAATGAGATCACACATAAGGGACAGGAAGCATAGAGGCCAAGATGGATAATACACATACACCTGGTGTACTCCATTGAGTGAAGAGCATGAATGTTGAAGACATTTTTGTTTTTATTATAATTGCATTTAGTTTTCGGGTCTGTAATAATGGACTGTAATATTTGCATGTCATGCATGATAGGGTATATGCTCAAGAGGCCTTAGAATGACCATAGGAATCATCACCCATATAGCCTAAAATGCCTTATGTATAAGTACTCTGGGTTGATGAATTATTGAGACCAAAACAGGGCTTAAATTCACATATTAAGTGGCCTCGGTCAACCAAACCTAAAGCTACATAGAAACTTCGGTCAACCAAACTGAAGCCAACAGTTTGACTTTGGTTGGTCGACCATTTTCAAATGAACTGGGCACGTATGGTCGACCGAATTGACACATGAGAAATTCCCAACGCATAGGTCGATCGAAATCTTAGTTTAAATTTGACCTGGTAGATCGAACCTCGGAATTTGATCAACCAAACTTGCCCTAGTCGACCAAACCTCGAAGTGTTCAAAATCGCCTTATTACGGTCGATAGAAACCTCGGTTCAAAACGGTTGACCAAACTTAGTGATATGGTTGACCGAACCTCACACACACACATTGACAGATATACTATTGAGAGTTAATACATTGGTTAACAAAATCTCACTTGAGCTTCACATCCTATCATTTTTTAGTGCATTGATTACATCGTGCATATTGGTACATATCTGCTTGTATTAGAAGCATATCTGCTTGTACAAAAATTTCAATTATCTGTTGTATTCCAGGGGTGGTTTGAGGGGGTTTGATCTAGCCTGGAAGGATCAGTTGTTAGGGTCTTCTCCGCCCTGCAAGGAGAGTGTGTAAAGGTTGAGATTAGCCCTGGTTTAATTTGACCTAGTTGTATTAGATGTCGCTCCACCTGTTCAATGAGCCTTAATGGAATCCTCTTGCTTGAGAGCTTGAGGCGGGAATATAGGCATTGTTGATCGAACCTCGATAACATTTCTTGTGCCTGCTTTTAATTTCCAAATTTAAATCTCAGCACTTGAATGTTTGCGTTTGATTGTTTTAATATTTGATTAAATTTATGATTATATAGAAAGATCCTAGGTTTGTGTAATACTGCTGCTGGAATTTGAATTGAACTAGGAAGAAAATTTTAAATATTGAATTCACTCCCCTCTTGGGAATACACCAATTCCAACAACATCGAAGAGCTTGGCCACTAGAATGGGGTTTAAAGGCATCATGTCATGCCAGGAGATATTCCCAATCTACTGACACCTCAAACATGCTCTGCAAAGCTCCTGAACATCTTGGAAAAATGTGGGCCAAAAGAATCCGCTTTGAAGCACTTTGGCCGCTGTTTTCTTCCCACTGAAGTGACCCCCACACTTTAAGGTACGACAAAACTCAAGTATGCAAGGGTACTCACTCGCAGAAACACATCATTGAATGATTGAATTCAAGCATATTTTGAAAAGCTCTGGGTCTTCCCATATGTAATGGCACACTTGGGAGAAGAACTTGTCTTTCTCCTGTTGTGTCCAATCATGAGGAATGGATCACATGGCTAAGTAATTCACAATCATAGTGAACCGTGGGAGCAGAGATGACACTGCGAAGAGTTTGCTCATCGAGGAAAGAGTCTCAGAGTGGATAGGGGTCGGTAGAACCCTCGACTAGAATGCAAGACAAATGATCGACTAAGTGATTTTTCGTCCCTTTCCTATCCCAAATCTCATAATTAAACTCTCGTAAGAGCATAATCCAACTAATCAACCTAGGTTTGGTCTCTTTCTTCGTAATAAGGTTCCGCAAAGTGGTATAATTAGAACAAAAGAAGACTTTCAACCTTTGAAGATAAGAGTGGAACCTATCAAAAACAAAGACTACTTCTAGAAGCTCTTTCTCGGTGGTAGTGTATTTTAATAGAGGTCTTTAAAGAATCTTACTAGCGTAGTAGATCACATGGGGCAATTTGTCAGCTTCTTGCCCCAACACGGTCCCTACAACATAATTTGACGCATCACACATAGTCTCAAAAGGGAAAGACCAGTCAGGGAGCTGCATGATCGAAGCAGTAGAAAGAAGAGTCCTAAGAGTTTCAAATGCAATTAGATAATCTTTATCAAACTCAAAGGGTGCATCATTGACTAACAAGATCTCTATCCTCCTAGGTTGGCCAAAATGACTAAAGAACCGATCTCTATCCTCTTGGGTCAACCATTCATTGTCACGGCTAATGTATGCATCTAGTGTGGGATCGGTGTTATCGATATATCCTTCACCAACATGAAACTCAGGCTGAATGTGTTTCATGCCTTCCAACACCCATTCTATGCTATCTAATGTGAGGATGTGGATATGATTGACGAGTGTGTTAAGGAGGTCACCCCCTCAATTCTTTCGAGGGATCCCTTTAAGGCTAGGCTTCAATTTGATCGTCCTTCCATCTTGAGAAGTAAGGTGTACTGGAAAAAGGGGGGTGGAATTGGGTTTTTCAAATTTCTTTAGAAACTTTAATCTAGTATAACCCTTTCAGATTAAATTAATTATAATCACACTCTCCAATTAACAACACAATTTAAATTTATCAGCAACTTCACAAGTACAGTTTATTTGCAATGACCAACACTCAACCCAAGATTTAGTATTTATTGATAAAGTTCAAAACTTCAATACTTATAAATCAGATTTTCAATATATCAATCCAATCAATAAGGTAAGCTTGATTTCTCAATATGAAATAAAATAGAAATTTCAGTAAGTTTCCATAGTTCAGATTTTGATATCAAACGAGTTATTTGAGTTTAAGTATGTTAATGAACTTTGATATTTATCAACGTACTTCCTTTAATCAAGGTTTTTGCAATTCCCAATGACTTTTTAATTTTTATCAATAAAGTAAACATCCACACAATTTATATATACAGAAAATTAAAGAAGTTTAGGAAAGGGAAGACACTAAGATTTTATGAGGTCCGGCTATACCCGCCTATGTCCTCATCTTAGGCAAATCGCCCAAGGATTTCACTATACCACTCCCTTAATCGGGCGGAGCAAACCGTTTACACACTCCTTCAAGTAGGATGGAGCCCTCCTTTCTAAGCGATATCCCACGCTCAGTAGTCCAACGATTCAATAATCCTGAATTGTCAAAAACAACAAGAGAAACAAGAACAGTTCTTGTGTAAAAAAAAAAAAAAAAGCACCCTCAGCAAGAGCAAATTAGTACAAGAGAATACAATATACTTCGATCAAAATCAATATAGAAAGATGAAGCTCAAGAATTTGTCACCGGGGTTCTTTCTTAGATTACAAAACTCAATAGAAACACAAAGAACCATAGGCTTTAATCAGAAAATTCTCAGTAGAAACTTCAACAAGAGTTTTAGCAAGAAAGCTTTTGAAGAGTAGAAAATATTATGCTTGAATGTTGATTGTAGGTATTGATTGGTATATAAAATCTTTAGGTTTTCCCATATATTTATAGATGGAAAAAGTTTAATTTTCGTATTCCCCAAGTTATTTGGAGTGTTTCCCAAGTTTTCATAAAGTTTGGGGGTCAAGCAATCTATTTTGGAAACATTTATTCGCTGTTTAAATTTGAATTTTACGAAGGTCAGTCGACTCGGGGTCAGTCGCCTGAGCTTATTATGTTTCAACAAAAATTCAAACTCAGAATGAGGTCAGTCGTCTGATCTCAGAGGGTCAGTTGACTGGGCCTATTCTCTTTACCCAATTTATTTCAGCATAAAAAGGTCAGTTGCCTAATTGTGCAACAACGTATGTTTTTACAATTTTTTTTCCTAAAAAATTTGTTAATTTTTATACTCGTCATATTGCTTTGAGACTTTTGAAAATATTTTTCGAAGTTTTTTCAAAATTTGGTCTCTAAGTCAATAATGAAACCAAAGAGCTTCATTCATTCATATTGAAATGTTTGAAGTACTTACATGAGACTTCTTAAAAACAATGACTCTTCTAATCACTAAGTCTTCATGTGTAGCTTCTATTCTTCATATTAAGCTTGTTTATAAGCTTCATCTTTAACTTCATAAGATCTTGTGTCAGTAAGTTCAATCTTTTAACAGACTTTGTGAAGCACTTTGATATTAGTCACATAGGTCACTTGAGCTGGATACTTGAGTTACCTGAAACATCATCACTTAACCAAAACATGTTAAGTTCCCTTGATTTGTTATCATGAAAATAAGATTCGTAAGCCTTGCTAGGCCAACAGTCTCCCCCTTTTTTATGATAATAAATAAGGAGTAAAAGTGAGTGAACCTTAATAAGGCTCCCCCTTACAATAAGCACACTCTTAACAATATTTGAAAAATGAAATATCAGATGTTATCAGAATCAGTTTAAGTTCATATTTCAAGATCAATATATCAACCATGTATATGAATGTCTATGTGTTAATTTGAATCATGTCTCATATCACAGTTTTGCTCAAAAAATCTTTCTCCCCCTTTTGACATCAATCAAAAAGAGATAGATATCAAGAAAGTTAGACAAAAATTAAAGCAATAAGAAACCATAAGCATATGATATAATTATAAGTAACTGAATAAGAAATAAATCCAAAAGGCAAAAAAAACACACACATAAATCAGTGTTTATACAACCATAAAGTATAAAATTATGTAGTTCCAGTATCTACCTCGTCATCATCTTCATCTTCTTCTTTCTTTGTCATCTCCTTCTTCATCATCATCTTCTTTGTCTTCTTCTTCATAATCACCAGCATCAAGTGAGCTTATATTCATTATAGCTTTGCTATGATAAGAGGATGAACCAGCCATGTGATGTTCAATCCAACTAAGTCGTTGATCTAGTGAAGAAAAACTGACTTGAAGAGATGCAAAATTATCATGAAGTGAGCTAAGTCCTAATCTCATTTCTCTACTAAAATTAGTAAACTATTGGTGATAAGCTAAGAACCATGATGGTGCAACATCAATCGGTGAATCAGGTCGCTGGTCTTGTGGTTGCGGCTCAGGAGCTTGTCTTTGCCATCTACCTCCTGAGGGAAACCAACCTTGATTGTGTTTTTAATACCCCATTTGTTTAAGTGTAGTAGAAGAGAAAAGATCATAATGAGTTTGTTTAACAAACAAGTCATTTGGAGATGAAACATGAAGATAAGCAAAGAGGAGGTTCAAAATTCCTCCATAAGGTAGAGCTTCAATTTGAAAAATCATCCATTTAAGGACTAAGCTTGATAAGTACAACTTCTTTCCTTTCAAAAAACACCACATAACAAAACATTCCAGGTATGTCATATAGGCATGAGAACCAACCTAAAGGAGGATGTTGCATGTGATGATCTTTTGGAGGATCTGGGCTTGGAGATTCAGTTGTGTGTACAATAGAGGATGTCTGAAGTAAATAGGTGCTTCAACCATAATTAGTGGTAAAAATTCTTTAGGAGTAAATCCTTGCTCCATGATCCATGTTTGTCCAAAAGGAGGACATTTGAATTCACCTTGGCGTATATTGAAGATAGTACCCAGGGCTTGTGGTGTAAGTGCGATGGATTTGCCCAAGACTTTAGTAGTGGTTACTGACTCCCCTTTAACCAAATTGGGATAGAAAATTTTTACAAGTTTAGGAAAATGGGTTTAGCTTGGTAGGTAATGAAAATTTTCCAACCAAGGTTCCTAAACATGGGTAGGATGTCGAGAAAATCTTCTTTGAAAAATGAAGTATCAAGAACTTTATTGAGAATCGAATCTGTCGAACGGAGATGATCTTTTCATAAATGCTTAGCATAAGGAGTGACAAACCATCATTCGATGGAAGAATCTTCATCCGCTTGCATTGTTTGCTTACGCCCAACTGTCTTTGTTCTAGGCATCGTGAGCTCAAAACTAAATGGTAAAACCCTAGAATTTTGTGAGGGAATGATGTAGGGTGATGAGTTTTGATGGTTAATCAGATGTTTTTGAAGTGTAGGTGCACTGAGGATCAAAGAAGACTATAGAGATGAGAGGAGAAAATCAGGGTCAGTTGACTAGAGGCTTGAAAATTTTTGGGTTTGCCCACTGTTTGTTTTTAAATTCCATCAGTCAGTCAGCTGAACTCGAGGTTAGTCGCCTGACCTTCGAGCACATATCAATTTTTCCCAGATAGTAGCATGTCAGTCGAATAAGGATTAGGGGTCAGCCGCTTGACCTTGCTTCTGAAAAATTGATAAAGTTAGAAAGGAATCAGTTAACTGAGGCTGAAAGTTCAGTCACCTGACCCCTTATACTTTTGAATTCCTATCTAATAACTTCTTTAAACAACTTATATGCTATGTAACAATCCTAATTCTCTTCTTATAGATATAAATCTATCTTTTGGATGAGGTTTGGTAAAAATATTTGCCCATTGGTCATTTATATTCACAAATTCAAGTAAGATATCCTTTTTTGCACATGATCTCTTAAAAAGTGATGTATTATGTCTATATGCTTGGTTCTTGAGTGTCATATAGGATTTTTAGAGATGTTTATCACATTGGTATTATCACACTTTATAGATATCTTTGAATACTCTAAATTAAAATCTTTTAATTGTTGTTTCATATAGAGTGTTTGTGCACAATAGCTCCCTACTACCACATATTCAGCTTCATCAGTAGACAAGGCTACGAAATTTTGTTTCTTAGAGAACCAAGACACAAGGGACCTTCCTAGGAAGTGGCAAGTACCACTTGTGCTTTTTTTATCAATCTTACATCTAGCATAATCAGCGTCCGAATAGCTTATCATCTCAAATTCAGTGCCCTTAAGATACCAAAGACCTAGGTCAATAATACCTATCAAGTATTTTAAAATTCGTTTTACGGCTATTTGATGAGATTCCTTAAGGGCTGACTGAAATCGGGCACATATGCATACACTAAACATTATATCCAGTCTACTAGTTATCAAATATAGTAGACTTCCTATCATGTCATGGTAATACTTCATATCTACCGGTTTTCCTTTTTCATCCTTATCAAGACTTATGGACGTACTCATTGGAGTACCTATAGGTTTACTACCTTCCATATCAAACTTCTTAAGCATATCTTTTATATATTTTGATTGGTTTATGAAGGATCCATTCTTGGTTTGCTTAATTTGAAGTCCTAGGAAGTAATTCAATTCTCACATCATACTCATTTCAAACTCATCTTGCATACATTTGGCAAAGTCCTTACATAAATCTTTGTTTGTAGCACCAAATATAATATCATTTACATAGATTTGAATGATGAACATATCTTCATTTTTAGATTTAATAAATAATGTGTTGTCTACCTTTCCTCTAGAAAATCCCTTTTCTAGTAAAAATCCACTCAACCTCTCATACCAAGCCCTAAGGGCTTGTTTCAACCTATATAAAGCTTTTGTTAATTTAAATACATGATCAGGATAATGAATATCTTCAAACCAAGAGGTTGTGCCACATAGACTTCTTTATTTAAATATCCATTTAAAAAAGCACTTTTTACATCCATTTAATAGAGTTTGAATTCTTTGTGAGATGCATAGGCTAACAACATTCTTATAGCTTCCATTCTAGCTACGGGAGCAAAGGTCTCATCATAGTTTATTCCTTCTTCTTGATTATATCCTTGAGCCAGTAATCTAGCTTTATTTCTTACTACTATACCATTTTCATCCTTTTTATTCCTAAATACCCATTTTGTTCCAATTATTGAATGATCATCGGGCCTAGGAACTAATTTCCATACTTTATTTCTTTCAAATTGATTTAACTCTTCTTGCATAGCAATTATCCATGAATCATCACTTAAAGCTTCTTCTATGTTCTTAGGTTCTTCTTGAGATAGAAAAGTGTAATGATTACATTGATTTTTTAGTGAGGGTCTAGTAGAGACTTTACGTGAAGGTTCACCAACGATTTGGTCTTTTGGGTAATTCCTTACAAACTTCCATTCTTTAGGTAGTTCATAATTTTGTAAAGATTCATCATTTGGGGTTGATTCATTGTTCTCGTCTTTGACTTCTTTAATTTCTAAGTCTTATAGTTTTTGTGTTGTTTCACCTTCCTCAATGTCAATTGATTTAGTAAATGGATTTGCTTCAGCAAATGCTACATGAACAGATTTTATAACTGTGAATGTTCTTTTTTTTGTAGATTTTGAATGCCTTACAATTTGATGCATATTCTAAGAATATTCCTTCATCTAATTTTGCATCGAATTTTCCTAAGTCATCTTTATCATCTAACACAAAACACTTGCACCCAAATACATGAAAATAAGATATGTTAGGCCTTTTTCCTTTCCATAGTTCATAGGGTGTCTTATCTAAGCTTGATCTTATGTAAACTCTATTCATCACATAGCATACAATATTTACCGCTTCAGCCCAAAAGTACTTTGGTAAGTTATGTTCATTTAACATGGTCCTAGCCATTTCTTGAAGAGACGTATTTTTCCTTTCAACAACTCCATTTTCTTGGGGAGTTCTAGGTGCTGAAAAATTTTGATTTATTCCATGTTCATTAAAAAAATTATCAACTTCTTTATTTTTAAATTCCCTTCCTTGATCACTTCTATTATTTAAAATTCCATATCCTTTTTCGTTTTGGAGCTTCTTGCATAAGTTAATTAGCATTTTGCAAGTTTCATCTTGGGAGGCTAAGAAGAGTACCCAAGTAAACCTGGAGTAGTCATCAACAATGACGAAAGCATATTTCTTTCCTCCTAAACTTTGTGTTCTAGTAGGGCCAAATAAATGTAAGTGGATAAGCTCTAAGGGCCTGCTAGTGGAAATATGTTTCTTCTTTTTAAAGCTAGTCTTAGTTTGCTTTCCAAGCTAACAAGCATCACATATTTTGTCCTTCACAAACTTGGTGCTCAGTAGTCCTCTAACTAAGTTCTTTTTAGTTAATTTAGAAAGTAATTCCATACTTGCATGTCCTAGTCTTCTATTTCACAACTAGCTTGCTTCATTCATAGTTGTTAAGCATGTTATTTCTTGAAATATTAGATTTTCAAGGTTTATACAATACACGTTATCAACTATATTTGTTGTGAATAAGATATCATGATTTTCTCTATATTCAGCAAAGCATTTTTCTTGTTTAAAGATTACATCAAAGCCTTTGTCACTTAATTGACTAATGCTAAGTAAATTGTGCTTTAATCCATCGACTAGTAAAATATCATCAATAGTCAAGGAAGGTTCTTTACCTATCCTTCCGATCCTAATAATTTTATCTTTAGCATTGTCGCCAAAGGTGAATTTTGATTGGTCTCCGGTTATGTGTCTTGAACACCCGCTGCCCAAGTACCACTTGTCTTTTGATGGGGTGATCCTAAAGCATACCTACAAGAAGGGTTCAATGTGTTACTTTTTGGTACCCAAACCTTATTAAGTCTTTTTATTTCAGTTTTATTTTCAGCTTTGACTTTGCATACTTTCTTGACTTTAACATTTTTTTATTTTAAATGGACATTCAAATTTTATATATCCTTTTTTCTTGCACAAGAAGCATGTAGTATGTTCATAGGCATTTGTGGAAGATGTGCTAACATAATATTTTGATTCCTTTACGAAGTATCCCATATAGAGATTCCTTTTCTTCTTGTTTTCAATTCCATTGTATCCAATTCCTTCTTTGTCTAATGACATTCTTTGAACTCCAATCAGCTTTTCAAAGTTTTCATTTCCTTTTGTAAAATTGTAGATTAATTTGTCTTTATCCTCAATTTTACTTTTGAGGTTACTTATTTCAAGCTCCTTCTTGTTTTCACCATTTACTTGTAGTTTTACCAAATCTTGAGACATTTTGTTTATTTTCTTCATGAGATCATCAATGTATGAGTCCTTTTCTTTTTCAGCCGATTTTGAAGTCTCTAGTTGATTTTTAAGTATTTCATTTTGTTCTTCCAATGCTATGTTTCTTTTAATTACTTTTATGAACCTATTATGTAAGGCAACTAGTTCAGCTTGAATTTCTCTACATGAAGGCATACCTTCACACGACCCAGTACAAGATTCATCACTAGACTCTTCAGATGAACTAGAGTAGGAATTTACCTCAGCATCTTTAGCCATGAAGCAGATGTTCGCCACTTCTTGATCACTTGATTCATTCTCTGATTCACTTGAGCTAGTGTCATCCTATATAGCTTCCATTGATTCTTCTTCTTATTCTTCTTCTCCTGCGGATAATCAAGTTTAATATGTCAAACTTTTTTACAATTATAACAAGTAGGGGGTTCATTCTTTATTTCCTTTTCACTTGTCTCCCCTTTGTCAAATTTTGAGCCTTTAAACTTTCAAGTGAACTTCTTATTCTTTTTGAAAAACTTTCCAAGTCTTCTAGTGATGAAGGCTATATCATCATCGTCTAATTCGTTTTCTTCTTCTTCACTAGAGCTATCTTTAGCAGCCTTGAGAGCTATTGATTTCTTGTTTTTATTATTCTCAAAATTTCTTTCATTTGTCGTCATCTCATAAGTGAGGAGCGATCCTATCAATTCATCTAGGGAAGTATTTTTCAAGTTTCTTCCTTCTGTTATTGCAGTTGCCTTAGGTTCCCAAATTGGTGGAAGTCCTCTAAGGATTTTCCATATCATTTCATGAGTTGAGTAATTCTTTTCCAAGGCATTGAGGGATTTTATTATATGGGTGAACCTAGTGTACATTCTAGTAATAGTTTCATTCGAGTTCATCCTAAAAGTCTCATACTCACTTGTGAGCATGTCAATTCTACTATCTCTAACTTCAATCGTTCCTTTATAGGTTACCTCTAATTTATCCCATATTTCTTTAACTAATTTACATACCATGACTCTATTGAATTCATTTACATCAAGAGCACAATATAGAGCATTCATAGCACTTGAACTTACTTGAAACATCTTATGGTCATTGTCGGTCATCTCTTTTTCTTCTTTGGGTATTTCTTTACCATCCACAATTTTAGTGGGGATAAGGTCACCTTGTGTGACAACTTTCCATGCTTTCTAATCCATAGTTTCCAAATAAATTCTCATTCTTTGTTTCCAAATAGTGTAGTTTACACTGCAGAAAATAGGTGGTCTAGATGAGGATTGACCTTCGGCAAAGGGAGATACTCCTAGGTGTGCCATAGCGATCTTTATGTAACTTCTAGTTTAAGATTTACTACAAACTCGCTATGATACCAATTAAGAAATAAGGTGTACTACCAAGAGGGAGGTGAATTGGATTTTTCAAATTTCTTTAGAAACTTTAATCTAGTATAACCCTTTTTAGATTAAATTAATTATAATCACACTCTCCAATTAACAACACAATTTAAATTTATCACCAACTTCCCAATTATAGTTGATTTTCAATGACCAACACTCAATCCAAGATTTAGTATTTATTGATAAAGGTCAAAACTTCAATATTTATAAATCAGCTTTTCAATATATCAATCCAATCAATAAGGTAAGCTTGATTTCTCAATATGAAATAAAATAGAAATTTCAGTAAGCTTCCATAGTTTAGATTTTGATATCAAACGAGTTACTTGAGTTTAAGTATGTTAATGAACTTTGATATTTATCAACGTACTTCCTTTAATCAAGGTTTCTGCAATCAACATACTTCCCTTAATCAAGGAGCAATTCCCAATGACTTTTTAATCTTCAGCAATTAAGTAAACATCCACGCAGTTTATATATACAGAAAATTAAAGAGGTTTAGGAAAGAGAAAGACACCGAGATTTTACAAGGTTTGGCTATACCCGCCTATGTCCTCGCCTGAGGAAAACCACCCAAGGATTTCACTATACCGCTCCCTTAACCGGGCGAAGCAAACCGTTTACACACTCCTTCAAGTAGGATGAAGTCCTCCTCTCCAAGCGATGCCCCATGCTCGGTAGTCCAACGATTCAACAATCCTAAACCGTCAAAAAAAACAAGAGAAACAAAAACAATTCTTGTGTACAAAAAGCACTCTCAGCAGGAGCAGATTAGTACAAGAGAATACAATATACTTCGATCAAAATCAATATAGAAAGATGAAGCTCAAGAATTTGTCACCAAGGTTCTTTCTTTTAAGAAACTTAGTAGACACACAAAGAACCGTGGGCTTTAATCAGAAAAATCTCAGTAGAAACTTCAACAAGAGTTTTAGCAAGAAAGCTTTTGAAGAGTAGAAAATATTATGTTTGAATGTTGATTGTAGGTATTGATTGCTGTATAAAATCTTTAGGTTTTCCCATATATTTATAAATGGAAAAAATTAATTTTCGTATTCCCCAAGTTATTTGGAGTGTTTCCCAAGTTTTCATAAAGTTTGGGGTTCAAGCAATCTATTTTGAAAACATTTCTTCGCTGTTTAAATTTGAATTTTACGAAGGTCAGTCGACTGGACTATCGGGGTCAGTCGCCTGAGCTTATTATGTTTCAACAAAAATTCAAACTCAGAATGAGGTCAGTCGTCTGATCTCAGAGGGTCAGTCGACTGGGCCTATTCTCTTTACCCAATTTATTTCAACATAAAAAGGTCAGTTGCCTAACCAAAACAGGTCAATTGCCTGATCGTGTAACAACATATGCTTTTAAAATTTTGTTTCCAAAAACTTTTGTTAACTTTTATACTTGCCATATTGCTTTGAGACTTTTGAAAATATTTTCTGGGGTTTTTCAAAATTTGGTCTCTAAGTCAATAATGAAACTTAAAAGCTTCATACATTCATATTGAAATGTTTGAAGTACTTACATGAGACGTCTTAAAAACTATGACTCTTCCAATCACTAAGTATTCATGCGTAGCTTCTATTCTTCATATTGAGCTTGTCTTTAAGCTTCATCTTTAACTTCATAAAATCTTGTGTCATTAAGTTCAATCTTTTAACATACTTTGTCAAGCACTTTGATATTAGTCACATAAGTCACTTGAGCTTGATACTTGAGTTACCTGAAACATCATCACTTAACCAAACCATGTTAAGTTCCATTAATTTGTTATCATTAAAATAAGATTCATAAGCCTTATTAGGCCAACACATCTTAGGTTTAGAGGACCCGTGTGAGCATATTTCTTCTATCTGTGACTCAGACTTTAACCTAGAGAAAAGGCCCTAGAAAGCTAAGTTCGAACCCCTTCCTACTCTTTCTAGCATTCTAGCACGTCCTTCAATCAAGGCTCCACCATCACATGAGTTGAAGCCCCTTATGGCTTCCCTCAAGTATGACTGCCTATTATTCATCTAACTTGACTAGTTCGCAGAAGTCTCGGCTCATTCATGTCCAAAAAAATCTATGAGAGCCATAGGGTTGTCAGTGGTGGATCTTAGGGGTATAGATCCATCTATCTATGTGCATCGGATTCACCTTGAGCCAAATGCTAAATCTATTTGTGAGATGTAGCGGGGGCTAAACCCCAATATGAAGGAGGTGGTTTTGAAGGAAGTGGTAAAACTCCTAGATGCTGGGATAATATTTCCTATTTTTGATATTGAGTTTGTGAGGCCCATGCAAGTGGTTCCCAAGAAATCGGAAATCACAGTTGTTGAAAATGATAAGGGTGAAGGAATACCCACTCGCGTCACTAGTGGGTGGCAGGTGTGCATCGATTACCGAAAACTCTATAACCTCACTCGTAAGGACCACTTCCCATTGCCATTCATTGATCAAATCCTAGAGAGGCTAGCGGGCCAAAACTTCTATTATTTCTGTTGGAATTGGTGTATTCTCAAGAAGGGAGTGAATTGGAACTTTAAAACTTCCTCCTAGGTCAATTTAGATTCCTTAACCAGTATTGCATAAACCTAGGGTCTTTCAATGCAATCATAAACCCAATAAAATATTTAAATAATTAAACACAAACATTCAAGTGCTAAAATTTAAAGTGTGGAAAATAAAAGCAGGCACAAGAAATGTTATCGGGGTCCAGTCAATACTGCTTACGTCCCCACCTCAGCTCGCAAGCCTGGGGATTACACTAAGGCTCACTTAACGGGTGGAGCGGCACCTAATACAATCAGGTCAAATTAACACAGGGTTGACCTCAACCTTTATACATTCTCCTTGCTGAAGGCTCTAACAACTTATCCTTCCAGGCTTGATCAAATCCCCTCAGGCCACTCATGGAATACAATAGATAATTGAGATTTACGTACAACCAAATTATGCTTCTTACACTAAGCAGATATGTATCAATACGCACGATGTAATCAATGCACTCACAAATGATAGTATTTATGCTCAAGTAAGATATTGAAAATTTAATTCAAGATAATATATTCAACAAGTGAATATTCAAGGTTACCTCAAAAACCCTAATCAAGCATCACACAAATATTTTATCAATTATAATCACAACAAATACTTAGGGTTTAAGTTTGCAAAAGATTTATCCAATAAAATATGCAAGTTCTCAAGTCTTGCAATTTGAATGCAAAGACTAGGAAGCTAAAAACAAGTTATTCCCAATCATATATTTATATAAGAAATATTGTGGGAATAAGCAATCAAGAAAAACTCTCAAAAAGGTTTTTCAAATATATATGAATGTGTGAGAGTAATGCCAAGAATATGATTTTAAATGTTGCACAATACCACAAACAAATCTTCCTACACCTTGCAATTGATTTGCAAGTTAGGAGAACTAGAAAAACAAACTCTCTTTCTCAAAATGATATTTGCTAATAAATATGTAAGAGAGTGTATAAAAATATGCTTGAAATATTGAGTATATAGCAAAAGAAGTATAAAATATTAGAGAGGATTTTTGCTAATGACTTCTACTAATCTCCTCCTAATCAAGGCAAATGAGCCATCTATAGATATCCCTCAAATTTTGATTGTTGGGGACTTATTGGGTATTTTGGAAAATATTTAATGATGTTTAAAGCAAATTAGCCCTAATTTATTACGGTAAAAATTTCGCTAACACGAGAGGTTCGGTCTACCAGATTACTTGGTTCGATCGACCATGACATTTTTGAACTGAGGTTTTGGTCGACTTCTTTTGAGGCGATTTTGAACTTTCGAGGTTCGGTCGACCAACTCAAGTTCGGTTGATCGAATTTGAAGGTTCGGTCGACCAGGTCAAATTTGAACTGGAGATTCGGTTGACCAGAGCATTGGGAATTCCCCACGTGCCAATTCGGTCGACTAGAGCGTTGGAGTTCATTTTAAGATGGTCGACCAAATGGTCAACATTTTGACCCTAGGGAGGTTCAGTCGACCAAAGCTTCTATGTAGGTTCTAGTTTGGTTGACCGAATAGTCAACCTGTTGACCCTATCAAGTTCAGCCGACCAAAGCTTCTATATAGCTTCAGGTTCGATTTACCGAAACCTTTTAAAAATTTTAGTTTAAGTCCATATTTCCATATGAAATCACCTCTGTTCACATAATTATAACTTCTAAGTTATAGGGGACTTTTCATGGGATATTTTGGGACCTAAAGTCAGTCTATGGTCTTTGAGCTAACCCTAAAAATCTGGCGTTGGTCGACCTTCCCTATGGTCAATCTACGATCATGTTAAGAATTAATACCTATTATGCATGAGATGCAAATATTACAAAACAAATAATGAAACAAACATACATATACAATAAAACAAATATCTTTCTTCTTTTGCTCTTGACTTTTCATGGAATCAACTAGGATAATGTGCTTTAAGTCCGTTCTAACTTCCACTTCACTTTCATGTGTGTGATCTGAATGATTAACCTATTCAAGTACATAGACACACACATTAGTAACATGCAGTTTGTCATAATCAAAACCAAATATCGGATTCAAAAAGTCAACAGTTTCTTGGACAGGTACTCTGGGTATAATCAGGTTACGTTTCACCTGGATAATCAGGAGAAGAACACCTTCACCTGCCCATTCGAGAACTTTTCTTATCAGAGGATGCCTTTTAGGGTATGCATGGCGCTTGCGACCTTTCAACGGTGCATGCTTGCCATCTTCTCTAATATGATTGAAAAATTCCTCGAGGTGTTCATGGATGATTTTTCTGTGTTCGGACCCTTCTTTGATACATGCTTGGAGAACTTCTCTAAAGTTCTCAAGATATGTGTAGACACGAACTTAGTGTTAAGCTGAAAGAAGAGCCATTTTATGTTCAGAAAGGCATAGTGTTGGGGCACATTGTTTTCGGTAGGGGGATTGAAGTAAGTAAAGCCAAGGTGGAGTTAATTTCAAAACTTCCTCCCCTACCTCCATTAAACAAGTTCGGTCATTTCTAGGGCACGCCGATTTTTAATGGCGATTCATCAAGGATTTTAGCAAAAATTTTCAGCCCTTAACCAACTTGTTAGTCAAAGATGCACCCTTTGAGTTTGATCAAGATTATCTAATTGCATTTGAAACTCTTAGGGTTCTTCTTTCCACCACTTTGATCATGCAACCCCTTGATTGGTCTCTCCCTTTCGAGATTTTGTGTGATGCGTCGAATTACACAATAGGGGCTGTGTTGGGGCAACGAGTTAAAAAATTGCCCCATGTGATCTACTACACTAGTAAGACTCTTCAAAAACCTCAATTAAGTTACACTACCACCGAGAAAGAGCTCCTAGCAGTAGTATTCACGCTTGATAAGTTCTGCTCATATCTCCTAGGGTCAAAGGTCTTCGTGTATTCCGATCATACTGCTTTGTGGTACCTTCTTACGAAGAAAGAGACCAAAACTAATCTAATTAGGTGGATTATGTTCTTATAGAGTTTGACCATGAGATTTGGGCTAGGAAAGGGATAAAAAAAATTTATGTAGCTTATCATTTGTCCCGCATTCTTGTTGAGGGGTCTACTAATCCCTATCCAGTTCGAGACTACTTTTTTACGAGCAGCTCTTTATAGTATCTTCTCGGCACCAATTTTTCGCTATGATTGCGAACTACTTAGCCACAGGAATCATTCCTCATGATTGGACACTGCGGGAGAAAGACAAGTTCTACTCCCAAGTGCGCCATTACATATAGGAAGACCCTGACCTTTTCAAAATCTGCCCAAATTCGATCATTCAGCAATGTGTTCCCAAGAGTGAGTACCTTCACATACTTGAGTTTTGTCATACCTTAGAGGGAAAAAACCAGCAGCAAAAATTCTTCAAAGAAAATTTTTTTGGCCGACACTTTTCCGAAATGCTTAGGAGTTTTATAAAGCATGTTTGTAGTGTCAATAAATCGAGAATATCACATAGTATTATAAAGCATGTTTGTAGTGTCAATAAATCGAGAATATCACATAGTATGACATGATGCCTTTGAACCCCATTCTAGTGGTTGAGCTCTTCGATGTGACTTTGTGAGTCCATTCCCTCCTTCTAATGGGTACGAGTACATACTTGAGGCGGTGGATTATGTTTCGAAGTGGGTAGAGGCAATCGTGACTAGGACCAATGATCATCAAGTGGTTGTTAAATTTCCTAAGTGTCTCATTAGTCATTTAGGTTGCCCCCAAGCTATCATTAGCGATGAGGGAACTCATTTCCTCAATCGACATTTTGCGGCACTCCTTGAAAAATATTCAATCACTCACAAGGTAGCCACACTGTACCATGCGCACACCACTAGACATGTTAAGGTTTCGAACCTTGAGATCAAAAACATCCTTGAGAAAACTCTAAGGTCGGATAGAAAAGATTGGTTTTCTCGGCTAGACAATGCTCTGTGGGCGTATAGAACAGCCTTCAAGACCCCTATCGGTGTGTCCCTATATTGGTTAGTCTATGGTAAGGCATATTACCTCCTGGTTGAGTTAGAGCATCGGTCCTATTAGGCAATTAAAAAGTTCAACTTGGATATGGTCGTTGCCAGTTGCCATCGCCACCTCAAACTCAATGAGTTGGAGGACATATGAAATGACTCGTATGAAAATGCCAAGATCTATAAAGATAAGATGAAGGCTTTTCACAAAAAGCACGTTATCTTGAAAACTTTCGAACCTAACAAAAAAGTATGATTTTTCAATTTGAGGTTGAAATTATTCCCCAGGTAAATTGTGGTCTAGATGGCATGGTCCATATATAGTGAATTGTGTGTTCCCCCATAGGGCGGCGAAATTGAGGATCCAGCGGCCAACACCCTTTTTAAGGTGAATTGTTAGCATCTTAAGCCATGTGTGGAGGGGGTTAATGAGGGACTAGCATAGAATATTTCTATTCATGACCTAGTAAGTCCAACATGAGCTTCATTGCTTCTAGCTGAAAATGGTAAACTCAGCGCTTCTGGGAGGCAACCCAAGTGTTTTTAGTGTTCTTTGTTTCTTTACATTGGAAATTGTAGGGTGTGCTAGAGTTTAGAGTCTTTAGATTAGGTCTTAGCATTAGTATCACATTCGATCTAGGTGCAACTAGGGCTTCCCTAGGTACAACTAAGTCCATAGCCCATGGCACTTAATTAGGGAAATATGGAATTCTTCACAGAATAGGTCAACCAAGGCTCAGCCATCAGTTATACCAGGTGCGACTTGGTTGACCATTCAGGCCTCCTAAAGCCTCAAAATTTCAAATTTCCATAGAATAGGTCGACCATCACACGATCAGCGCAATAGTGTGTGGCGACTTGGTCGCCGTTATGTTCCTAGTCACCATCAATTTTCAGAATAAGTCAACCATCGCACGACCATCACTCCTATCGGGTGCAACTTGGTCAACAACCTCTTTCCTAAATTAAGTTAGGGGTCAACCAAGGGGTCAACCAGCCCCAATTTGTTAAAATCGATTTACACACCTTATTCACCCGCAAAGTGACTTTCATTTTGTCGTTATGCCCCATGTACCGATGTTGCTTTACTATATTTTGGTTTTATGCTGGGTGCATTCAGGTGCAGGTATACTTTTTTTTTCTCATCACTGTGCATTGCTTCCCTCCCTTGCCTTTGAGGTGTTTTCTTTCTTTACTTTAGTGGGGACACTAAAGTCTTAAGTTGGGGGTTGTTGGGTTAGGAAGGCACTACACGTCGCATATAGGGCATACATGACATATTTTCAAAATTTCAGTAAACATTATATGCAGTAATCCATGTTAACACAACCTATGCCTTTACATATTTTTATATAGCATTTTTGTTACAACTTCATGTTGTATCTGTTAAATGGCTCTATTATGATCACTAACGATGAATTGAGTTGTTCATGCATACTTTCATGACGTGTAGTCAGTATTACTTTTTGGCAAATCAAAGCGAGTTAATCGTGAGTTCATTAGTTTTAATGTTGTCATATAAGTTTTGGTATGTACATGGTGTATTACAAGGCTTAGTCACACTTACACATGATTTGTTTCACTCAAATTTCCTTGTGGAGAGAACAATTGTGGCAACTATGACACCTTGGTAAGGATTCTATTGAGCCTTTCATTTTTTTTAGAGCTATTTACATAAACTCTGAGTTCATGAAATTCAACCATTCTTTTTAGGATACTCTTTTTATGCTAGACTTTTTGTTTGCATTTGCTAGCCTAGAGGCAATGTCCAGTGGTGAGATATAAACCTAACTCTTATAGCCTTCTCAAGATGTGATTATTAAGCCAACCCTAGAGATGAAAATAATTCATGAATTCTCTTTCCGAGTTTTCCCTATCAATAGCACGAAGACAATATAAAGTTGTATTGTTTGTCCCTGGTAGCCATGAAAAAGAAAAACAAAGAAAAGGAAACTGATGAGTAGAAAAGAAAGAAAAAGATAAAATGATGAAAAAAAATATAGATGTTTGCTCCAAAAACAAAATAAAGAATAGAAATTGATGAAAATAGAATGACCAACTTAGGGACACCACATTCCTGCAAGTATCAAGTTTGTTTGGGTGTTCTGATGCATATGAATGGATCTACGCATGGTTTATGAATTATCAATCTAGGGTGGTCTTGGTAGGATGTGGTGAGTAGGTAAGAAGGAGTTAGGGTGAAGGACCCAACACCTTGATATTAGGCTGGATTCCATTCCCTTAAGACTAGTTCACTCTATTTTCTGCTTCTTCGATGTATGTGAGATCTTTGACCATGTATGTTTTTCCTCAGATATGGGAGTGACCCCATTTTCATTAGTGTTTTTAAGAGTATGTCGGTGATGCTGAGTCAAGACAACCCTTCTGCAGGTGTTTTAGGATTATCCGAGCGAAATGAGTCATTCTACATATGCCTTGTGATTATGCTTCTTAATACTAATATTTATACAATGATATTAACTTTGGATATGAATTGCTGATTGATTCTTTGAGGGTTATGATATATAATGGCTATATCTTATTGAGGCATTTATGGGTGATTTTCCTTGGAGTTGTCTTTATAATGGATGTTTTTGTAGAGGGGCATGTTTGTAAGGATGCTATATGTCTGTATATGAAGTGGTATGAATGTGTTACTTGTTTGAGCTTTTGATTGTCATTCACTAGGATAGATATTTGTGGGGGTCGCCCTAGAAACCCACATGACATTATAACTTATCCACTAGGGCCACCTAGGGGTTTAAAGCCTTATTGCATAAGGTAAATGCAATCGTGTTTCTGGCGAAAGAGGAGGTAGTTAGGAATTTATTTATCTTTTGTAGGTTTTTTATAGTTTTCTTTACTCGAGGACTAGCAAAGTGTAAGTTGGGGGTTATGAAGTGTTCCTAAAATATGCTTATTTAGGCCCCATTTACCTATGCGATGTCTTTATTTACTCTGTAATTATCACTTCTTATCATTGTTTGGAGTTACATGTGGTATGTTTGATGTTTCAAAAAATCAGAGCATAAATCGAGGAGTTAAGCAGTGTAAGGAGTCGATGCAAAAAATTGGAAGCATAAGGCTCAACAAAGTGCTTGACTATGTCTCCATGGCCTTGATTCAACTACAGCCAAATGTCCTTGATCAACCATGTGGTGCGACCAAGGAGTCACAAAAGGTGACTAGGTCGAGCTAGAAGACTCCAGAGTGCTAATTAACAACAAGTTCACAAAGACCCTCAACCAGGGCACAACCCATCGACTAAACATAGAACTAATTGAATATTTTCCAAAATGTATTGACCAGGTCGTGACCAGGAGACCTTGGCAATGCGACCAGGTCGACTTTGATTGACTTCAGAAATCTACTTCGCGAGATTTTGGGTGATTGTTTCCTGATTTGAATTTCAGCGTGCATAAACCCTAAGGGGTATAAAATTAAACCTGGAAGAGATGATTAGGGATTCCCTTTAGTTCTCGAGTTTCTTTGGGTTCCTTTTAGATAGTTTTTAGCCATCAAGTTGTATTGCTTTGTTTTAATTTTGGATTGCAGTAGTTTAATCATATTTTCATTTCTTCTTTGCTTTGGGTTCTGAATTTCAATAAAAGTCATGTTTATAGTTTCATTCATTATCTTGTCTTTACGTTTGATTGCTTGTATGATGAGTAGCTAATTTATTTGATTCTCTGGTTGTGATGAAACCCTAAGCTAGATTCTCATAACTAGGATTTAGTTGATTGTGCATAATAGGGTTAGGTAGCTAGCAAGGAATCTGTGTTTGCTACATAGGGTGTAGAGACCTAGAAAAATTTAATTTATGAAATTAATAAATGAAAAGAAAAGAAAAAGAAAGAAAATAAGGAAAAAGGAATTATAAAAAGGGGCATCAGCATGAATTTGTCAACGAACCCGGGGTCCTCATCGACAAATGTCCTTCTAGGTCTCGTCGATGAAGTACACGTGTCTTATCGATGAGGATATACCGAGAGTAGTTAATTTCAGGCTATTAAGGGTTTGTCAACGAACCCATTACATTCGTTGACGAACGCCCTTCTATGGTTCGTAGACGAGTACACGTGTCTCGTCAACGAATGCATATCACCAGCAATCTATATATATATATATATATATATGTTAAAATCATATTTCAACGAGGAAATTCATTTCCTCCTCTCTCTCTCTCTCTCTCTCTCTCTCTAACCTTTGGTTCCTCCCCCTTCTCTCTAAGATTTTGACTCCGTTTCAGCCTGTTTCGACGATCAAAAGCTACCATAGGGTTCGTGGGAAGATTCTCAGAAAGTTGACCAGAGTAAATTGTTGATTTGGAGTCCTTAGCACCACTCCAAAATTAGGGTAAGTAAGTTATTTTAGGGTTTAAATGATTGTTTGGGATATGTGGACCCAGGATATGTTGAGATTGTCAGTAATTCGAATGCTGACTATGCTGGCAATAAAGTAGATCGAAAAAGCACGAGCAGCACTTATCATTACTTAGGACAATCTCTGGTTTCTTAATTCTTCAAAAAATAGAACTCAATTGCGCTGTCCACTGCCGAGGCTGAATATATAGCGACTGGGAGTTGTTGTGCTCAAACGCTTTATATGAAGCAAAAACTCATGGACTATGGATTGCACTATGATACAGTTCCTCTAAAATGCGATAACGCTAGTGCAATAAATATCTCAAAGAACCCTATATCGCATTCATGAACTAAGTATATAGAAATTAGACATCATTTTATTCGTGACCATGTGCAAAAGAGAGATGTGACACTTGAATTTGTGTGCACTAATAAATAATGGGCCGATATATTCACAAAACAACTTTACGAGGATAGGTACATCCAAATCAGACGTGAATTAGGTCTAATGCACAATAGAGAAGTTTCCTAGGGATATGATGGAATGCATAAACTAAGGGGGAGCAACTTAACTTAGAATCACTACGGCTTTGAAAATTAAGCTTCTCTCACAATCTTATTTTGCCTTGCACATATATCTTATGACTTGTGAAGAATGCAATTACTATTCATTATGTATTGATTACTTAAGTCTATTTAATAGATGTTATTATCTGGTATTTTGAACTAATAATGACTATATGGATTGAGGATACTGGAGTGCATGCTTGTATGGAACGTCATCTACAAGGCAATTGCAGAATTTGTGTATGCATGCTGATGGTGGACTAGGTTATTGCATAATAAACCTAAATGATCATATCTAGAGATTCATACTACCTAGTTGTATGATTTGGGGAGTTTCTCTAAACTAAGGACGCATTTGAATGCTTACATTTTTACCTTAGCCCATTTTGCTGATGCCAACATGGGGAGAAATAGTGTAGCAAAATTGGGTAATGGAGCATCACTGAGTGCGGGAGGAACTAACTGAGCATAACTCTTCATATTATATTATCCTGCATATCTTTACTCTTAGTATCTGAGCTTAATGACAAATTTAAATGCATATATTTTTTAAATGTCTTCGGTCATGAATATGCTTGAACTACTCTAGACTTTTTATTTTATGCATATTCTTAGGGGGAGCCTTATAAGGCTGTACCCATTTTTGCTCTTGTATTTGTCATCATCAAAAAGGGGGAGATTGTTGACTTTATGAGTTCTATCCCATTTTGATTATGACAAATCCAAAGCATCTCACTTGTACATATAGTGCTTGAACAGATTTCCTATTGAACAACTAACCTGTATTAAATAGGCACAAAAGAATGAGAAAGAGATATATTTAAACTTGTTAAAGCTAGAGAAAGGAAAAGCAAGGACTTAGGAAATGTAAAATGTATAAAAAATGAAAATGATATTATCTTGATTAAGGACGAAGACATTAAAGAAAGATTGTGAAGTTACTTTAGTAAGTTATTTAATGAAAACCAAAATAAAAAGCTTAAATTTAAAATTATCAAATGAGAAAAAGACTAAAAATATAAGATTTATTCACAAAATTAGAGTTAACGAAGTTAAGTTTGCACTAAAAAAGATAAAAAATGGAAAAGTTATGGGACGAGATAACATCTAAATTGAAGTTTGGAAATGCTTAGCTGAAAACAGAATTATAAGGTTAACTAATTTATTTAATACAATTGTAAAAACTAAGAAAATGTTAGATGAATGGAGGAAAAATATTTTAATACCTATATACAAAAATAAAAGAGATATTCAAAATTGTAATAACTATCGTAGAATTAAAATTATGAGTCATACGATGAAACAAGTTAGAAACGAAGATCTCAGAAAATCAATTTGGTTTCATGTTTGGGAGATCTACCACAAAAACTATTTATCTTTTAAGAAGATTAATGGAAAAGTTTAGGGAAAAGAAAAGGGACTTGCATATGATATTTATTGACCTTGAAAAAACATATAATAGGATACCTAGGAAAGTTCTATAGTGGGTTTTACAAAAAAAAAAAAGTGTATGTAGTAGGTATACCGATGTAACTAGGGATATGTACGATGGAATAATGACTAGTGTAAGGACTATAGATAGAGAAACTAAAGAATTTCAATCACCATAGGTATACATCAAGGATCTGCTTTGAGTCCTTATCTTTTTACTTTAGTAATGGATCAATTGACTAAGAATATTCAAAAGGAGATTCCATGGTGTATTTAGTCTGCAGATGATATCGTATTAATTGACGAAACTAATGACGGAGTAGAGGTTAAGTTAGAATTATGGAGAGAAGTTTGAGAATCTAGATGCTTTAGGATAAGTAGAAATAAGAGAGAATATATAAAATGTAATTTTAGTAATGATAGGAGGAATATTGAAGGCAAAGTAAAACTTGATGACAAAGAAATAAATAACACTTGTAGATTTCGATACCTTAGATCTATTATGCAAGTTGAAGAAGAAATTGAAGATGATTTAATGCATAGAGTTAAAGTAGGTTGGATAAAATGGAGAAGTGTTTCAAGTGTGCTATGTGATCGTAGAATATCCTTAAAATCGAAAGGGAAGTTTTATAAGACAATTATAAGCTATGCTATATGGATTGGAATGTTGGGCGATGAAGAAACATAATATCCAAAAAGTAAAAGTTGTCGAGATGAAAATACTTAGATGGATGAGTGGTATAACATTGAAAGATATATTAAGGAATGAACATATTTGTGATAAGTTAGATGGAACTCCTATAGAAAATAAGATAAGGGAGGGGCAACTCATATGATATAGACACTTACAATGTAGGCTACATAGTGCAAATGTGAGGAAGAGTGACTTAGTTAATGTGAAGGACAATAGAAGGGTTAGGGGTAGACCTAAAATAACTTGAGAGGAAATAGTGAATAAGGATTTAATATTCTTGAATCTATCAAAAGAAATGGTTCATAATTACATAAATTGGTAGAAAATGATTCACATAGCCGACCCCACTTAGTGGGACTAAGGCTTGGTTTTGTTGTTGGTTTTGTTGTTGTGTTTTGATATATCTTTTCTCAAATCCAAGAATCAAGGTTGAACAAATTCTTCTCCGAGTTTGAACACCAAACACCCTTCCGGCCCAAAAAGAGAACAAAATATACAACAAATTAAACCTTCCTCACTATCCATTTCAAGTTACTCTCATTCATACTAATTAGTTCACTCGTTCTAACTAGTATACTATTTGACATACATTACAAATGTCCCTGTTCAAGTATACCGCAAAATACAAAGAATTATAATGTTCAATAAAGCATTAAAATTTGTAACTATAAGTTTTGAGAAATGCAATCGAGTTTCATTAAATTCCACCAATTCCAAATTCAATGCTTGTGGATTCCATGTTCCACTTCCAATATAGATAGAAGACCAAATTTCCAGTGTGGGATGAAGTTCAGCCAGCAAGCTGCTAGGCTAGTACCTCCTGTTTCAGGGAATATTTTCCATAATGATGCCAAAACATATTGTACGGTGAAACAGTCAATATATCTACAGCTAACCTGCATTCAAATTTCAAATAATAACTGAGAAGCTCTCTCAAGAATTAGAAATCTCACTTGAGCAAAATTCCATTTCAAAAGAAATTGGAGAGCAATCACAAAATATCAGAAATATTAGGTCTGGCTGAGCTATCAATAGAACATAAACCAACACATGTTTGGACCATCTTTCTTTTATTTTTATTTTGCCTGCAAATAAGGACACTACAGTCCCCACAACCATGTGAAAATTGGACCTACTAATTGACATTGATTAGACACCACTGTCCACGCATTTAATGTGATTCGTACTATTTTTTTTTTTTTTTTTTTTTTTATTGTTGCATGCTTTGATAAGATATCAAAGTACCAAAATCTGAAGTGCTTATTCGATATTGCGTATCAATAATTTGAAGTGGTAAACTTTCTGCTCGACAGGGAGTGACTGAAAATAAAGATATGAAGAGATCCACACTTACAAGCAGCAACCTTGCAAACGCAAGTGAGAAGCTCTACGCATTGAGATGCGTCCACAAAGGCTCAATTATTAAAGTATAAAATTGTTCCGCCAGAATAATCTCCAAATTGTTTTTCAAAAAGTTTTAAGGGTGTTTTTGATGATTTGAAAAGTCATCTAGTTTTGTGAAAGCTGCATGTAAGGATGTCATCAGTCATGGGCATAGACAATTTTAGAGCGGAGTTAGCCAAGGATAAAGGATTTACAGCGTTAGAAGCCAAATAAAAAATAAAAGTAAATAAATAAATAAATAAAAGCAGCCTGTTTGTCCCCAAATGTGAATATTATTGAGCCAATGTGCCTAACCCAGATCATGGCTATCCAACTCATGCTACTGCCTTAAGAAGTCATAAATGACCTATCAATGCACATGACACCCAAATCTTTCACATTATGTACCACCTTCATAATTTTCTCATACACTTCATTGTCAAGATTAGCAATTCTCATCTACAAATCCTTGCTAAATGTGCAGCTCATGCAGTTGTAACAGTTGCCACTAATAAAGACAGATAACTGTTTCTAGCATAACTATTGCAAAAACTTGTGAGCGTACACACACAGCAATCGCAAAATAGAAAAGAAATGATAGAACACAGCAAATTTGACGTCTGCCTTAGGCAGTGTGCTGTGTGGCTACATTAATGGAACCTTGTGCAATCTTCCCCTATATTATAGAATGAAATTGCTTTCAACCCTCAACTAAAATGTGCATAGGCCCATCAGAAAATTCCAAAATAGTACCATACAACAAATAGACACTCCGCCCTACACCCTATGCCTGCCTCAAAATACAATACTTCAGGTGCATTAAGAAGACTGCGCTCTAGCTCAAGGCCCTTCAAGCCTCTCATTCTCCAAAGGAACCTTCCCGTCTCTTTCAGACTTCAAGCAGAGCACCTACTGGATACGAATTGAGTGACTCAATGGTAACTCAATTTTCTGTTCAGATTCTACCTATTCATGGAAAAGGACTAGGCTAGGGAGCACAGAAAAATACTGCAAGCACCTTTTTGCACCTTTTTTCTTATAGTATCCCCACATCACAGACCTTAAAAGTCTTGATATTAACTTTCAAACAATGCACTGCATTTGTCAATCAGAGAAATATATTCATACTGCATGTTTGAGGTTCGGGATACCAGTGTGTCTATTTTTTATAATTAACAGATCTCATAAAAGAAGACCAAACAAAAGTACAATATGTGGAGGGCAAGACATCCTCTAGAAATCTACTAAAAGCAGCTACAATAATGCTGCCCCTCAATCCTTTTGGAGATTGGACAATAAATCCCCCAAATAAATACCTAAAGCCTGCCCAAAAAAAGTGCGAAAGACAACTCAATCCAATAACAAATGGAAATAATTTGTTCTGGCATTGAAATTCTCACATTTTTACTTGAGCCATGGAGTACAAAGAAAAGCATGCTCTGCTCACATCCATAAAGCCTTCGCCTCTTTACTTCTCCTAAAACACCAAAATCATACCAAACAAGAAATAATCCACTTCTTGAGAGACCACCACACTTCACCAAGGCAAGAGAAAAGAGCTATCCAAAGCTATCTCGCCACCCAACATTGTAGAAAGAGGTGTTCTCATTAGATTCTAGGCATATCAAGTAAATATTAGGCTGGTAGCCTTAGAAGGGTCTGCTTACCTGTAACATTCGTATTAATCCTGCAAGTCTAGATGAAAGTCCTCCCCTTAAAAGGAGCCCTTAGCCTTCCAAATTGTATCACACAAAGAAAAAAGAACAAAGGGTTCAAGGTCTCAATATATGAAAGAAGAAAAGAGTTGGAAGAAATAGAACCTGATAAATCCCCTAGCATCAAGGGTCAAGCTTGTTCACGGCCTTATGCTTGCCTATGACAACTTGTCTTGAGTTTATTGGGTGCATAACCATCATGTAAATTGTTAAGTTGAGTAATGCCTTAGAGAAAAAGGGGAGTATAACTCCTCAAGTGTTATGATATTTCCTTATGCTAGAGTTGGAATTACATAAAAATCTCCTAGGGGAGGGTGAGTGCTCATCAATCATTGTAAAACTCGCTAGCTATTATCAATATCTTTAGCCTGATTCTCATTGTCTACAAATGTGTAACAAGATGAATTACATTTCTTTGCTATTCGCATTGTATTTGACGTTTGTGAACATGTTCATGCGGTGAGTCCATGGTTTACTTTCAACTAAATAGTTAAGCTTGTGTGTTACAACTAGTGTCACACAACCCTTCACACAATGTGTTCTACTTAGCCCTGTGATATTTGGTATCAAAGCTCAGTTTAATACTTCAGGATTCGGTGATCTTCAAAAAATGTGAAGCATCATTGGGACAAAACATACCGCACACTAACATGGAAAGACTTGATGCACTAGAGTCGCATATCAAGACTATCCATAAGGGGCATAGAGCTGGTCAAACTTACAGATCGAATTGGTGTATTGGAAGGATCCAAAAAAATAAAAACAAGGTTACATTGATGAATTGTCACATGGTTTCTATGGTATGATGGAAGCTTTACAACATGAGATGGGTGAACTTACCACCAAGATGAGCCTTTTGGTGCGTACTCCCAAAAATATCAGTTCTATGAGGGTAGAATATGATAGAGCAAGGCACAAGAACCACAAGCATTCGATGGCGCCTATGATCTACACAATACCTTTGTGCAAGTAGAGCCTACTAAGAGGAAGGGAAAGTATACATGGCTACCATGTACTTAAACCAAACTGAGGCGGTTACAAAGTACAATTAAATCCAAAACAAAATGTATGATTGATACTTACGAGACTCAAGAATACAGCTAAGGGTCCAATTTTGTCCTAAGAATGTTCAATATAATTCTCCATGCAACTTACGAAATCTTAAGAAAATGGGAATAGTTGAAAATATATGAAGCAAATCTCTGCATTGATGTTAGATATTCAGGACATGTCTGAGAAAGACAAGTTATTATATTTCCTTGAAGGTTTGAAAGCATAGGCAATGATTCGACAAAAGAGCTAAAGACTTACCTACCGCAGAACTTACAGAAAACACTTGACGAACTATGCTAGGTAAACTCCCCCCATGCCCAAGAATGGAGCAAAATTCTCTTTCAAAAAGGGCAAACACAAAAGTGTGGGAGCCAATACAAGGCAACATCTTCAAAGGAGCCATCCTTATTTCCAACCTCCAACACATTTAGTTATAACAGTCTTCCATCAAGTTGTCGATTGTCCTCACATGTCATTGCTCAATGTCTTACAAGCTTATATTGATGAGGACCCACACGGACAAAAGGAGGATGAGGGCAATTCAATTACTAAACACATTGAAGAGGTAGACAAAACAATCCAAAGTTGACCAGGAAGATTAATCTTTGTCTCACAAGGAGAAGAGTAGAAGCACAAGGAGAAAAATACTTCTCCCATCAAAATTCTTGGAAAATCTAGAAAAAACAAACTAATAATCCAAAAAAATTCTGGGAAAGCATATTCATTGATGATTATTAACAAAACCAAAGCTCCTCACTCCTTTATCATAATTGACCGAGGAGGCAAGCCTACCTAACTCTTTACTCTAACTTGAGGATCTTTCCTCTCACCTCACCACCAATCCGAACCACTTCCCCTTCATGGATCACAAACCTAAGACCCAGCTCAACAAGGTCATCTTGGGCCTCATTATTTTCCCTATCTGTGGCCTACAAAGTCCACGATATGAAAGTCCCCTATACAGGTGGCACAAGCGTATATTAGATGTAAAAATGGAATGCTTGGAATGGGAAGAACACCTATTGGATTAGCTACATTTTTCAAAGAATCCTTTACAGTTGCATTCCCAAGGCTACGAACCAAACCATCAAGGTTGGAAACAAGAATGGAGCTTGGAACTTCTAAATGAGAATCATTGTGATAGGTATATGATTTGTTCAAGCAAAGTTCCTCCAAAATTAAAGTTTCATACAAGCACTGGGCACCTTTAGCATTTGGATACCCTGAATGCTAGAACAAGAGTTCTTTAGTTCATTCCTCCCCACCCCCCCCCCCCCCAAAAAAAAAAAAAAAAATACTAGTTAGCCCCCTTTGGCACAAACGTTTATTAGTTGTAGAAATGAAATGCTTGGAATGGGAAGAATACCTATTAGATTCGCTACACTTTTCAAAGAAGCCCTTAGAGTTTCATTCCCAAGGCTACGAATCAGACAATCTAGGTTGGAAACAAGAATGGAGAACTTCTACTGCCCCCGGGCATAAGCTCAGATGGTAAGGATTCACTAGACGGCCTTGGACAAAGGTGAAGTCTAGGGTTCAAACCCTACCACCTGCAACGCACATCCACAATTTACCTCTTACGTTTTGGCTGAAGGCACAGCTGGCATAGGTGTGGGATTAGTCTGACACGCAAGCCTAGGAAACCTAGCGTATCCAAAAAAAAGATGGAGAACTTCTAAAGGAGAAGCATTGCGACATGATTTGTTCAAGGTTCCTTCAAAATTAAAGTTTCATCCAAGCATTGGACACCTTTAGCATTTTCAATGTTTTGAATTCCAGAATTGGAGCCCTTAAGTTCACCTCCCCCCCTCCCCCAAACATCACATTGAAGTTCATTCCCATCAGATTTTAAGGTAGAGTCACCCCCTATTTCTTGAGAAATTGTGATCCCTCTCATTCTCTGCAGATAATCCTCATTTTCATAGTTGAATGAACAAAGAGAAGTGTTCTCGTCATCTTTAAGATCTATAGATGCACAATCATTGCTATCAGATTACACGACCTATTTCTCTTTGGTTCCTAGAGTAGAATTCCCAAATCCCATTTTCATTTTGATTTTATTATAGGCCACTAAAAGTCTTCATAAAGCATTGTAGTCCACTTCACTCGCATAGAGGCCCACTCTTGAGAGGATATTTGAAATGATTTCTTACCCAATTTGGGGATGAGTTTCCTTTCGGTTATCCTAAAATGAAAGCCCCGGTCAACATTTCCTTTTTCATGATTTCTTCTTCCAAGACTCATCTTGCTAGAGTTCCTCCGTTTGCAGTTGAGCAAAGCTTATGCTCTTGTGAAAACTATGGTTTTAATTGCAAAGGGGGTTGCGGTTGTTGCTTGTTTACAAGGAAGACATTGAAGGAGTTGCAATCAATGCAAAGCATGGAATGGTTCAAATTCATGTTTTTTGTTCTTGAATCACCCGACTGCCCTCCAAAGCCTCTTCCACCCCAACTTCGAATTGGCATGCAAACCATCTACATTGCTCCCTAGGCCAGGATCCTCTCCAATGAAATGAAGCAACCAAAAGCATTAGCTCCCAATTGAAGCATGACAAAGTGGTTTGGAGCCTGAAAAGTTTTCATCCAACGACTAGTTGACTTAAAGAAAGCATATGATAGGGTACCTAGGGAAATTCTATGGTTGGTTTTAGAAACAAAATGGTGTATGTAGTAAGTATACTAATATCATTAAGGATATGTACGATGGAGTAATAACTAGTGTAAGGATTATAGGAGGAGAGACTAGAGATTTTCCAATCACAATAGGTATACATCAAAGATCTGCTTTGAGCCCTTATCTTTTTACTTTAGTAATAGATCAACTAACTAGAAGTATCTAAAATGAGGTTCCATGGTGTATGTTGTTTGCAGATGATATTGTATTGATGAAACTAGGAGTGCAGTCGAGGCTAAGTTAGAATTATGGAGAGAAGCTTTAGAATCTAGACGCTTTAGGATAAGTAGAAATAAGAGAGAATATATGGACTGTAATTTCAATAATAGTAGGAGGAATATTGGAGACAAAGTTAAACTTGATGATAAAGAAATAAATAGCACTAGTAGATTTCAACAGGATTTATTATGCAAGCTAAAAGAGAATTGACGAGGATGTAATGCATAAAGTTAAAGTAGGTTGGGTAAAATGGAGAAGTGCTTCAAGTGTGCTTTGTGATTGTACCATACCCTTAAAATTAAAAGGGAAGTTTTATAGGACGAGTATAAGACCAACTGCACTGTATGGATCAAAACGTTGAGCGACTAAGAAATAGCATATCTTAAAAGTAAAAGTTGCTAAGATGAGAATGTTTAAATGGATGAATGGTATAACATTGAAAGATAATTTAAGAAATGAACATATTCACGGTACGTTAGGCGTAGCTCCAGTAGAAGATAAGATAAGGGAGTGATGACTCAGATGATTTGAGCACTTGCAACATAGGCTACGTAGCGCACCAATAAGGAAGAGTGAGTTAGTTACTGTGAGGGACAGTCGAAAGTGTAGGGGTAGATCTAAAATAACTTGGAATGAGATCAGTAAGGATTTTATAGCCCTGAATGTGTCAAAAAAAATTGTCCACCATCGCATAAATTGGTGGAAAAGGATTCATGTAGCTGACCCCACCTAGTGGGACTTAAGACTTGGTTTTGTTGTTGTTGTTGTTGGCTAGCTCATTTTGAAAAGAGGAAAGTTACAGCTCCCTCAAAAGCCACAATCTCTCCTCCTCTAAAACGGGAGATGGAGAAGAGACCACAGTTCGCCTTTTCTGTAATGGCAAGGAGTCTATCCTTTTCTTCCAGAGTAAAACAGTTCTTGTTTATGAAGAGGGTAGAGCTCCCCAAAATAGAGGTTTGAAAACAACTTGGATTTCGTAGTCAAGGACTCAAATTGATCATGTACATTTTGAATTTATGCTATTTGAAAAAAAAAAAAAATTCCCTGATTTGGTTTGCAGATTTTCTATAGACTAGACACATTCAGAAAATCAAGAGTTGCTTCTGCAACAAGAGGATCAGCAAACTCACTGCGATCGGCATTAGAAACAGGTTGATTCTGGCAATTTATTGTTGAGTTGCTTCACTTGATCATTGGGAAGTGATACCTCAACTCCCCATTTCTCTGTTCTACAGAGTTAAGAACATCCCCATCTCTATCCTCATGGGCTTCTCCAATTAAATTAATACCCATAATGGACTTGGCCAGACTCATCTTCCTTGCCTGAAACCAGACTATCTTGTTTCTGGTCAGCCTCTCCTATTAAATCTTCAAAATTGGGCTTTCCCAGGCACATCTCACTTGACTTGTCCACTACAAATCCAGCAGCATCCCTGGGCTTAAAGTACACTTTCTTCTCAACCCATCTAAATACTGCCTGCATTTTTTTACCCCATTATAATTTAAATTTAAACTTGAAGATCCTCTCCTTCCAAACCCAAAGATGAGCCGTTTCCAAAGGATTTTTGCAGTTTTAGAAAGATTTTCTTGGCAGCATTAGAGGTCATAACAGGAGGAATTCTAAGAGCACAGCATAAGATACCAGCGAGAACCACTAAAGGACGTCCACTTTTCCGCCAAGAGCCTCGCTTCTCCTAACATTTGCTGAACTGAAATCAGCACACCTCAACCTTAATTCACTGATCATCTGCTTCTCATTCGCATTTAAAATTTGAGCTATGTGCTTGGATGAGCAACTTCAAACCTCACACTTCCACTCCCTCAGGAATATGAACTGACTGGAGCAGACCTTGAGCTTTAAATTTGTCTAAACACAAAAACTAACCCCTACCATCCGACAAAAGCTTCAGATCGCCTCCAACTGTTCTGGGATTCAGCCTCCATAATAGTTAACATGCTTAATTTGGGTCATAAATGCCCATCTTCATTAGGACCCACTGGAACTCAACGATTTTCAACAATAAATCGATGTGAATCCGATATTCTAAGGACAAATGATCCAAACAATCTAGATAACTCACCTTCCAATCAGCTTTAAAAGTGTGAAGAATCCCCATAGAGAGATCACTTGCTTATCACTTCCCCTCTGAGATCAAACTAGGAGAGTACTGCATCATCATTTAATCTGCGCCATCCCTGAGGAGGAGACACTGCTTGGCAAAGATTATCCTTTCTGTGTAGGGAGACATAATGCACAGAGAGAGAGAGAGAGAGAGAGAGAGAGAGAGAGAGATTAGATTTGATCTGAGAAAGAAATTAGAAAAGAAAAAATAAAGTAAATAAAATTGTATTATGAAAAAGAACTGCAAAGAGTGGTTCTGTGCACAGCACCGAATGCAACACTCGGTGCTTCCATACCATAGCATCAAACTAGAGGTTTTTTTTCTTTTCCTAGAGTCCATTTTAGAAATTAGAGTTTTTTTTTTTTTTTTTTTCTTTTTGGAGTTCATATCCAAATTTTGTTTAACTGTTAATGTGTCATGAACATTGGTTCCATTTAAGGAGCAAGGTTGATTGGGTAGTTTATGGAAAAAACTGATATATGCCTCATAATGACTATTTTAGAGGAACAAATTACTTCTACAATGACGGCGCCTTTTAGTTTTCCCTCAAAATCTTATAGGAGTGCTGCTTTCATCTCTCCAAGAATGGCTCAACAGTCCATTAAGATGATGTTAGAAACCATCTCTCTCGAGTTTTTCTATACTCCATCTATTTTTTGCAACTTCAGAAAAACCCATCATCTTTTAGCAATTCTAATTGCAATGAGTACTCTTTCATGCCTAGAAAACAAAACAGCCACTAGTTTCGCATCAAGATGAATCATTTTATGTCAGATCACTTCTTGTTTTGTTTTGTAGGGCACCAATTAACACAGCTCACATGACTACCAAGGATCCTATTTACTCATATTCTTTTATGAAAGGTAAGAACCATTTTTTCCTCCAATACAACCCACTTCATCTGTTATCATTGATGATGGTAGTTCATGCGCACGAGCTGCTAGTTGAACTGTGAAATCTACAGCAGCTGCCTCAGTGTATTATGTCTTCCAAATAATAATCCTTTACCCTTAAGTCAATTGAACAAAGAAATTGACTATTCTATAACTATTAAATCATTTTTCCATTTGTGATTTTTAGGACCTCAATGCAATGAGGATGATTGGAAGCCATCATGAACAAGATGGTCTCTGCTATCTGAATAGGGTTCCGTACAACTCCTGTGGCTCTTCATTCTAGTGTAACAGATCAAAAATGACACTTCTGGCTTAGTCATCCATCCCCCAAGTACTTGATTGCTCATCCCACCGTGAGTTTAAATTTTGAATCTGTATCCTGTCGGTTGGAGAAGCCTCAACCAGTCTCATTTCTGTGTACAGTAGATTATTGTTGTCCTCTTCAGTTGGTTGGAGTCCAACAACTAGAATAAGAGCCTTTAGTTATTGTTTAATTTGTTACTTATGTGGATTGCTGTTCAAGGATTTTTATTCATTTATATTTTTTGATAAGTAAAAATATATTACAGAAAGCCTCCAAGGATAACAAACTTCCATATATAAAGATCGTTAATCTAAAAGTTAAAGCAGCACAGAATCTACAAAATGAAAACAAAAGATTCAGGGCTATCATAAGAGGTGCCCTTCATCCAGAAATGCAAGACAGAAATCCATTTGCCCCTAATATTATCCAAAACTGAAAACTCAATCCCTTGGAAGGCTCTGGACTACTCAACTCTCTGAACCAGCTGAAAAGAGGGAAGCATTGAATCCTAGAGAGTCCTATCCTCTTGCATTTTGATCCCCTCCACACTTGAATTTCCTGGATCAGCTCCTCAGCTATCACCCACTTGATTCCCAAAGACACAAAAATCAACCTCCATAAAATCTTCAACCAATTGCAATCATGGTTTTAAATAGCAGCCACAATCATTGCATAAGGCCGCTGTCCAACAGATTTTTGGGGTCTCAATACCACTACACACTGGCACATCACAATTGCAGTGAGAATAAAAACCACAAACACAATGGGCACTACGAACCGCTACTACCATGTAACAACTACCACAGGAAATTATGAGACCACTACAGCCGCAACAAGGTTGTTACAACACAATTATTTTTATTTTTTTCTATTTCCACCCACTCTCTTTCATTTTTCCCATAGTAATCAATCCCAATTAACCATGTGAAGAAGATGAGGTGGAAAAGATTACAAAGAGGATAACATCAATACCAAAAACTATTATTAGTTTTTGCATCATTCATAAGAGATGCATTAATCAATAATTTTTTTGTTAAAGAATTTTTTTATTTTGTTTAATATTATTAATTTTGCATTTTTTTTTTTTTTTATATTTGTTAACTTCAACTTTCTTCTACTTCTAGTTTTTTTTTTTTTTCCTGTTCAAGCTATTAATAATTTACTTTATAGTGATAACTTTTATGACTATAATATTGTAATTGCATAGCTTGATAGCGTATCATATTGCAAATATTTTCTTTCATTAATTTTCTATATCTCCACAATTCATTCATATTCATGGACAAAAAGTAAGTAGGGAAAAGTGAAAAATAATCTTCAATAATTGCTTTTTTAAAAATATTGTAAATATATTATCTTTACTAAACAATGAAAGTAAATTTAACTAAATGATCCAAAATTCATTTAAGTTTTTCTATTAAAAAGGGCCAAGGGCTTAAAACATGCAAATCTACCAAAAAAATGTTGTGCATGCTTGACAAAAAACTTCATAATCATTACACCTGTTTCTTGCAATATAACTTCCACTACCCCCGCTTTTTGGTACAACTACCACCATTACGCAACACTACTTGTTACTAATATTTAAAACCATAATTGTGACAGGAAAGCAGATGGTTCACTGTCTTCTCTCTTTACAACAAGAACAACAACAACAAAATTGTTCGCTGTAAAATAACCTCTTTTCATCAGATTTTTTTTTTTTTAATCTAAAATGGTGGTATATTTTTAAAATATAATAATAATGTACAAGTAGAAAAAACTAACGAATGACTCTTTGTATCATGTTGTGTATAATGTCATTACATACTGCTGCTTTTATACATAAAGTCAAGTGCCTATAAATAGAAAGAAATCAACTCACTCTATACAATTAATTCTAAAAAATTATAGCTAACAAGGAAAGTCAAATTTAGGACATACTAATTGTGATTCTTGACACTCTATATTTAGAGTTTCCGAGAATGGTAGCTTTCCATATGCGACAGATCTTCAACACTCCCCCTCAAACTAGCGAATCGATGTCAATCATTCCAAGTTGTCCACCAGAGCTTCTTAAGTCTTCATGTCTAACCCTTTAGTAAACAGATCTGCCACTTGTTGAGTTGTGGGGATATATGGCATACACACTTCTCCAAACTCAATTTTCTCTTTAATGAAGTGTGTCTATCAATCTCAATATGTTTAGTTCTTTCATGTATTACTGAATTGTGAGCTAATGAGATTGCTGCCTTCTTGTCATAGTAAAGCTTCATGGTTCCATTGGTGTTCATTCGCACGTCCTTCAGAATTAGTTTGATCCACAGTAGATCTTCAACAGTACAAAACAAGAGAATAAGGAATCTTCCTAAAAATAACAAAAAAGCTAAAATAGAAAAGCAAAGAGTTAATACAAAACAGCAAACTAATCATGTTGAACATCTTCAAATCACATTCCCTAAGAAACAACCAGCAGCAACACAGCATAAAACCCACATCTCCAGAGGGCTGACCTGTCTTTGCTCCTTACGAACACCAAAAATAGAAATGCCCAGAATATCCTCCTGCTCCAGACAAACCCAACTTTCCCCAATAAAACCAAAAAGCTTGTCCCATATCCTCCAGGCTCCAAGAGAAATAACAATGCATAAACAAATGAGAAGCAAATCAGAATTATCAAAGCAAAGAACACACATCCAGAGATAACGCTTTAGAATGCCTCCTACTTTGCAATAAAGTGTTACTGTAACACTATTAAAACCAAATAAAAGGCTTAATTTTAGAGGGAACTTTGACCTAACACCCACTTCCTCACATTCTCCCTAAAGGAAGGACAACAATTCCCCAACCAACTCAACAAAGATCCAAGCTCCTTCACCACTCTATCATTAATGGAAATTCCATGAAAAATTCTCCCAATCAGAAGAAACAGCTCCATTCTGTAACAAAGGAAGATGATACCAACGAGGAACAACACGAAAAGAGCCAAATCCCCCACCTAAAAGTCTTGACAGAAACAAAGGCACAGCCCATTATTCAAGGACTAAAGATGAATAATGATGAGATATACATCTCCAGAGACTCTAAAAAGAAGCTATAAAGCCCACTTTCTTATCCCAACTACTTTCTTGTAAGCTAAATTTACAAGACCCAACCCCCGTTCCTATTTAGACCTGCACACTACCTCCCAACTAACCAAATTATCTTCCTTCTCCCCAACAATCCTGAACCAAAGAAAGTCTCTCATGATTCTCTCAATGGTCCTAGCTACCCCAATAGGAACTTTAAAAATGGACAAAAATAATAAAAATAAAAATAAAAAAGCATACCAGAAATAGAAATACAATATTGAATAATAATGACACAACCACCTAAAAAAAAAAAAACAGAGCACCATGCTAAAGAAGCCAATTCCAAATTAATACCTAATAACTCACCTTTCCCTAAATTTACTTTTAACCCTAAAACGCACTAAAAAAGTTGTAAAATGGTGAACACATTTTAAAAAGACTCCTATGACCCTCTAAGAAGAAGATAGTGTCATTGGGAAACTGAAGATAAGACTATAAGCCCCTCACTACCCACCCAAATACCTATCACAAACCCTCTATCAACCACCATATCTATCAATTTACACAAGTAGTCAACTACGAAGACAAATTAAAATGGGCACAATGGATCTTCATGCCTAATAGCCCCTTGAACCTGCAAACCATGATTTACGCTCCCATTAATAATAATAGAAAAGGAAGCATTAGACAAACAAACCCTTAACCAAGTCCTCCACCGATATCTAAAACTTCTCCTCTCCAAAATCCTTCTAGAAACTTCCAATTGACTTGAACATAAGCCTTTTCAAAATCATAAATCCAATTAAACACAACTACCCTTCCTTTATGACTCTAAGCATCCTCCACAACCTCATTAGCAACAAAAATAGAATCCGCAATTGCCCTCAATAAAATCATTTTGTTCCTAAGAAAACATCAATTACCTATATGATTTATGAACATTTCCAAGCCCCATATTCTTGACGTGTGCCATATCCAGCATCTGACACATGGTCGGTAATTGTGTGGGGGAAGGGGGTATTCTTGGAAAAGGAAAGGATAGAAGATGGTACTTTGGTATTCCCCGCAATCTTCTGTTTTTTTTTTCGCTGGATTTGAAATGAGTTTGTGGGGGAGCCCCCCACCCCGGCCAATTGCTTTGGCTGCCATGTCCAGCAGGGGGATACAAAGAGAGAGGAAGAGGGATGGAGCTTTGAGCTATGGATCTGAAGGGCAGTTTGTTCAAGGTAGGTGGGGTGCAGGCCTGCACAGTGTGGCAATGTGAAGTGGTTCCTCAGGCTTTGATGCTTCCTCCCGTTTGGAATTCAAGGATTTGAGTTGGCTTTGGGTTTGTTCTAGGTTTATTTCATCCTTGCTCCTTTGGCCTCCTCTTGGCAATTTGTCCCCAGTCATCTGCTTGTCCATCGGCCAAGGTGTATGCTCTCGCTTGGCCATGGAGAATATTTGGGCAGAGGATTGAAAGGTGAAGATGCAATCCTACCATGTGAAAGGATGCTCAAAGTAGCAATTGAGATGGAAGGGTCTAGAGGACATTCTAGTTTTGCCATGAGGGAGCTAGGTTAATCCATTTCTCTGCCATTTGGTGTTGTCCTAAGCTTCTGTTTCTTACTTTTCTTTTGAGCAAAGACAGTGTTTGCTTGGAGTGTTCTTGGGGCTGTGGACAGAACTCCCACCCTCCATGTCTACATGAAATTGGTACCCTATGAAAGAGGAAAGTATTCCAGCTACTTTTTTGGTTATCGTTTATTTCAGCAACTTTCCCTTCTCCTTTGATGCGGCAGGGTTGGGCCTAAGTCATTCGGTTGTTGCTCCTTCAGTTCTCTTTATGCAAGAATGAGGTCAGGATTGTTTGTTAGATTTTTCTTTGAGTAAAAGAGGGGGGGGGGGGTTTGGAGTATGGTATTGAACAAAAGGATAGCATTTGTTTGTCAATTTCAAACAACTTTAGCTCTAAAAGATCCCACCCAAGAATCCCAGCTTCCATGTTCAAAATTCCAGCCAAATCATCTGCATAAACCTTAATTCAAACTTTGAATGCTCTAGGTTCTATGAATGTCAATATTAGTCATCCAATTGATTCATAAGGAACACCACTCTCAATTCTATGATGAATGCGGAAAACACCAACTCTCTCTACTCTTTAAGTGTTGAGAGGCTCAACTTTAGTTATTTTGGTGATGTAATCAATGATAGATAAAGATTGACTGAGCTCTATCTTCAAAATAAAAGCAAAGAGGCTATTAGTTTGGTTCAGAAATACAGCAATTTTCCCAATTATGGCTGTTGCTGATTGCTTCCAACATTCAATTCCTCATTTTTCTATCTATTGTATCAAAAAACCTAGAATGTTATCCTTAACTAGTACCGCTTCCCATACAAAAAACTAACAATGGACATGTTTCTCTGCCATTCAAGGGTTAAAATTTAAAATATTAGAGGTTAATCACTATTTTCTAATGAGTCGTCTATGGTTGGCCCCTCCATAATCAAGGTTAGCGGTCTATACTTTGCTGTCCATCATACATTGATTATGATACTCCTATTCCTCAAAATCTTTGAGCTTTGGCAATTTGAATGGTGCTAGAGATGAATAACTCGGGAAAACAAAATGTAGTGAAATGTCCATGTGTATACAACACCAATGGTGTATTCTGACTGAAATTTACATGCCAAAAGCCAACTATCCAAAAAAGGAAAAAAAAAATTAAAAATACACAAATTGATGTATTTTTTATTTTTTTTAATAATCCCTTCATTAGGTTGTCGCAATCTAAAACACCTCCAAAGCCTTCACTAGTGTGTCCATCAATCCTTCAAAAATAAAGGTAAGTCAGCTTCATAGTTTTTTTTTTTTTGGGGGGGATAATAAAAGAAGTTATAGTAGATTAAGAAAGAGAAGTTACAACCTCAGGCAAAAGATCCACACAAAATTTTTTTTTTAAAAAAATAATAATAATAATAATAAATTAAATTTATAAAGACAATAAACAAAAAGTAAAATTAACCAAGAAACCCCTTTTCAATCCCTTTCCATCGTAATTCATTAAGCACTTTAAATTTTCTAGCTCCCACTAACACTTCTTCGCTTTGTACTTACACCCCCATCAAAGCACACTTCAATTCCTCCAGCATAAACACATTTTTAAATCCAATTTATCAATTATATCTTGGGCTTCTAAATCCTTCTTAGTAATCACCACCACTAGTGTAGATAAAATTCCATCCTTGCAGTAAAATTTAATATCCAACCCATAGCTTTCGAAAATAGGAACCCCGTCCAACTTTTCCAATGGGGCTCAATGTAAATATGATTGGTCCTCTAGAACATCACAAGAATCAGAAACGTATCATATTGTTCCCAAATCTCATCCAACAGCAAACCCCCATCACAATCAAACTCACTAAAGTCATCATTATCGTTACCTGAAAAATCTCCCCACTTCTTAACACCCTTTCCTTTGCTATCTCCATCACTTGCTATATCCTTCATCTTAGCAGGTGTATCTTCCACGATACTCAACTCTCCTTCAAAATCTCTCCTTAAAATCGTTGGCCTTATCTCAATAGAATGCTCTCTCTTCACTTCATATAGTTTCCTCATTTCTGCACCATCAGAGCAGCCTTCTGATGAGCGTACACCCTAGAACCCTTAGACTTTTAGATTTCCTACCCAAACCAGCTTCTTTTTAATTAACCCTAGAGATACGAACCTCTAATCCCTCTGCAGAAATAGAATCAATGGCCAATTTGGCACTTCTATTCGTATCATCATTTTTGTCACAAGCTGTTTTCAGAACCAAGCTAAAAGTCTTGATTACGCTCTGCATGTTGATCCACTCGATGCTTGTCTTGGAGAATTGGAGAGAGGATTTGGATTTCATTAACAGATAACTGAATACCCACCTCCCTTGTATCTAGCTTTTGTGAATTTAGGCCAGGATAGTAGACCTATTCAATGATAAGGTCAGAAGATAGGGGAAGGACCAAATCACCCAAATCCTTGCAATGAGCCTTTTTAGAGAAGAGGCCCATCAACGAGAGCCCCTGTTGAGAAAAGTCTTTTTTGAATCCAAATAAAGGCCCAAAGCATTATTGTTTTGACATTGGGCATGTTATATTAATTGGCCCAACTTTGTTAAAAGAGATTTCATATGCCTAGCCCAAATACAAGGTGAGTACCAAACGAGCCCACCCATATTTCATAACCCATTGTCCCTGATCACGAGCCTAGCCACCTCTACAAGAGTCACAACGACCTCCGAAATAGCTTCACCTTATGGACATTCCCCTCCTATCAAGAAATGAAGTGTTCTAGTAATGAAACTCCCGATTCCTTCAATTGCAAAACACCCTCACGCCGAAGACGCAATTTTTCTAATCGCAGACAACTTAAGCAGCCTTCACGTTTCTTTCCTTCCAACACCACCTAAGTCCAATCTAATAGCTGAAGTGCTTGCATTGCCTACTCCTTCAAAATCATGAAAAATTTCCTTCACAAAGTCACATAACTCATTGGCAAAGGTTCACCATTGAATTCCTTTCATGCCTCCAAGAATAAATACCGTAAAGTTTTTACCTCCCCCCCCCCCCCCCAACCCTAACTCCGAAAATTTCCTCATCCTCGTCCACCTAATTGTCGTCTAGCAATGAAAGTTCCCTTTATGTACGCTTCTAGAACCCCTTGTCCAATTGAACAAAAGTTCATAAACCATCGGCAATAGGAAATTGCCTCATTTGAGAACTCAACCACCTATTTTGAGGGGTGTTGTTCTCAAGCACCCGCCCCCTCCTTATCCAATCTCAGATCAAAGAATTTTCCTATGATCTGCACCGAGCGCTTTAACATCGCCCACTGCTAGCAATCGAGCTCATGCAAGAGTGAGAGAGTTGTTTCGCAAGAGAGAGACCCATTGCAAGGTCAGCATCATACTTTGTTGCTTTGTTCTACAATGGTTTTGGTTTATCTATTCCATAGCATCTTGATATTTTTTGAATTCAAATGATGAATAGGATGAAAAACTTAGGGAATAAAAAATCTTAATGAAACACTGATGCATGAAGAGACTGCAAGCTATTGAAAGGTATAAGCCAATTTTTGTATGTTAAAATTCATGTTTACATGTCAAAGATGGACGTGCGTGCAGAAGGTTGTGCATTTTATTAATTTTGGTTTTTTTTTTTTTTTTTTTTTTTCTGTTGATGTTATTGGGGCTGGGTTTCAAAATTTTATTTAGAGGACTGTAAATAAGAAAGTCTTAATTTTAATTATACTTTCTAGATTTGTGCTCTTTCATTGTCGCTGGGTGCTTTGGCGCAACGGTGCAGTGTTGCCATGCGACTATAGATCATGGGTTCAAGGTATGGAAACACCCTCTCGCAAAAAAGCAAGGTAAGGCTGCATACTATAGACCCATTGTGGTCTGCTCCTTTCCTAGACCCTACATACATGGGAGCTTTGTGCACCAGGCTGTCCATTGTTGTTGGGTGCTTTGCGGTTGTAAGCCAACATCATTCGATAGTAAATTTGTCTTTATTGTTCATAGGAATCAATTGAGCCAATAGGAATCACCTTGACTTTTAGGCAAATCCACTCTTTTTTTTTCCTTGTAATTTTTTATTTGAGTCAAAATTTTGGTATGTGCTGAGCATTGCGAATTGTTAAACTATGTTGGTAATTTGATCACTTTTTTTTTTTTGCTCTCTTTCTTGGGTATTTGTAAGTTGAAGTTTTAATGGCTCCTCATTTTTTTTCCTAAATACTCTAGCGAGTAGAACGATTACTGTTTACTTGGTAGTGAAAGTCCCCATAGTGTGATTATCGTTTGTAAATCAAAGTAAAATAATTTACAAAATTTGATTGTTAGGCATAGTGAAATCATGTAGTCATAATTTCAATGTTTATTCAGCTTTACTATTGGGAACCATTAAACTAAGCTAAGTAAATTAGGTGGTCATTTATACAGGAATAAATGGGAAATTGTAACTCTGCTAATCTCTGCTATTTCCTATAAGCAAACATTCCTTTGCATGCTCTGTTATGGGTGACATTTTCCTACTTCTAAAATGTATCGGCGAGCTTTGGTGATTAAGGTATTATTTGTAGGGAAGTCTTTTGGGTTAATGCACTTCTCTAGAAATTAGAACTGATTTGAATTGTGCATCATTTGCTGTTTGGATTATTGAATTTCTACTCTTTTCACTTGAAACAAATCAAAAATTCAAAAAAAGATTTGCAAGAAAACACACTTGATTGGTCCAAAGAACAAGAACAAATGTCCCTCCCTAAAGAAAGGTTACTCCCACTCAATAAAGATAACAAAGATGACAATTCCACGATCTTCCTATCGTTCAGAGATCAATTCACCCAAAAAAAAAAAAAAGAAATGGCTTTATTTTGTTCAAAACTTAGATGAAAGAGATAAGGGAAAGAAGTAGAAAAAGGTGAATTTCCCAGCCACGGGTCTTTCCAAAAATAAATATAAGAAACCCTCCCCACCTCAAATTTAGTGTGAGGGATGAAAGAAGGATAGATCTGAGAAATGGATCTCCACGGACTCCCCAAAGAGCATCCTAAATTAGCATTAGCATCTCACCCATTCTCATCCATCCCAAACTTACCTCTTATTGCTTTAGGCCAAAGGGATGATTCTTCTATAGGGAAGCTGCATAGCCATTTAGCTACAAGAGCAGTGTTTTTAGACACCAACATGCCAAGACCCAAACCGCCTCCTTTTTAGATCCACAGACCTCATTCCAACTCACTAGATGATCCCTATGACTCCCTCCGCCGGACCACAAAAACTCTCTCGTGATCCTCTCAAAATTGCTAGCAGTTCCCACCAGAATCTTAAAGACAAACAAGAAATATAACGGGATGCTAGCAAGACAACCCTAAATCAAAGTAACTCTACCTCCAAGAGAGAGGAGGACTCTCTTCCAACCATCTAATTTCTTGATCACCCTTTCCACTATCGGGTTCCAAAAATCTGCAGCTCTAGGATTGCCCCCCAAAGGGGCACCTAAGTATGTCAAAGGCCAATCCAATATACCACAACCTACTTTGTTAGCCTGCTCCCTAACATGCTTGACTGGCACATTCATAGCTGCTAAATCACTCTTCCCCACATTTATTTTTAGCCCAAACACCCTCTCAAAAATATGAAGGATACCCAAAATACTCCTACAAGAAAGCTTGTGATCGTCTAAAAAGAAGATGGTGTCATTAGTGAACTGGAGCTTCTAGACCTTTAACCAAACCCTTCTCCACCATTCCATCCACCATCCTATTCATCTACTACAAGGACAAACAAAAAGGGGATTAGGGTCTCCTTGTCTAATACCCCTTGAAGCACCAAACCAAGATTTAGGCTCACCATTCACAATTACCAAAAACCACACATAAGACAAAAAACCCTTGATCCAACAATGTGGACACACCCAAAAACCCTTTCTTGTAAAAACTCTATCCAAGAAACTCCTACTCACTCTATTGTAGGCTTTCTCAAAATCTAGTTTAAAGATGAACCCTTTCTTCTTATTCCTACGAATATCCTCTACTATCTCGTTGGCAACTAAAATAGCAACCATTATTTGCCTTCTCCTCACAAATGCACTTTGACCGCTAGATATGGTATCATCAAGCACTGCACTCAACCTATTAGCTAAGACTTTAGTAATAATCTTATACACGCTAGAGACAAGACTAATAGGTCTTAAATCCTCCACTTTAATAGAATTAGTTTTCTTCAGAACCAAGGCTACAAAGGAGGAATTAATACTCTTAGCAAGGACACCTTTTTCAAAGAACTCGCTAAAAACTTTCAGCAGATCCTCCTTTACTATTTCCTAACGCTCTAAGAAAACAAAATAATGTTAAAACCATATGGGCCTAGAGCCTCATCTCTTTCCATACCAAAAACCACCCCCTACTTCCTCCTCATCAAAAGGTCTCTCTAACCAACGCATCTTATCAGTAGATATAGGGTTCCAATCTAATCCCCTATCATCAGCCTACAATAATCCTCCTCCGAAAAAAAGCTTTGGTAGAAACTAATGATAACACAAGCAATATGACAAAAAAAAATTAGCAAACGTGTACTTCGCATGTGTAACACAAATTCTTTGTACACACAGTTGGTCCCAAGCCCGGATAAAGGAGCACGGTTATGTTAGGTAGCTAACAAAAACTTTGTCAGATCTAAGTATCATGGATTCTTACCAAATTCACCTAGATCAATGGAATAGACCAGGTCAATATAAAAGGGAGAGGGTTAATAAGTTAGCACAAGAAACTAAGATAATATTAGCAACTTGGAATATAGGGACTCTCATGGAAAAAAGTATGGAAATAGTGGAAAAAATGTTGAGAAGGAAAATTAACTTCATTTGCCTTCAAAAAACGAAATGGGTAGAAGAGAAAGCTAGAGAAATTGAAAAATCAGGATTTAAACTTTGGTACACTGGTAAAGAGAAACATAAAAACGGGGCGGGTATTATTGTAGATAGAGACCTAAAAGATAATGTAATAGATGTTAAAAGAATAGGGGATAGGATTATTAAAATTAATATAGCTTTAGGCCTAGAGATAGTGAACGACATTAGTACATATGCTCCCCAAATAGGCCTAGAAAAAAATTTGAAAAGACAATTTTGGGAAAATATGGATAGAATTTTACAAGGGATACCAAGGCTGAAAAGACATTCATAGGAGCTGATTTGTATGGTCACATTGGCAAGGATAATATAGTGATAGGATACATGGAGGTCGTGGATATGGAGATAAAAATGAGGCGGGTGATTCAATATTAGATTTTGTCACGTATTACGATATGGTTATATTTAATACATGTTTTATAAAAAGAGAAGAACACTTAATGACTTTCGGAAGTGGGTATAATAAAAGCCAAATAGATTTCTTCTTAACTAAGATGGAGATCGTCTATCTTGCAAGGAGTGTAAAGTTATTCGAGGTAAAAGTTTGGCTACACAACATAGAGTCTTACTATTAGATATTCATATTAAAAAATGGAAGAGGAGTAGCATAAATCAACACAAGAGGGCTAGATAGTGAGTGGAACTTGAAGGGAGATAATATAGTAAAATTCAAAGATAAGATGAACAAAGAGTGTGATTGGACAGTAGGAGGATAAGGTTGATGCAAAAACTGTTTGGAATAAAATGGCAAATTCAAACATAAGGATAGCAAAAGAGGTTTTATGTGAGTCCAAAGGAAGATACTTGGGTAGTAAAGAAAGTTGATGGTAGGATCAAGAAGCCCAAAAAGTTGTTAAGACAAAAATAAATTGGTATAAAATATGGCAAAATTGTAGAAATATAGAAAACCTTGAAAAATATAAAGAAGCGAGAAAAAATGCAAAAAAGAATATCAATGAAGGTAAACATAGAGTTTATGATACTTCATATACTAAACTAGATACAAAGAAGGAGAAAAAAACAACTATAGATTTGCTAGAGCTAGAGAAAGAAAATGCAAAGATTTAGGTGATGCAAAATGTATAAAGGACAAGAATGATAATGTCTTATTTAGAGAAGAAGACATAAAAGAGAGGTGGCGAAGATAATTTGATAAGTTGTTTAACGAAAACCAAAATGAAATATTGAACTTGGAAGTAACAAATGAAGAGAAGATTAAAAATAGTAAATTTATTCACAAAATTAGAGTCCTTGAAGTTAAGATGGCATTAAAAAAAATGAAAAGTGAGAAATCTATAGGACCAGATAAATACCAATTGAAGTTTGGAAATGTTTAGGGGATAAAGGAATTATTGGTTAACTAATCTATTCAATAATATTATAAAAACCGTGAAAATGCCAGAAGAATAGAGGAAAAGTACGTTAGTACCTTTTTATAAAAACCAAGGTGATAGTCAAAACTATAATAACTCTCATGGAATTAAGATTATGAGTCATACGATGAAATTATGGGTAAAGGTAATTGAACATAGAATAAGATTAGAAATGAAGATTTCAGAAAATCAATTTGGTTTTATGTCTAGGAGATCAACAATAGAATCTATTCATTTTTTAAGAAGTTTAATGGAAAAATTTAGGGATAAGAAGAAAGACTTGCATACGATTTTTATTGATCTAGAAAAAGCTTATGATGGAGTACCTAGGGAAGTGCTTTGGTGGGTATTAGAAAGTTTGCAGTAGATATACAGACGTCATTAGGGATATGTATGATAGAGTAGTGACTAGAATTAAGATTGTAGGGGGAGATTCTAGAGAGTTTCCAATCACAATATGAGTACATCAAGGTTCTATTTTGAGTCCTTATCTTTTTATTTTAATAATTGATGAAATTACTAGGAATATCCAAAATGAAATCCCTTGGTGTATGTTGTTTGTAGATGATATCATGTTGATTGATGATACTAAGAGTGGAGTGGAATCTAAGCTAGAACTCTGGAGAACTACATTAGAGTCTAAAGGGCTTAAGATAAGTAGGACTAAGATAGAATATATGAAATGTAATTTCAGTATGCAAGGAGTAGCAACAGAGAGAACATTAAACTAGATAATCAAAAGATTAGTTGCACTGATATATTTAGATATCTTGGATCTATTATGCAAGGTGCAGGGAAAATTGAAGATAATGTAGTACATAGAATTAAGATAGGTTGGGGAAAATGGACGAGTGCATCAGATATGTGTTGTGTGATCGTAGAATACCCTTAATATTAAACAAAAAGTTTTATAAGACAGCTATAAGTCTAGCTATGGTTTATGGTTCAAAATGCTAGGCAACTAAGAAATATGTACAGAAAATGAAAGTTCTAAGAAGCGTATGTTTAGGGGTGGCAAAACGGGTTAACTGGTCGAATTTGGGAGGATCATAAATGGGTAGGGATTAAACGGGCTCGAATTCGGGTTAACCCGTTTAATAACGGTCGACTAACATATAAACCCAAACCCGCTCGTTTAATAAACGGGTCGTGAACGAGTGGCCAATTTAAAAAATAATTTATAAATTTTAATTTTTTCTTAATTTTTTTAAAATAAAAGCACTTCTTATTTTATTTTTTAATTCTTAAAAAAAAACATAAAATATAAAAAAAAAATGATTGAGTGAGAGCCAAGAGGGAGACTGAGAGGGAAAGCCAAGAGGGATACTGAGAGTGAAAAGGAGATGGAGACCGAGGGTGAGAGGGAGACTAAGAGATAAGGAGAGTGGAGAGCTAGTATTTTTCAAGAACAATAACATGAAGTATGACCCAAATGCGCCGCATAGGCGGGGCCGCGTCTGGCCACCAAAGTCGAGGATTTCACTGCCTCCGAGCATGGTTCTTTCATCCAGCAAGCCGCAAGGCCGCCCGCCAAAGGACCCATCAGCGTCCGGGCCGTCGAAGAGTGGGAAGCCCTATGGATTTGAGACTGAGAGTGAAACAAGGGCAGCGGCGGCGAGAAACGGAGAGGAGGGCATCTGGGACCTAAAGACCCAAACGACCACCATTCGAGCGTTGTGAGGGAGATGGCGAGCTTCAGCTTTCAGAAGAATCATAACTTGGAAGTGGGATTGTTGTTGGAAGATGGCGTTGGCGTGCGGTGTGTGGCGTGCTGGGCGGACAGGCAAGGGCACAGTCGCGCAAGGCAATGGAGTGCAGGACGGAATAGTGGATAGAAATTAGGGTTTTAGGTGTAATGTGTTTATATAGTAGGCAAATAAACGAGTCACCCGTGACCCGAACCCGGGTTGACTCGTTTATAAGTGGGTCGGTTTCGGGTTGACCCATTTATGAACGGATCGGCTTGTATAAAACCCAAACCCAATTTAACGGGCGGATCACAAGTCACTGGTCACCCTTTGAGTTTTGACCCGTTTTGCCACCCCTACATACGTTAAGGTGGATGATTGATTTAACTTTAAAAGATAAAATAAGAAATAAACATACACGCAATAATTTAAGCATAGCACCTATTGAAAACAAGGTAAGGAAGGGGCGACTTAAATGGTTTGGGCATTTGAAACGTAGGCCTAGTAGAGCAACTTTGAGGAGGAGTGAGTTGGCTATGGTTTCTGGCATGAAAAGGGGTATAGGGATAAGCCTAAAATAACTTGAAATGAGGTAGTGCGGAAGGATTTAAGGGCCCTTAATTTAATAGAAGAAAATGGTCTAGATCAAGTGAATTGGTGGAAAAGGATTCATGTAGCTGAACCCATCTAGTAGGACTCAAGGCTTCTTGTTATTTTTTTTGTCATTGTACCTTATTTGGATATTATACTTTTCCTCAACTACCCCAAGCAAATTCAAACAATTATTTCCATCTTATTATTGTGACTTTTAAGCTACCTCGCTGCGTAGCCCAAGCTTTTCTAGTATTTCCAATTTCTAAGTCAGTCTATTCACAAGCACCTTCGCAATACTCTTCTACATGCTAGTAACCAAATTAATAGACCAAAAATCAGCAACATGAATAGATCTACTCCACTTAAGCACCAAGGTGATGAAAGTCAAATTAATGCTCTTACTCAAAACACCATGAAAAAGAACTCCTTTAAAATCTTAACCACGACCCAAATGGACAAAAGCGATACTAATACCATCAAGAGCCTAGAGCCTTATCCCCATCCATCTCAAACATTACCTGGCTAACCTCACTTCCCTCAAAAGGTCTCTCCAACCAAGACTGCAAAAACAAATATATGGGATTCCGCTCCAGCCCATCAATCATTTGCCTTCCTCCATTGTCCTCCGCAAAAGGGTGTGCAAAAATATCTGCAAACTCACTTGCATGAAGGCCTGTTGGAGATGGAGGATACAAGATAGGTCGAGAGAAGAGAAAGAATAGAACACTTCAAAACTTTGATTCCACTTAATGCAATAGCTTGAGTGCATGGTTATTTATAGGCTTTATATGGAGCCTTCTACATGTATATTAATTAGAATTTTACATATTTAATGCAGCCTATTTATCTAGATACATAAATTCCTATAGATACATTACCCAAGTCAAAAAAATTTTTCCTACTACTTGAACCAAACACTATGAACATCAAGTTTAACTTAATTTCCAAAAATGCCAATTTACTTGGTCTAAGGCAACTGCTACAGCTTTTGAAGAAATGAAGTGGCAAATGAATGAAGCTCCCTTGCATCCAATCACACTTTTAAATGAAAAGTTAAAAGAGGCCAAGAAGAAATACTCAACTTATGACAAGGAGTTATAAGTTCCAGTACATGCCCATTGCTATTGCGAACATTATTATCTTATCCTGAAGGAGTTTCTTCTATTCTCTGACCATGAGGCTAAAGTATATCAATTCACAAAAGAAGTTGAGTCATCAAGACTCATAACATCAAATGGGTTTCCTTCTTGCAAGAATATTCATTTGTAATCAAACAAAAGGATGGGATTCAGAACAAAGCAGACCAAGTGCACCATATTCTCTCTTCAATGACTGTCCAAGTGGTTGGTCTTAAACAACTCAAGAGACATTATGCTTCTTGCGAAGATTTCAGTGTTATATATTGGTAATCTGCTAGCTGAGTAGCAAACTAATGATCCAGATTTTTCTCTCTATGAAGGATTTTTTTTTTTTCCCAAGCAGAATCGCTTCTGCTCATCCAACACTTCTCTCAAGTTGGGAATTACATCCCTGAGAAGCAGCAGATCATTTTGGGCGTGATTAAACAATTTCTATGATGGAAGATTCTTTCTATTTTCCTAGCTCAAAGCGAGATGTTGCTAAAATTGTCACTCAATGCCGCACATGCCAGCTAGCTAAAGGAAGAAAGAAGAACAATGGTCTTTACATGCCTTTACAAAAAGCCATGAGCCATGGGAATAACTTAAAATGGACCCTGTCCTAGAGGTGCCAAAAACTTCCAAGGGTTTCAACCACTCTGTTGTGGTTATTGATAGGTTTCCCAAAAAGGCACTACTTTATTCAATGCTCAATGACATCAAATGCTATCCAATATAAAAAAGATCTTTTTTCAAGAAGTTGAAACTCACATGGTTTACCAAGCTTATCCGCTACTTTTAGAGAATCCCATTGAAGTTGATAAATACAACCCTCATTTTTTCTACTTCCTTCCAACCAAAAATGGAAGGACAAACCAAGTTTGTAAACCAAAGTTTACGTGATCTCTTCAGGTGCCTAGTTGTGATCATTTTACCACTTGGTATTAATTACTTTCTATGGCAGAATTTTCAACAATAGTTCTACAAATAGATTGATAGAATTATTGTATGCAAGCCCCTTGAGATTGTTTTAGGCTTGCAGCCAAGAAAGCCTATTGACATGGTTTCATTACCTATCAATGCCAGAATTAGTGGTGGTGCAAAAAGATTTGTCAAGTGCGCAAGGAATATTCATGATGGAGTGAGAAGGAAAATTGCACTTAGCAATGGAAGTTACAAGGCACTTGCTGATCTACAAAGACGGTTTGTCGAATTTGAAGGTGATACGTTAATGATCGCATATGAACCAAGCAGTTTCTTGGGACCTAGAAGAAGCCACATTCCAAGAATATCAGACAATACAATATTGTGAAGAAGGCAAGCTCCAAAGTTATTGCCCTTGAATTACCAGAAGATTGGGGCATTAGTAACATTTTCAATGTTGAAGATCCAACACTAATGGTGGTTACCAGGATATGTTGTTCAATGATAAGGCGCTTGCTCACTTAGCATTGACACATAAACTGAGGGATAATTAAAGATGTGCTTGATGACTAAATAGTTGCAGCACATGGCGGTGGATACAAGAAGTTCATTGTTAACCAAAAGGAGGATCCTCCACTGGATTCAGTGGAGTGTACATTTGTACTTGAGGTATGCTGACCAATACTTTAATCACAGCATGTATGAGAAATATCACCCCTTTTACTCAAAGTTTTCCAGTTCTTCCAAGCCAAAAAAGAGATTATGGGAGCCAACAGTAGTCAACCTATGCATAAAAAAAGGAGGGGCAGAGGCCTTGATTCAAATGCCTAAGTTCTTATTTGGCAATGCCAAGATGGGTTGGGATCAATCTGGGATGTCTCTAAGAAAATCATCAGGCTTCAGTTAATGTTTGCTTAAGTTGTCTTGAGGTTCAGAATACAATTTTTATGTTTTCGCTGTAGAAGCATTTTGGTATTTTGAACTTGTGCTGCAATAGTGGGCAGCCAAATTGGGTTTTTCAGTTCTGGACTTATTTTTATAATCTGTGGCAGATATGACAAGTTTCAATGGGTCCAAAAGGAATCCAAATCTTGTCAAAAACAGTCAATCCTTTAGTCTCAAAGTTTACTTCTGCACCAAGGGAACTTGGTCTCCAAGATCCTAAAATATGGTTGTATTCAACTTGTTTTGGCATGGAAAGAAATAAAGTAATTCAACTCTCTTGCCTTGATGTGCTATGCATATTTTCTAGGGTGTGATCGCTGGATTTGCTACAGTGCTCTCATGTTATTGTTTAAAACACAACATACCTCCAATTTAATTTCTCCCTCCTTTGCAAGCCTAATCAGAATTCAGAGCCCTTTCCATCAGTTGTTTATAACTTCACAGGTTCTCATTCACAGACATACAAAATACAGCCTCGTTATACTCACGAGATTATTTCCAAACATATAATTTGACAACAAGAGACACTAAAGGGCTATTAAAAGTTACCCTACAAATAACAACGAAAGAACTTAAATAAGGAAATAACAACTCTGCCGCTAAAAGGTGAGAAGATTACAACTCAGCGCTTCAGTTTGCTGCTCAAAAAAAAAAAAAAAAACCAATCACACAGAGCAATACCTTAAAGAAAGTCCGGCCCTATAAGGCTATAACCTGCTTTTCCTTGATCCTTTTATTGCCTGCATCACCAGTCCATTCCCTTCCCCCATGATCTGCATCTCTTGTATTTATTAAAATTTAAATAAAAAAAAAAGGGGTCCCTAAGCCATAAGGCTCCCCACTTCACGAGGGCAAGGGGAGGGTCATCATGGTGTACGCAGCCTTACCTCTAGTTTTATGTAGAGAGGTTGTTTCCTTGGACTCAAACCCATGACCAACCAGTGACAAGGAGCAACCTTGCTATTGATCCAAGGCCCACCCCTCATCCCTTGTATTTATAAAAATAAAAATAAAAGAAGAAGAGGAAGAAGAAGTCTCAATTCAGCAAAGTAAGAAGCCAGGCAGCAAACACGCAAATATCATCATGGGTCCTTACTTTCTCCAACAATAGCTCGTCATCAACTTCCGGTATTGCATCCATCTCTTCCTCACCATGACTAAAGTTCCAACTCCCTCTTGTATGTCAAATGCTTTTATGAAAGCTCATCAAACATTAGTGAGTAATTGTCAAGAAGACTACCCATAATGTCAAATATATGACATGATATTGGTTCAATTCTAGAAGACAGTATCAGCTAGTTAGGCAGCACATTGGATGTAACTACCACAACTGGTTAAAATACGATGTAAGTGAAAGACTTCTCTGTATGGGGCAAAAAGCCCATATGCGGGGCCTGGCTTGCTTACTCCATGGAAGGTGGGTTTTTAACTGTGAATCTGCTGAACAGCCTTGCAATTGACAAGCGAGGCTTGTGGGAGCAAATATATTTTTCCAAGATTGACTCAAGAACTCTTAGAATCAAATCAAGTTTCAAAGAGGAAATTAATGGCATATTGCCTCAAAGCACTGGATTGGTTGTGAAATAAAAATAATAGCTCAGGGAATTTATGCTAGAATTCTTCATCAGCTATAAAACCCAAATAGTTTCATAAAAATTAAATCATTGCTGCAGTGTACGAATAGGACAAGGGGCCTACCAACCTTGTATATTTGCATCTTGACACCCAAGCATCCATCAAATACCATGGTTTGGCAGAAAGGATTGTTTATTCTATATTGAGCTCTGTAGCCAGTATCGTTATTCAGTCAAGATTTACTGTTTATCAATTTTTACGAGGGGGAGGGATGGAATCTTGTCTTCTTGGTCCTTCAACTATTCCTGAATTTCATGCATGGTCAAATAACCTCAGCCCCATAAGCAATAGCCAAACAAAAACATTTACGCAGCTGTTTTTGGGGATGGGCAAGGAGGATGTCTCTTTCTTCAAGAGTTCTTTCAATCCCTGGGAAACCATGCAACAATTATGCAATCTGAGCTATGGATGATCTTTCGCATCCTAACACTAAGATTTAAAAAGATATATTTCCATGTTTCCTAACTGAAATATTTCTATATGAATTTATAAAATGACATATTTTACAGTCTATTTGCTGTGAACTAAACATATCTATCTTCTTGATGAGCAGTAAAGCAAGGTAGACAACAGAACCTTACAAATGTTGAACAAAGACGAGACTCTGTACTTGACCTGTTTGCCTTTAGATAAAACCTACATGAGCACAAGTCAACAAGGAATGCTTCAATAGTAGATAGTTTGACCAAATTCAAATGGGGAAGCATCATAGAAAGAAAAATTTACTAACCAAACAACCATATGATATGTCAGCCGATTGTCATATTCCCACCACCGATAATACCTGCATTCAAGCAATAATCTCCCCTCTTCTCACATTGTTTAGTTTATTGCTAGTCACCTGCTTGCTCTATTACCTTTACACAATTCTTGTTTACCAAAACATGTTGTAGGAATTTATCCTTCGTCCAAATTGAGGTACTCTACAACTGAGATTTCTCAATCAAAATCTCTCCAGATGCACTTCTCACGCTACGCATTGCACAAGTATTTTCTTTCATCAGATTGTGCTATTTTCCAACTGAGTTATCTCAAACATAAAAATCTCATGTCCTTCCTGTCTCAAGTTCATGCTTCCCAATTCTTTATCATCTGTTGACTGCAACACTCTGACTGCCATCACATCCCTAATCAAGAGCTACAACCTCATTTCCTCAACATTAGTAGCATCCTCTAACTCAGAATCAGACAAGCCATTGGACTGCTCTTCCTGCTCTTTTCTGCTTTTATGAGTCTGATTTGACTTGGAATTGATCTTCTTTTTATGCCCAGCACCAAAAACTACATGGGGTTTACGCCACTTTTTTGCTTTGTTCATGAGGTAAATATACCGATGCCTCATACCCATCAATGGATGCTTCTCAACCAAAAAGTCCTTCCTATAACCCTCCCTGAGAACCACAGTCTGCGTCCTAATCTTATTCGAAACATAAAAAATCCCAGGGTGATGAACCAAAGCCTTCTTAAACCTGGACCCAAACCCCAAATAATCTCCAAAATAAAACACATTCTCCCTTTCCGTCTTCTTTGACACAAGTAAATGAAGCAACTCATGAAGAACCGCCACGGTCCACTTCTCCGCCTGATCACTACTCGGGGATAGATGGAATGCATTCTCATACGGCGAAATGTAAGGCAAGTTTTGCCATTCATCAACCCAATTCTTCACCTTCTTCTCCAAATCAAACCCTTTAGGCAATTGCATGGCAAAGGAGAGCCGCAAACCCTTCTTATACCCCCAATTCTCACTCATTGCCCTCTTCTCCATCACCGAAACCGCAAGATCCTCTCTCCAAGAAACCAATTCCAAGCCAAGCACTTCGGACTCATTCAAGCGATCCTGCAAACTACAAACCTCAAAATACTCAGGAAAATCGGAGAGAAGTGTAAGAAGGTAATCATGGGGAAGACCAAGGTCATATTTAAAGCGATCGATTACACTGAACGGAAGCTTTCTTGCTCGTGTAAGCATTAGAAATTTCACAAGTCTCTCCACGACCTCTACGCGACGATCCGGAGAATCATGGATTGCACTTTCTTCCTTATGGAGGGTGAGAGCGCGGGGCGCGAGGCGCACGTGAGGGTGGGCTTTGGGATGAGGTTGGAATTGTTGGAAGACAGAGTTGTACTTCTGTAAGAATTTAGCGACGGTGGTGGGGAGGTTGAGGGCGACTTTGGCGGCGGAGGTGGCGGAAATGGAAAGGGCTCTGGAGGGTGCAGAGAGAATGAGGTTCTTGAGCAAGAGCATGGGTTTGAGATTTTTCTCTCTCTGGACGACCTCGTCGAGGTAGGGGTCTCGAACCCATTTGATCCGGGCTTCAACGAAGGTTCGGCGATGGTGAAAACGGTGGGCGAGGAGGGATATGGCGGCGGGGGTGCAGCGGAGGACAGACATAGCTGGGCAGGGGACTTGACTGGAATTTGACAGAAAGTCTTCGTTTCGGAACTAACCGACTGTCCGTAGGCATCAGCCGCGTCCAATCGAGTCGGCTCACCGATATTTTCTTCTTCCCTTTTTGGAAGCCCATCCATGGCGGGTCAGAAAATAATGGGCTCCAAAATTATTAAGATTCCATTTAATTGTCAAAAATATTTTTAATTTTTAAAAATTTCTTAACAAATTATAAAATTTTAATTTATTTTTTAGTTATTTCATATTCATATTCATATTTTAAAAAAAAAAGTAAGAAATAAAGAGTTTGTCTAAATGTACAAAATAATTTTTTATTTTTTATTTTAGATTTCAAAATAATTATAAAGAAGGCAATTTTTTAAAAAAATTAAATAATAATATAGAGTAATATTTAGGATTATGGATTTCGGGATTTGAATTTGAATTTAAGTGCACTTAGAAAAATTATATGCTTAATTAATACAAATTAAAATTTAAAATCTGAATTTCATGCTCGCATACAAAAAGTAAAAGTTAAAGGTTTAAAAAAATGTTTTCCAACTATATATATTGTTAGGACTGGAGGAGTCCATAGGTGTGCTTGACACACATGGGTAAACATCAACTTGACTCAAAAGTTTAAACCTATTGGGTCTTAGGCCCAACCATGTATATAAGCACTCATCATTCACTCTAATTTTCTAATGTGGGATAAGCTCGCAAATGGAATTCTCAACAATCTCTCCTTCACTTGTGAGTTCCAACTGCTCCCCTTTAAACGGAAACAATCTCCCTTATGGGAGTAAGCTCAATTCCCCAACAGTTGTTCAAGTGGGTCTTACCACTGGCACCTTACGTGTCTCGGATTGCATTCCACGTGCCTCCGAACCAATCCTACCTCCCACGCCTTGACCCTCTTCAGATCCATCCCAGGCCTAGATGATCCTTATTGGTCTCGGTCACACACTTGGTCTTCTAACTGTTAGCATGTCAAGAGAATTAACTTCACATTTTGACTTTTATGATATCACTCACCCAGAGTTATGAACCTTCGGCTTTGATACCACTTGTTAGGACTGAATGAGTCCATAGGTAGGCTTAGTACACATGGGTAAACACCAACTTGACCCAAAAGCTTAAGCCTATTGGGTCTTGGGCCCAACCATGTATATAAGCACCCATCATCCACTCTAATTTTCTAATGTGGGATAAGCTCACAAGTGGAATTCTCAACATATATATATATATATATGTATGTATGTATATAAACAAAGTGAACAAACTTCTATTTTCACATTTGGGCATGTATCACATGGTCATTCGCACTTATTCACACCAAACGACTCAATTTCTTAACTTCTACAGGCATGTGTTCCTAATATTTCCCTTGCAGTTGTCTAAAACCAATACATTGTACATTTTTTTACATTCTAGGCAATTGCAAAACATGCTTTGACGATCATCCACTAGCACGAATCATTGCTAAGGTGGTGTATTTTAACAATATTTTTATCCTTGTGCTTATTTGATTATCCAGAATTAGCCTTAAACAAACTTAGTTCTGTTACACTCTATAACGACCTCAAAATTTAAATCATTTCATATTATTATTTTCCTTTTTCTTTTCATAAACACATATGAGTTACTCTAATACCCGTTCTATGAAAATCCCAGGCCTCAAAAGGACACTGGTGTATTCCTATATACAATAATCATACCTACGCAGCGGAAACATAAATTATACATCCATACATACCATACAATACCAAGAATATGTATTTTTAAACTATAGCTATATATCTCTCTATATATATATATTTATCGATCACACACACACACACACTCTCACTCTCTCTCTCTCTCTCTCTTTATTTCTCTATAACTTTCTCTCCCTCTCTCTCTCCCTCTCTCTCTCTCTTTCTCTATATATATATGTATAAATTTCTCTTTCTCCCTCCCCCTCTCAATCTCTCTCTCTCCATTTCTATCTCTCTCTCTTCCTCTATCAATCTATCTGTCTCTCTCTCTGTCCGTCCCTCTCTCTCTCCCTCTCTCTCTCTCTCTCTCCCTCCACCCTCTCTATCTCACTCTTTTTCCCTCTCTCTATCTCTCCATTTCTATCTCACTCACTCTCTCTCTCTCTCTCTCTCTCTCTCTCTCTCTCTCTCTCTCTCTATTTCCCTCTATCCCTCTCTCTCACTCCCTCTCTCTCTCTATTTCTCTCCGTCCCTCTCTCTCTCTCTCACTCTCTCCCCCCTCTATATCTCTCCCACTCACTCTCTCTCTCTCTCTCCATTTCTATATATATCTCTCTCTACCTATCTATCGTTCTCTCTTTGTCTGTCCCTCTCTCTCTTTCTCTCTCTCTTTATCTCACACTCTCTCCCCCACTCTCTCTCTCCATCTCTCTATAAATTTCTCTTTCTCCCTCCCCCTCTCTATCTCTCTCCATTTCTATCTCTCTCTCTCAATCAATCTATTTGTCTCTCTCTGTCCGCTCTCTCTCTCTCTCTTTCTATCTCTATCTCTCTCTGTGTCTCTCTCTCTCTCTCCCTCCCTCCCCCTCCACCCTCTCTCTCTCTCTCTCTCTCTCTCTCCTTC